>NC_064671.1:10709000-11040000 GCF_943734685.1 Anopheles coluzzii | reverse complement strand
GGCCGCCCCGAAGCGCAAAAAGCTGACGGCGGAAAACATGGACGGCCTGCTGTTGCGGATTTGCGAAATGCAGAAGCAGCACAACGACACGTTCAACCGCAACCAGATGGAGTACATCGAGAACGAGTTCGAAACGTTCCGCGAGCGCGAGCGGGAACATTTGCTCCAGCTGAAGCTCGATCTGGAGGTGTTGAAGCAAAAGTTTCTCGCCCGAATACAGAAGATTGCCATCGGTGAGGGTGGGGCGAACGAGGCGGTGGAAGAGACGGTGGTGGGGCACGAAGCGAAACGGCGCCGCGTTGGGACCGGTGCTGGCAGGCGGAAGTAGGCCGCCCCGAGGGAGGGTTGTAATGAGGGCTGTAATGGTAAAGCAAACAAATTAATACTAAAGGACAGATGAGGGACGTAAATGCGAATTCGAAAGATGATCATGTAATAAGTACGAGAAATACATAAAATGCAACTTTTTTTTAGTATAAAACACAATAAATATTAGTCTGCAAAATGAAGGACATTTTCGAACTGTAAAACTTCCTCGAAATATGATGAATCACATCAAAGGCAATTTCGAAAAATCTTCAGCCAGTTTCCTAAACTCGATCGAAAACCCCATGGTATCCTTGGCAACTACCGTCCTTCTTTGATCGAGTTTAGCATTTGAGCTGTGGAGTCTGCTCTGCGATCGGGCTTCGTTACAACAATTAAACATTTCTTTCTAAAACCAAACAAACAAAAAAGAAAAACACGTCAAATCACATTTTCGATCTGATTTTTATTATCACTTGCCTTCATCCAAACCAAACAATCGCCATACCATTATTTTATACCATTTTCGCTTCACCACACAAAACATACCCCTCCTTTCCTTCCGTATGTTTTGTGTGCTACTTCTATCTCCCTCTCTCTCTCGCTTTCTCTCGTTTTCCATTCCATTTGTATCGTTTTCCTCTATACTTTTGTGATGACAACTGACCTCTCCGCCCCCTTTCAATTACATTACACATTCCTGTTCGTTTCTTGATTTTGTTTTGTTGTGTGTTTGTTTGTTTGCTTGTTTGCATTTGAATAAAGAGTAAGTTTTGTTATTAGTTCTGTAATTTGTTTTGTATTTGTTTTTTTTACTAGTTGTTTTCTTCTTTTTTTGTATCTTTACTATACTTTTTACTCTGCTTACTCTTTGCATCTCTCTTTCTCTCTCTCTCTCTGTTTGCTTTTTACAGGCCTTGTTTGCACATGCACAACGTGTGTTCACTTGTTTCATTTTATTCTCTTTCCTGCTCTTCTCTCTTCGCCTTTCTGCGGAATTTATTCCTCATTTGCAACACACTCTCTCTCTCTTTTTCCTTTCCGCTCTCTCTTTCTCTCTCCCTTAAGTCTTTAATAAAAACGTCGTAAGGTGTGTGTTGTTGTGTTTCATATTTGTTAGACCTATTAGTTTATAGATTTTTTTTCCTTTACAGTACACGATCCCCTTCTTCTTTCTCCTGCCTTCGTTTCTCCTTTCCCATCTTACATTTTCATGTAAGCATTCCTACGCCAAACCCGGGACACAAGTATCAAGAGAAAAAAAACCGAGAGTGTTGTGTCCTTTCCCTCTCCTCTTTCTCTTTCTCTCTCAGGTATGTATTTATGTACAGTGAACAGAAGGCAACCACAAGCAGAGCAAACACTACACTACCGGCATCCAAAAGAAGCACCACACGATCTATTCAAGTGCTGTACACTCTTAGCCTACTATGTAGGCTTCGTACGCCAGCAGCAAGCGTAACCCCACAGCAACAACAGCAATGAGTAGTGATGATGATGATGGTAGAAAGGGGCACTGAGCAGCAGCCGCAGACCGTGTGATATTTGGTGTGCCTTCCCCCACCGTGTTTATGTGTCAATCTGCCCAACTTTGGTTACCCTCTTCAACGTTCACACACGCTACACGCTACACGGGTAGAGAGTAAACTAATTGAAGAATGAGTCTAATAAAAAAATAAACAGAGTAATTTCAAAAATAAATAATTATAGTTATTATTTAAATTGTTTGTATGTGTGTTTTTTGTTGTTGTTGTTGTTTTGCCTTGTTCCAATAGATAAAAAGACGGGGGAACAATTGTATCAAACCCCCCCGAAAACCAAGCACAGGCATTGGGGGGTTGAACTCTTGTGAGTGGCTTTTCTTCCTCCTTCGAATTTCTCTCGCTCTCTCTCTCTCTCTTTCGCCACTACACATCGTACGACCTACACGCACACACAGTCACGTGTACACACCTCTTTGTCACTGTGTACTAGGATGTGTGTTTTGCTATGGATTTTACTCTAAACTTTTATATAGCTTACTGACTACGTATTATATAGCCCACCGCCTTCGTCCTCGTACCTCACCACTACACACCTACTGCATTGTGGTCCGAGAACCACATCCACCCCCCACACACACATTCTGTTCCTAGCTTTTCTCTATAGCGGGGCCGGAAGGGCTGATTTTCTTTTAGTTTGTCTCTATTTTATGTATTTCTATTTTACACCTTCCGTTTTGATTAGTGGACACACACACACAATATTACCACCAACATCCATCACACACATTTACACACACACACACACACACACACACACACATGTACATACACACCCATTACATTTGTGTCGCACAATTGGTTGCGGGTGAAGTGTGTCGCTGCGTTTTCGTTAATTCGTTATTACGATTTGTTTAAAAAATCTCTTTTTCCGCACTTTAGATGCGTCGTCCAAAAGGATGTTTGCCATCCTCCCTCCCATCGGGTTCCGTGGCGATAATAGTGCAAAAAATATTGAATTTGTGTGTTTCAATATCAACAGTCCTCCTTCTACATTCCCATTCTCTATCTCTTTGTATGGTCCATTGCAAATGACCGGAATCGGATTTCCCACAAGATAAGACATTCCACAAAGCCTTACTAAAACCCAAAACCGTCATTGGCAGGAGCATAGAAAGCCGTGTCCTGGCACCCATCTACACCTCTCTGTGCTGTTCCGCAGTTCCTTTCGCCCACAATATGAAAGGATTGTGGAACCACACACATTGGAGTGTTGATGTGTATCCCCTCCTGCTCATCCCGTGCGGTTGACACTCAAACACACACGCTACAATATTCGATTCCTATTCCTCGCCAACGAACACCACCCGGAAAAGATGGCGGTGTGGATGGTGATCTGTTGTGTGTTTGTAGAGGGGAGGGTGCGTTCCAAAGTTTAACTCAAAAAACGCACCCAAAAACGCACGCGCAATGGTTACTGTGAGCACAGTGAGTTTCTTCTTACATCTTACACGTGGTGTGTCACGTGTGTCTCTGTCGGTAATATCAGTACGTACGTGTAGTTGTTGTTGCTTCCCTTCCTTCCGTTTTCCTGTTGTACACTTAATGAATTAGTTTCTACATCTAGTAACTGATCTGTCTATCTCGCATATGCTCTCTCCATCATCTCCTTCCTATCTCTCTCTCTCTCCCTCTTTTCTATATGAACAAGAGGCTCATCTTAGTCGATCGATCTATTTCTTACTACATCCCTTTATCTCTCTCTCTCCCTCTGCTTCCATCGCCGCGTGCCTCGTTCCTTCTCTACCAACCCTCTCTCTCTCTCTCTCTTACTACACTACATTTATAAGCGTCATTTATTCATTTTTAGTCAAATCGGTTGATCGTCCTTATCCGAGTCGTGCTGGTCTTTGCCCCCACTGCCGGACAGGTTGAGCGAACCGGTACTGCTGTCGGAGAATGTACCGCCAGCGGCTGCCGCTGCTGCTGCGGCCGCGGCCGCCTTCGCTTCCGCCGCCATCCGTGCAGCGGCTGCGGCCGCCTGCCGGCCCGCACTGGACCGCAGCTCACGCTTCCGCTCCGGGACGCCGAGCGATTCCAGATCCTCACCGCTTCGGGGCCGTTTGCTGCGCGTCGTTCTGCGTCCACCGCTGCCCCCACCACTACCGGACGGTGTCGCCGAAGCCAGGGCCGAGGCGGCCGTCGCCGTGCTCGACTCACAGCCGCTCGAGTTGGCCGCGTCCGTGCTGAGGCGGGTGGATTTGCGGGCCGTTTCGGGAAGCGATCGTTCCGACTCGGACCGATTCGCCTCGTCCTCGGCGCCGGACGTTGCACCACCATCCAGCGACGGGTTGTGGTGCGTTGAATGATGCCGCCGGGACGTTCGGCGACGATCGTCCTCTTGGTGGTGATGGGAGGATGATGACCCACCGGCACCACCGCCAGCCAGCTCGTGATCGGATTCAGACGTTCCTGCTGTCTTCTCACCACCGCCGCCGTGCATCATTTCATGATCTTCGTACGATCCACCAGCCGCCGCATCGGAGCGGGCCAGCTGTTCTGCCGTGTGAATGTCCGCGCCCGAGGATGGCCTTTCCTCGCGTGTCCGTTTTGGCAGCTCTTCCGGGCTCAGCTCCATCTCGTGCCGCTGGTCTAGCGGAGTAGGGATCGGTGTCACTACCCTTTCCTTCTCGATTCCATCCGCCCGCTCGTGGCTTTGTTCACGGCGCCGCTTCGCAGCGTGACGTTCCATCGCCATCAGCTGGTCTTCCTCCTTGCCGTGGGAGGCGGCCGAGCCGGATCGATGATGCTGCTCTGATGCGTCATCTCCCGCCACACTTACTGCGCTGCTGTTATGCTCCACCGACTGGTGCTGTTGCTTCTGCTTCTGCTCGGCAGCTGCAGCCGCCGCGGCTGCTGACGCCAAAATGCGCTGCTGCTCAATCAACCGTTGCGCTTCCTGCGCTTCGTGCACTTTCTTCAGATGCTCTTGTTGTAGCAACTTTTGCTTTTGCTTCAGCAGCATGATTTGCTTCTGCGGATCGACTTCTTCATCGTTCAGCACGCCACCGCTCGACTTGGACAGCTTCGATGGAGCGATCAAATCTTCCAGATCCATGTCATGGCCACCACTGGCACCGCCGCTTCCACTGCCGTTTCCACCAGTCGCACCACTTCCACCTTCTACCGGCGAGGGTGGAACGGCGGATGCAGCAGCGCTCGAGGAACTGCCGCCGGTGCTGCTCGATGATGGTGCACCACCACCGGAAGCGGATAGATTCTGTGGCGCTCCTGCTCCCGTCAGTGAGGACAGGGCTAGTGTGGCACCGAGTAAGCTGTTACTGCTCGCGGATGAAGAAGACGCTCCACTACCACCACCGGTCGCACCCGGTGGAGTCGCTAACGACACGGATAGTCCTGCGGCGGCCGCACGACTAAGATCCGCCGCGATGCTACTATCGACCGACGAACGTAAGCTCCTTTCGGCCGTTCGTTCCAAGCGTTCGGCGGCCATTACGGCGGCAGCCGCTGCCACTGCCCGTTCGTCTCTTTCCCGTCGCTCGAGTCGCTCGAGCCGGTCCCGCTCGTGGCGCTCGTGACGCTCGCTGCGCTCCCGTTCCCGTTCCCGCTCGCGATGATGATGGTCGCGTTCGCGTTCCCGCTGATCCAGCATTCCACCGCTGCTCGAGGAGGACGACGTCGACAGGGCCGGGCTCTTGGAGCTTAGGTTCAGCGACGAGGACGATCCGGGCAGCGGCGAAGGCGCCAGCGAGATGGTCGTTTGGGAGGGAAGCGATGCGGCGATACTAGCCGCAGCTACCGGCGTAAGCGTGACCTTGTCCAACCCTAGCAGGGCGGCTGCCGACGCTTCCGACGACGAAGCAGACGCCGACGCACTGTTGCGACTCGAACGGGACGAAGATTTCATCTCATCCTGACCGCTGCCGCCGCCCGCTCCCATTAGCAGTGCCTTTGCGTCGAGCTTTGCCAGATGGTGCTGCAGCTGGGCCGCCTCCTGTCGCGCTCGTTTCGATTCCGAAACGGACTGTGTCGAGGAGGACGATGTCGAGGAGGTCGGGATGAGCGATATCGCCGGCCCAACGCCGAGACTGCGGGCGAGCAGCTCGATCGGGTTCTTGCTCAGCTGCTCGAACGCATCCTTTAGGTCCTGGTGTTCGCGTGCCTTCTTGGCCGCCGATGGAGACGACGAGCGTCCGCCTGCTCCACCCGATCCTGCCCCACCGCTGCCACCGGCCGAAGCGGACAGCGCGTGCGCAGCCATGCCCGCAAACAGCGCCTGGCTGAACTCGGGCGGTATCGAGAGCTGCATGTCCTTCGATGTCATCGCCGCCATTGCCGCAGCTGCGGCTGCTGCTTGCGCAGAGGCCGATGCTGCCGCACTGCTGCTGCTGCTGCCACCCTTGGAGGACGAGGAAGACGAATGCGAAGAGGACGGCATCTTGCCCGTCGCACTGAAGGCCGCCTGCATGGCGGCCAAGTCCGCCGGGAATCCGCCCGCGGTAAGCGTTTCCAAAATCTTGCGCCGCTCGCGCTCCAACTTCTCCAGCGCCTGCTTGTTCGCTTGCTGCGCTGCGGCACTTTCCCGTGCACGCTGCTTCTCCGAGGCGCTTGATGAGCTTCCGCCACGACCGCCCCCGCTTCCGGAGCCGCTTCCCTGTCCGGCGGCGGCCGCCGCGGCAGCTGCTGCTGCAGCCGAAATGTCCAGGCCGGCGGAGCGCGTCAGCGATTCGAGCAGATGCGTATCGTGCGGTAGCAGCAGCTGCTGCAGCTGGGCCGCTTCTCGGGCGGCTTGCTGGTGTGCTGCTGCTACAGCGGCTGCTTGCTGCTGCTGTTGCTGCTGCTGCTGCTGACTTAAGCTGGACGAGCCGCGGCCCTTTCCACTGCCACCGGGCGACGACGCCGACTGGGAGGAGCTGCCTCCGGATCCCATACCTCCGCCGCGCGAGTTCTGCTTGCTCGATTGCGACTGTCTGGAGGTGGTGGTCGAGGTGGACGTACCGGTGGTGGTGCCGCTCACACCCGGCAGCCCGTACGGATTCAGACCACCCAGCCCGAGCGGTGTGTACAGTAAGCTCGGGTTGGGGAAGAAGAAGGGGAACTGGCTGCTGGCGGCAGCTGCGGCGGCCGCCGCGGCGGCTGCCTGCTGCTGCTGGTTCTTGGACGACGAGCCACCACCCTGCTGCCCGGAACCGCCCGACCCGGACGTTCCGGCCCCGTCATTCACAGCCGAAGATTGTGCGGCGGACGATTTGCCGCGCGATTTGCTGCCAGAGCTACCGCCCTTAGTGGGGGTGCCACCGGCAGCAGCGGCCGCTGCAGCACCGAGTGCCGCCGTCGGATCGAGCCCGGCGGCAGCCATCATGGCGGCAAGGCTCTGCGCGTCCA
The DNA here is from genome assembly GCF_943734685.1 of Anopheles coluzzii. Classification (NCBI taxonomy): domain Eukaryota; kingdom Metazoa; phylum Arthropoda; class Insecta; order Diptera; family Culicidae; genus Anopheles; species Anopheles coluzzii. The sequence goes on along the minus strand of NC_064671.1, from coordinate 11,032,807 downwards.
TTCCACCACCCGCCCCGGCCAGTCCACCGAGCCCGGCCAGATTCGAGAAGAGATTCATGTTGTTCAAGTTACCCAGCCCGCCGAGCCCGGCTAGCCCCGGCATGCCACCGAACGGCATCAGCAGCGGATTGTTTTTCGGGTCGAAGCTACCCAGCCCCGGTATGCTGGAGAGCAGGTTAGCGTTCAGTCCGGCCAGACCCGGGAACTGCATGTTGGCAGCGGCGGCTGCGGCTGCTGCGGCCGCTGCATTGCTGCTGCTCTGGGAGTGTTTCTTCGACGAGGAAGACGACGCCGACCCGGATGATGATTGTTGACCACTGCCGCCTCCGCCACCGCCTGCCGAACCGTACTGGTTTGCGGCAGCTGCTGCGGCCGCATTCGCTGCTCGCATCTGCTTCGCCGTCGAGCCGCCTCCGTCCGAGCCCTTCGATGATGACATTGACGCCGGTCCACCGGGTAGCGTTATCGATTCGGCCCACTTGGGATCGATCTCGTACGCCGGATTGTCGGCCAGCCATTGCGTGAGCCGCTTCAGCTGCGGTGCCTTGTTGCCGGTGAGCCGCTTGCCGTTGATCTTGTTTATGACGGCCACGTACTCGTCCCCGGTCAGGTTCTTCCAGTTGAATGCCATCGGATTGCTTTCAGCTTGTTGTTGTTGCTGCTGTTGCTGCTGCTGTTGTTGCTGCTGGTGATGATGTTGCTGCTGCTGCTGCTGCTGCTGCTGTTGCTGCTGCTGCTGTTGGTGACTGTTGGCGGAGCCACGCGTCGACCGCGAGCTCGAGCCGCCCTGTGGCGAGTTCTGTGCCGAGGAGCTACCCCTTGAACCGCGCGACCGCGAAAGGTAGTCCATGCCCATCGCCTGCTCCGTTAGGACGGCCGTCTGTTCGGCGAGCCAATTTTTCACCTTCGCGTCGTGCGCACTGCCGTACTGGCCCAGCTTCGAGCTCAGCTCGGCGGCCTGCTTCATCTCAGCGAACATGGCCTCGTACGCCTTGCGCTGCGGCGAGTTTGCCGGTAGCGATTGAATGAGCTTCTGCTGCTGCTTCAGGAACGACTGCTGCTCGACCTGTGCCGCCTGGGCAAACAGTGCATTCAGGCTGTCCTTGGTCGACATAGCGCCACTCATGCCGGACATGCCTTGCAGGGCCGCTTGCATGCTTGCTGCGGCCGCTGCCGCACTGTTTCCGCTGGCCGACGAGGAACCACCACCGACACCGGACGATCCCTGGCTGCCTTTCGGATTGCCGGGCACGCTCGTCACAGTGATGGTGAACGGTTTCTGGGGCGGCTGCTGGCTGACGGAGGTTGGCGCACTAGCCGGTGTCACCGATACCGATGGAGGTATCTGCGGCTTCTTCATCGAGCTACCGGAGAAGCTTCCACCCGGCGGTGTCGGATCGCCGAAAATCGTCTTGTGCTCCTTGGCAGCGGACAGACCGAGCACGATCTCGTCCAGCTTGCGCCGCTTCTTTTCCTTGCCGAGCGGCGGCTCCTCGATCGGCACGCTGACGTTGTTCTTCTTCATCAGCTTCGACAGCATGTCGTTCAGCTTGCCCTTGCCGGCAGCCGCTGCTGCCGCTACCGCCGCCGAGGGCGACTGCTGATGCTGGTGGCCCAGCATCATGCTAGAGGCGGGCCCGCTAGCGCTCGTAATACTGATACCGCTGGGGAGCTGTTGATTGCTGGACGACGACTTTTTGTTCTTTCCGATCGAGAAGTCTTGCACCTCGCTGAGATCCATTGCACCGCCGCTTCCGCCCATGCTGCTGCTGTTCTTGATCATGTCAGCGATATTCACCTTCGGTAAACTGTAGCTGTAGAAAAGACGAAAATAAAGATTCGCATAAGTAAAAATCGACATCGGTCGGAGCGGGCATCAGAGTAAAACACAATTCTTGCGCTTTCTACCTACCTCGACGACAGGTCGATCGGTGTTAGCGTACTGGAAGTGCCGGGAATGAGCGTCGGTTTCGGATAGGACATCTGATTCCGTGGACCATGCTGGTGCGCCGGCGGCGGCTGCAAAACGTTCGAATTGGCGCTACTCGAGCCACTTCGTGCGTTGCTCCTGCTGCTGACGACCTCCTGCACGTCGTCATCATTCCACTGGTGGCCACTTCCAGCGCCACCGCTGTTCGATGTTGATGTATGCGAGGGCTGCACTTTTGAGCTTCCAGTGGGAACTGCGGGAACAAAAACAGAAGAAACTCAGAATGTTAGACTCATTCAATCAAAGCATTTAATTTGACAATCATCCTTTAATGTTAGCGTTAGAATGTTTCTTGGCAGTAATAGACATTTTAGGTTCAACCTTTAAGCCTTTAAAGTTCAGTAAAACAAATCAGAAAAGCAGTGTTCGAAACATGTTAACGCACATTTTAACAGCCTAGCAGCTAAAATCATCATTTATCGTTCATTACCTGGACTCTGGGTGTTATTCAGTAGCGCATGCAATTTCGCTCGCTCGGTTTCAACATCGATAGCAATGTGGCGTTTGCGTTTCTTACTTGCAGGCGGTACTGCTACGCCAGCTGCTGCTGCCGCGTGTGCCGCAGCGGCGGCATGTGCTGCCGCCGCCGCCGCTGCCGTCATCGATTGATGATTCAGCGCGGCTGACGATGACGCTGCTGCCCCAAGGACACCACCAGCACCACCACTACTACCACTACCGGTGCTGATGTTCGCTCCGACAGAGCCGATACCACCAATGCCACTGGCCTGCTGCTGTATCGCTGCAGCCTGATTGCTGATCTGCTTCGCATTCTGATGATCGGTGGTGATTGTAATCACATCCGGCGTGCTGGACGCCGACCGACGCACGTCATCGTTCACCGGGATGATGCGCTTGATCGTCTCGTACAGTGGAATGTCCAGATCGATGCCCAGACAGCCCGTGTAGGCCGAGTACGATTTGCCCACCGGCCATTCGCCATGCTCGACACAGTAGATGATGTGGCCGACGCGACGCTCAAGTGCAAAATCGCGGAACCATTTGACGATCATCGACGTATCTATCATGCTGGCGAATTTGCTCATATCTGCGGAAAGAGAAAAGAATTGAAATCAAAGATTAGAACAGACCGTTCAAAACACGTGCACGATTGAAAGCAAGCAATACATACTCTTCAAATCCTCCTTCGTAAGGCTGTTGTCCAGCTGCTTCAGTTTCATCAGCGGTTGGAACACCTCCAAGTCGGGGAAGCGAGCCTTCAGCGCAGCGGTCTGTTGCGAGCAGCGTTCCTCATCGGTAAGATTCACAATCGCCTTCACCTCGACCGGTTTCTTATCCTCGACGATAATTACATCAGGCGATGGAGATCGGGCGGGAGGTTTGGCTGCTTCCACCACTTCCTTTCCGTCCGTCGACGCGACCACCACCACATCATCGACAGGCTTTTCCACTGCAACAACTTCTGCCGTAGCTTCCACTGCCTTCTCAACTGGCTTCTCAACCGGCTTCTCAGCTGGTTGCTCGGCTGGTTTCTCAGCTGGTTTCTCATCGGTACTCTCGGCACTCTTTTCAGCAGCCTCAGCTACAACTTCTTTTACAGCTTCCTTAACCTGTTCAGGCTCTGGTTCAGCCGGTTTTTCCCGCTCGTTTACTGCAGGCACAACATCGCTCGTATCCTTTGTGGATGACGAAGGGGCTTCTACCGTTTCAGCCTTTGCTTCCTCCTTATCGGCCGTCGTTTCGCTCGGTGCTTCTACCAGCTCCTTTTCAACCACTGGTTCTTCATCTGATTTTTCCTTCTCAACAGCGTCCACAACTTCCTTAGCAGCCTCCTCGGGAACATCTTCCTTCTTGGCCTCCTCGGAAGATTCTTCCTTATCCTTATTTTCTACTGTGTCCTTCGATGAGTCCACATCTTCCTTCGCTTTCGGAGACTCTGGAGCCGCAACTTCGGACTTCTTTTCGTCGTCAGTCTTGTTCGAGTTCGAGGGCGAAGCCGGACCAGCAATTGGGGCGGCTGTTGCCTCCGAAGGTTGAGCATCTTCTTCCATTTGAGTTTCCTGTTTCGGCGGCTCTGCGGTATTCTCAGCCGGCTTTTCAGCAACTGTTGATTGTTCATCAACTTCCATAGCCTCAGTTTCTTCTGGCACGGGTACGGCAACAGCGACAGCTTCTTCCTGCTTCTCCAGTTCACCACCATCGGTTACCACATCGCTGGTTTCCATTTTTTCTACCTCGGGTTCTTTTTCCTTGGCATCTTCCTTTTCAGTATCTGCCATTTTCTCGACCTCCTTTTCCGCTTCTACTGCTTCCACTTCGGACTTTGTGGTATCCGTTTCCTCTGATGGTACTTCGGTTTTTTCCTTATCCTCAACAGTAGCAGCATTGTCGATGTCCATTTTGTTTTCATCAGCCAGTTCTTCGGTATCCGGTTTTTCTTTCACGTTTTCCTCTGAAGCTGCCGATTCCTTTTCGGTTTCTGTCGGAAGCTCTTTTTCCGCAGTTTCCGGTTGTTCCGCACTCTTTTCAGTGACAATTTCCTTGTCATCGGTGCTTTCCTCGGTTTTCTTGTCTTCAGTCACTTTATCGACTTCGGCAACCTCTGGCAAAGCTTCCTCCTTCTTTGCCTCTTCAGCCATTTCAACATCATTGTTGTCCTTTACCGGAGAACTCGGTGACTTTTCGTCGACGGATCCCTTTTCAGCTACATTCGGATCAGTGTTCGCTTCGACAGCGCACTCCTTCTCGACTGGTTCCTTCTCTGGGATCGATTCTTTTTCAACAGAATCTTTCTCGGCTGACTCCGTTGCTGGCTCCAGCGCGGCCTCTTTAGCGACCTCAGGGCTTTCATCAGCAGCCTTTTTCGGGCTTTCTACGGCAACCTTTTCAGAAACCTTTTCGGGGCTTTCCATCGTCGCATTCTTCTCTTCCGACGGTTTATCGTCAGAAGTAGTAGAAACGATCGGCTCCACCACCTCTTCAACTTCCTTCTTTACAGGCGAAAGAGGAGCAACCGGCTCCACCTTGGGCAGTACTACCTCGGTAACGGCCTTCTCTCCGTCAACCTCCATCGAGGCAACAACGGGAGTGACAGCGTCCTTTTCTTGCTTCACGGGCAAATCTCCACCCACAGCAGCAGCTGCCATCTTTTCAGGCGATGCAGCCGGCTTTACCGTCGTTGCGTTGGCAGCAGCGGCCGCGGCAGCATCAGCTTTAGCCGCAGCATCGGCCTGCATCTTTAGCAGTTGCTGGTTTTGCAGCTGAATTTGCATCTCCAGCTGCTGCAGATACTTCTTGGCCGATTCGTAGAATGGGAAGTCCGGATCCGCGAGGATCAGCTGCTCCGAACGATAGATGCCGTACTTCAGGACAGCCCGCAATAGTTCTCGATCGTGCCGCCCCGGTATCCACCAGTCGGGCGTATCCAGATTGTTCTCGCACAGCCGTATGTTCTCGTCCAGCTTCGGGTGCTTCACTATTTGGCGCGCCTTTGATAGGAGCTCCAATCGATCCAGAATCAACTTGGCATGATCTTCCGTCACATCATCCACCAGCCCTTCCAGGCCTTTCTCGTCATCGCTTAGCTTGACACCGGCCTGCCGCTTGCACATGGCAATGAACACCTTGTAGAAGTCGCTCAAGTTTTCGTCCGTTTTCTTGTCCAACTTGGCGAACACTTTGAAGCTGTAAGCAACACACAATGATGTTAGAGCATTCTTAAGTCTTCCACATATTTAGCTAATCAACAATTGAGCACTTACCGACTCCAGTCAGGTGTAGGAACGGTTGCATTCGGTTGCAAATCGATACCATAACCCGTAAGGACGCGGATGAACTCGTTTTCCTCACGGCGAGTCCATCTCTTCGGTATCTGTTCCAACCGAATACGTTCGCGCTCGCGCATCACCAGTTCGTTCTTCTCGCGGCGTTCCATTTTCTACAAGAAACAAAACTTATATTAGTCTTTCTCCCTCAACTTTCGTTGCAAATGTCTATAACTGACAGTTTTTGCATCGCTAATTATTGGTACTTGTGGCCAAATTATACTCTACATATCTACAACAGGAAATTTAATTACCCTTACTAGTGACACACTCTAATCAACACATTTAAACACATTTGTGTGTTTAGGGAACTTTGAAAACATAACACTTAACTACCCACAACCCAAACTAAAAATCATATCTACAAAAATCATTATTCTGGGTAAATTGTCAACCAATTATGCCCAAACTTGCTCCTGAAAATTGAACACCATTGGTTCTACTATTATTTGCCAAATCTGTGCTGAAAGTAATCCTCACCATAAAATTTTCCCTTCTCTTTCCTAACGTAGTTTGAACAATTTTGTACCAAAACGGAAAACCCCCAACGAAAGGCAAAAGAAAATGTTGAAGCGAAAATAACATTTGGGATATGCACAATACTAACCAAATACATTGCTAGTTTCTGAAGATCAATGTTCGCCAGCTGATTTGGATCGGCCGGGTTCAGGCCGAGTCCAAGGCTGAGCATCAAACTGAAGTCTGCAGCCGTCGGCATGCCTGCCGTTGGTGCCTGCAGACCGCCCGTGCCACTGTTTCCACTCGTCGACGGCAGTGACTGTTGCTGCTGTACTCCTTTACCCTGCGGACTTCCGGCAGTGCCAAGACCAATGCCCACGGCACCAGAAACAGCTGCCCCACCAACGGCAGCACCCAACGGGCCTGTCGCGGAGGGATGGTTTAATCCCACGCCCATTGATGGGCCGCCAGGTACCTGTGGTTGTTGTTGTTGCTGCTGCTGCTGTTGCTGTTGCTGCAACACCGACAATTGTGCTGGCTGTCCTTGTTGTTGCTGTGGTGGTGTAACAATCATTGGGCCGGGTGTTGTCGAGGGCGTTGATGGCGAGGATGAAGTCTGTCCGGTGAGGGTTGGAGTGCCGGCTGGTGGTACTATCGTCTGTAGCTGCATGCAATCGGTAAAGAGCGTTGTGGATGGTGGCGTGGATGAATTTTGGGGGGTTTCGAAACAGATTTATACCAATGTCACAAAGAAACAAAAGGATACGGATGACAATCATTCCAATCGGCGATACATCCAAAGGTAGTAGAGGTTAAGGTGGGAATATTTGTGGAGAGAGAGAAAGGCACATAAAATAATGTATATAATACGTGTAAAATTCGGGACATTAACAGTTCGAGAAACCTTTGTTAGATGCATGAACAAATATGAAGATGAAACGATAAGATAATAGAGGATGCAAAATAATAAGGCGAGCGTATGAGCGTGAACAGATGATAACACGGGAGATCCCTTCGCGCCTTAGATGAGGACGTGCATTTGAAATAAACAGAATCCGATACGTTCATTGCGACTGCTTTTGGTCAGTATATCATTCGAGACCTTACATGATTAGATACTGTATGAAATACTTAGACCTAGCAATTGTTTTGATTACTGTCTGATAATTAAATTATCTATCTTACTGAGTGTGTCGATGTGCATTTAAATATAAACAAACAAATGTTACAACAAAAAACCAATTATAAATCAACAGCAAAACAAACATATGACTGCACAAGTTGTAATGTTGTCAATATAAAACATTATAACAAAAATCTTTCAAAACTACTTTTACAAAACGGTCCAAAAAAGGATTCTAACTCAAAACATAAATGAAAATAACTAAACGATAACGAACTTAAAGGACATTGTTGTGTGTAATCTATACGAACAAGGGACTTTTTTCATGCATTTTTCTTTACTAAGTTTTCTACTAAAATACTAAGCAAGTGCGCTCACAAAGTAATGATAAATGAAAGTGTATGACGTGTGTCCAGGAAATCTGGTCAAGATCAACAGAAGAAAGCGAGTTGCACTCAATTTGTCTTACCTTGGCTTTCTGCTGTTGCTTCAGCTCTTCCTTTTTGTAGTTGCGCTGATACGATGTGATGACACGCCGCAGACGAGTGTTCAGGTCCTGCATGGTTGGCCACGCCAGCTCTGGATTCATGTCCGATGGCGCCGGCGTCGGTGCTGCACTAGCCGTACCAACTGTGGATTCTTCATCATCTAGATTAGTATTTGTTGTAACAAAACGGGGGCCATTGTTAGGATAAATCAAATCTACTGTCTAATAACTAGCTATTTAATCTCTACGCGATGGTTGATGATTATGAAAGGGAGGTTCACACAGCTGTGATACTTATAGGGGATGGATGTGGTGTGGGGAGGGGAGAGAGGGTGGTTTATTGACAGAAAGCCCAAATAATAGTTGTGCAAACAATAAATATGGTGTGCTTTAGGAAATATTATTATGTATATACTTTTAAAATAAATCACCAAATAAAAAAAATGGACCAAAAGATGTATGATTATTAAAGGAATCAAAAGTAAAACTACAATTTTACATGTTGTACGTCTTTCAAGGCTAATCAAACAAAACAAATCCAAACTAATGGTTTCATTTCTAAAAAAAACGTTACCAATCCGGGATATGGGAGTATGATGGGAATGATAATGGAAACCATTTCAGGAACTTACCATCCTTCGATTCAATACCGACAGAAGCGGACCGAGTCGTTTCCGATGGAACGCCATCTTCCGGATCTTCCTCGTTGTCGCCCAGTTTCGAATTGGCATCGTCGTCAGTTCTGTAGGAAACAGCAAACAAAATAACTCAAATTAATAAAACTCGTGTTACTCGTGGCATCGCAGTGTCTATTCCAATAGTAGTAGCACCATCATTCAAAAGCTAACGCTTTAAGAGCAATATGAGTACAACAACAAAAAAGGGGAAACGATTTATGATTTAATGCGTATACAAAGCTTCCCAAGTAAGTGAAGGTGGTGGAGAGAGATTGATTAAGTTGATATACACCAATGAAGATGCGTTGCTGGCTTGTGAAAGGTGTAGATGATGTATTTGCAAATGTTTACCAGACTTATTACTGATTTGGTTGTTTTGTTACATGAAGCTACAAATTCAAACACCTTGTCAGAGGTAGTATGTTGCAGAACAAGCGGGGAAGAAGTTTATCTTATGATGCATATAACGCATATAACATATAAAACTCGATTAGATTGATCGTATGAATAATATATAGGACAATAGCACCATTCGATCTTCGATCAAACTTTGCGGGGTGCGCGCTCAAGAAGTAAACCACTTATTGCTACAGATCGGGATCATAGATAATGGATAATTTAAGTTTGTAATGTAGAAGTAGAAGGAAAAACACTAACGATAGATATCTTCATATGGAAAAGACAACGTAATAAAGAAATAAATACATGTCACAGATATGATAAATTCACATTTAATATTATGCAGAAGATTAACAACATGTATGTTTTCATCAAATCTCGAAGCATACGAATTGTTCAGCAAAAAGCCGAACATTCAAGTAAAGGGAAGAAAAGACACGCAGTTTTTATATATTTCGTCCTTACAAATAAAGGAAAACAAATGCGAACTTCAAATTGTATGATGAAAAACAAAAATTACACCAACAACGTTATAACCATTCGTTGACAGAAACGCTAACAAACAGACACACTAACAGGAGGAAAAAGGAAGATAATAATAACAGGATTAGAAAATTGTAACGAGAACTTACTCTTTGACAATCGTTGTCTCTTCGACGGTGCCATCACCGGGCCCGCAGTGGCTCTGGAAGCAGAGCATCGGATCCGCCCGCATCCCGCGGTAGTTTTCGCAGCCATGCTTGTACGTTCCCACCAACAAACTTCGATCGCAACAATTTGGATTCCACCATGAGCACGGCAGCTGATCGGGCGTAGGCGGTGGCCGAATTGGGAGATCGCTACAGACGATACACACAATGGATAGCACCGGGAACACGGGCGTGTAGCAAAAACGAGAACCACGCGCGCGCACCACACACACACACACGACGCACACGTTCGCAATAGACGCGTCCACACAAACGGTGGCCATCATGAAGCGGAGGGCGGGTGGCGGATGTGCAACGTAAGAATAAACGTAAGTAATTTGCTCGTAATTTACGGGGAAGGTATAATAAAAGGTGAATGTAATAAAGGGCGAAGGACGTTACTGAATGCTTCCATCAGGTGGCGTAGAAGATACGGGGACAAATCAAAAGATAGGAAATTCGGTATTTTTTCTGGATTTGAACCAAAGGATGTTTTGTAAAAAAAATTAAGCAAAACTACATGTGTTGTATATGCAAGAGCGACAACAAAACGGTGAACGCTCATCATCACAGCGATTCGTAAAGAAAAACTCACTAAAATGTTATAAAAATCGAATTGATAGTAGTTTAAACTCAAGTGAATACCATTTTGCCATTCAGGAGTAAAACATATACAAAATCAAACAAGGACAAACAGCCTCTATGGTTGTTGCTTCTGCAGTTTTCTCTAAGTAGAGCAGTCTTGAGAAATCCTTTTGAAGGTGTTTTGTAGCAATTGTTTGCGCTTTCTTGCACATTTTTGTAGCCTTTTCTTTTTCACGCCACGATTTGCCATGTCCGTATGCTCAATAGTGGTATTTTTCGATTGTTTATTTTTTTTAGTGACTGATGGACCTGATTTGCATCGACATCTATTAATCACAAGCACACACACACATACATAACACGTAGAGAAAAGACCAACGAAAATAGTCTACGTTCATATGGAAGTCGTTTAAGAAACAAATGGATCTTTGAACATTGCGCTTCAATAGAATTGCAAAATTGCTGAGGTTTTAATAAAAATATTCAAAATAACATATTTTATCTAAATATCGCATCAAAATTGTCCAAAACAAAGGTAGGAGAATAACAAGTGAGTAGAGGAAAGCCAACATGTATGAAAAAGGGACAATCTTTGTAAAACAACATTGCTCGTTTTAAGCTTTATAAGGAAAGAAGAAAATGAAACTCAAGTATATATGACATCAAACGGTAGGAGAGACAGACAACATTTAGATTTTTAAGAGAGGTTTATATGAAAAAAAAAAAACATAAACACATAGAACGTGTTATAGATGTCATAAAATACAAGCAATATGTTTGAAATTTCAAATACACAAACTTTAAGGGTGAATAATTCCTCGAAAAACTAGGAAAGTGAGGGAGAAAGACTGGTAAAATGAAGTCTGACGTATATCACACTTAATGATACACCGGAAAAAGCTTTACAGTAAACGCGCTGTAGAAAAAAACGTAAGATAAACTAGTTGTACCGGACAAACCGATGAGTGAGAAGGTATTCTCTGGAGCAAATGTTGCATTTGAAAACAACGAAGAACAAAACAAGTCAAACTGAACCATTTGTGTAACATAAGGTGCATGAACTGTGTTGTATGTGGTAAATGAATGAGATAAATTTAATTGCTGTTATTTACTATCGTGACGATGAAGTATTATTGAGTAGTTGCAAAAATGAATCGTTTGAGAAGTTATTAATGGCATGGCGTACACATTATAGATAAACATGTAAGAGTGATATCCGGCTCTGTTCAGCGCACCAAAAAAAGCGGGACGACTGAATCAATCCACTCAAATGCGTTTGTGTGAAACGGAAAAGGAAATCAAGGCAATATGTAAGGTAAGGTGGTGTGTGTTAACAGGAAGATGAAATTGACGACTGGCGGGAATAGAGAGGGGATAAGAAGAGACGGAAAGAAGAAAGCACCAAACACGATCGCCCTTGAGACAACGGGAAAAAAGAACGGTCAAATGTACCTGGCATTGGCACCCTCGTTGATTTGATTGACTAAATCGCCGAGCACCTCGTGCTTGATGTAGTACAGCATACGGACGCGCAGCAGAACCCTGGATTGACGGACAACAGGAGAAAAAAAAGGAGAAAAAAACAAACAAACAATGTATTAGTAATGGCATCCTCGTATCCCTCCTGCCCATTGTTGTGTTCCCCCGTGTTTGGTATCATCTTGAACCCCCCTTATCGCCCCGTTACAGTACAATAATGGTAAAGAGCAAACGGAGAACGAATGGCGACAGATCGGATGAAGATGAAGCCAAAATTGCGAAGCCCCCGCGGGGATGCCGTGTCGAGAGAAAACTTGCGGCGCAGCGAAAAAGCATCGAAACATTCGCATGTTTCTTCACACTCTTCCTCACTTGTTTGCGTGTCTGGTCAGATGCTTCTTGTAGTTGATGTCGAGCAGGGTCTCGGTATCGTATTTCTCGTCCTTGCTCCAGTGGTGCGGATCGGATACGGGTGTCGTTGTGCCGCCGGTGTCCGAGCCTGATTTGGCCGACTTTTCCGCTTTCGTGCCGGACGAGTTCGAAGATGCGTCCTCGTTCGCGTCGGCCGTTCCGCTGCACTGGGGCGCGGGTGTGGTCGATCCGGCGGGCTGGGCAATCACAGGAGAGCCGCCACCGCCACCGTTGCTTCCCGTAGCAGCCGAATTAGATGAATCGCGCTTCGGCGTGGTACACGTTGATGTTGATTTACGTCCTAGGGAGTGGAAAGATGATTGAAATTGCAGTTAGACTTCTTTCTGTTATTCAACAGCTTTTTTTTTCGCGCTCTGCGTTACCTTTAGCATTGCGTCCTCGTGGCACCAAATTGTGCAAACCGCTGTGATTGCGCGCAATTTCGCGCTGCTCGCCTCCTTCGTTCGGCGTTATCAAGTCCCAAATGAAGTTCTTTATCTTTTCATCGCCCTGATAACGCTCCAAACAGTAAAGAAGCTGTGAAAGGAAAAGACAAAACGACTTGTAATTCACATTCATGGTTGACTATATCGCGCTTGATCTATTGTGATGCATAATCATCAGCAAGTATTGTGAGAAGTTCAATGGTGTTTTACTCAGCGAAAACCTAAAGTTTTCTCAATATTAGCATAGCAGTCATCATTTGAATGGTTTGGGCAAACTATGTATGATTGCATTACAAAAAAAATACAAAAACTTACAATCACACGAGCACAATCCTCGACGTCCTGCTCTCGCCAGCCGCGCTTGAACTGTCCCTGTTCGAGAATTTCGGTCCAACGAGCCCAGCTGTGGATGAAAATAAGTAAAAAACCAATAAGCATTGCTGTTCCTTTTCGTTTCATTCCATTTCGCTCCTACGTACCCATGCGATAGCAGTCCCTTCTCCACCTTGAAGCACTCCGATCGTGCCCAATTGCCGTACGAAACCTCATCCGCGCCGAGCACGGCAAGCGTTTCACGATCGCGCGGTACGTAATCGTCGTGCTGCATCTGCTGCTGCAGCTTCTTGCGCTCCTTAGCGCCACGCGTACGCTTGCTGCGCGTTTTCAGTCCAATGCCCCCTTCCTCACCGTCACTACCCTGCTCGCCCGACGATTCGTCCGATATGTCCATGACACCGTCGTCATGCCCGTACCGTTTGATCTGCGTACGGCGACGCGGCTCCGCAATGACCAGGTCTTCCGTTTCGTCCTTCTCGCAAGCCGTAGGATCAATTTCCGCCTTCTTGGCCCACTTGTTCCAGAAGTCGGGATCGTCGATGTTGATGTCGCTACGGTTGGCCGACGCAGCGAACGATGCCTTCGAGAAGGTCGATCCCTTTTCGCTCTCCATCGTAATGACCTGCGTGCGGCGCAGCAGAATCGAATCGATGTCCTCTTCGCAGAACTTGTCGCCAGCATCGTCATCCATTACGGCACCGTACGCGCCCTTCTTGAGCAGATCCTCGATCTCTTTCTTCGACAGCTGCCGCTGGGTGCCGTCCTTGTTCTGTCCCGTGTTCATGCTCTGCAGTACGGCCTTGTCCAGGCCGAGCTTAAGCGATGCCTTATCGAACATCTCCCGCTCGTACGTATTGCGGCACAGCAACCGATAGATCTTGACCATCTTCTGCTGTCCGATACGATGGCAACGGGCCTGCGCTTGCAGATCGTTCTGCGGGTTCCAGTCGCTGTCGTAGATGATTACGGTGTCGGCTGCGGTCAAGTTAATGCCCAAACCGCCGGCCTTGGTACAGAGCAGAAACACAAAGCGATCCGAATCTGGTTTCGAGTACCGATCGATAGCCGCCTGTCGCAAATTGCCCCGAATCCGTCCATCGATACGTTCAAATGGATACTTTTTGTACATCAGATAGTCCTCCAGAATGTCCAGACAGCGCACCATCTGGCTGAAAATCAGCACCCGATGGCCGTTGGCGCGCAGCTTCGGCAGCAGTTTGTCAATCAGCACCATCTTGCCGGACGACACGATCAGGTTCTTGTAGTACGACTCGGCATCCTCACCGTGCTGCTGCCGGTAATCGTACTGGATCTGATCTTCCGCACCATTCAGCAGGTACGGATGGATGCAGCACTTTCGCAGCTCCATCATCGTGTTCATCAGGTTGGGAATGTTCGCCGAGGTGGTACCCTTCATCAGGAACGAGAAGTTCTGCTCCAGAATACCACGGTAATACTTCTTCTGGATGTTGGTCAGCTCTACCTCCACGATGGTTTCCTCCTTCGGTGCGAGCGACTTTTCCACATCATCCTTCAAACGGCGCAGCATCATGGGCTTCAACAGTGCCTGCAGTTTCAGCACCTCGCTCTCCGTCTTTAGACTACCAAACTCGCGCAGGAACTCTTCACTGCACGCAAACTGGCTCGGCTCGAGGAAATTCAGCAGCGAAAACAGTTCATTCACGTTGTTCTGCAGCGGTGTGCCAGAAAGCAGCACACGATGCTCCAGATTCAGCTGGCGCAGTCCCTCCAGCAGCTTACAGTTTCTGTTCTTCAGCCGATGCGCCTCGTCGATGACACACGCCCGCCAGGTGAAGTTCTTCAGATCCTGATAGTCCGTCACGATCATCTCGAACGTTGTGATGAGCACGTTGAACTTGGTAATGTCCCGGATCAGCTTGCCCGTCTCGGTTCGGTAGTGCACCTCGTAGTCCTGTATCATCTGCCGGCTCGTCGCCGAACCATGGTACACGATCACGTTCATCTCCGTCCAACCCTCGAACTCGCGCTGCCAGTTCGGAATCGTCGAGAGCGGCGCAATCACCAGGAACGGCCCCCGAATGCCATACTCGTACACGGAGTTCACGAACGTCAGACTCTGAATCGTCTTGCCCAGACCCATTTCGTCGGCCAAGATGCAGTTGTTGCCCTTGTACCACGAGTAGCGCAACCAGTTCAAGCCTTCCAGCTGGTACGGGCGCAGCTTGTTGCCACCCTTGAACGTGGGCGATTCCGGCAGCGCCTTCCACTGGTCCGGGTGGGGCCGTTTCTTTGTCTTCCACTCGCTCTTCGGTGGAATCTTGTTGAATTTGTAGTACTGCTCGATCTTCAGCTGATCGACATCATCCTCCAGCTCCCAGGTGCTGTCCTCGTACGGCAAGCTCTTCCACTTCACCAGATAGTGCTTCACCGTTTTGCCCTCGTCGTCCACGAGCTCGGACACATCCAGCACGCGATCCACCTCGACAAAGTCCGGATTGAACGGCTCCTCGTCCAGGCTTTCGAAGATGTTCAGCTGCTGCTGCTGCTTCATGAGGAAACGCTTGATCTTGTTGCCCACGCGCTTGTCGCCCTTCAGCAGCTCGTCCTCAGTGCGCCATTCGCAGTGCAGATAGGAGAAGTTGCGATACTTGACGAAGTACTCTTCCACGTCAATGTACACCGGTTCCGGCTTTTTCTCATCCGTTTCCGTTGATGCACTTTCGCCTTCCTCTTTCTTGACAGCTTCCGAACTCTTCTCGTCCGTGGACTCACCACCTTCAGCGCTTTCCTTCTTGACAACATCGGCGGCAGCATCATCACCTTCGCGCTTCTTCTCAGTGCCCTCAGATTCTCCCTCCACTTCCATCTTTTCTACACCATCGGCGGTCACTTCCGTTGCCTCTGCTTCGGGTTTGTCAGCGACACTGGCTGGCTTTTCCTCCACAGCTGGTTCGCCATTCGGCTGTTCAGCTGTTTTATCCTCTGCAGTATTTACACTCTCTGTTTTAGGAGGCTCTACTGCGTCCGTCTCCATGCTTTCTTTCGCTGTGGCAGCATCAGCAACAGGTTCCTTCACTTGTTGCTGATCAACATCTGCAGAAGCTTCCTTATTTTCTTCCCCTTCCTTCTCTTCCGCAGGTGTGTCTTTTTCAGCTGCTACAGCAACCGACTCCTGCTCATCGGTTTCCATCTTTTCTTCTGCCTTGGAGGCATCCTCCGCTGATGGTTTCTGTTCAGGCTCAGCACCCGTGTTTGCCGTGTCGGATTCGGGGGAGATTTTCTCCTCAGTGGATTTGGTCTCCTCACTCGTTTCCATCGGCACATCTGTAGCAGTCGTTGTAGGCGCAGCTTCCTTGTCTGCAACTTCGCCAGAAGCATCGACATCTTCCGCCTCCTTCTTTTTGTCTTCGCCGTCTTCGGACACTTCCTTCAACTCTTTGCCCTCTTCTTTAACGGTAGCCTCCGCGACTATGGTTTCACTGCCATCGCCGACTGGTGCTGCCGTTTCCTTGCCTTCCTTCGGTTCACTCTTGACGGCTTCTTCCGCGGAACCTTCGGCCGGCTCGGGAGTCTTTTCCTTGGGCGGTGGTGGTGGTGGATCCGGTTTCAGCTCTCGCCGGCCTTTACGGACTGCCAGCACATACTGAACGACCTGTAAAAGGAAATTAAAACCGTTAACATTGGCACTAATTCAAAAAGCTTGTACAAATCGCACTTACCATCGAATCCTCCTCCGATGTGTTCACGTACACGTAGTTGGCATTTGGTTTCGAGGAATCGTCGATCGGTTTTCCATCCGGACCGAGCTCGACCGCTTCCGGGGCTGCTTTAGCGCCTTCCGAAGTGCTCACCTTGTTTTCGTCTCCCGCTTGCTCACTGCCCGTACCAACGGCACTACTCGCCTCGCCTGCAACTCCGGCAACCGAACCGTCCGCTGCCGCTGCGCCCGCTTCACCACCAGCCAGCGCAACTTCCGTCGGTGCCAGACCTTCCTTTCGGTCGGAGCCTCCGTCCGAGCGGCGATCCTTTCTGCTGCCGCTTGGCGCCGGTGACATCATACCCGACTCATCGTCCGAAAACCGTAACATCACATCGTCAACGTACTTCTTGCGCTGCGTGTTACGGGCCGAGCGACGCTTCGAGCTGTCCGCCTCCATATCGGGCGGCGGCGACGGCGGTGGAGTGCTCAGCAAATCGTCCCCTTCACCATCGGACTCCGTGACGATCATGCGACTACGCCGTGATCTACTCTTCGATCCGCCGCCGCTAGACTTACTGCCACCACTGCGCCGCGAAGAAGAACTACCGCCACCGCTCGGGCGGCTGCGATTTCTGCTGCTGCTGCTACCACCCTCCGAGCCCGGTTCCTTGCTCTTTTTGCTGCTCTTCTTGCTCTTGCTCTTGGTCGGCGTTTCCGGTTCCGGTTCGGCGGTTGCACACTCCTCCGCTGCTTCCTTCTTCTCGTCCTCCTCCTTGGTCGGTTCGGTCTTGCTAATCTTCGACACGGGAATATCGTCAAAGTCGGTCACTTCTTCCATCGGCACGCCGCTGCCACTTCCTTCCGTTGCTTCGCTCGTGGTGGTAATGGCTGCTGCTTTCGACTGGTCATCGCCGCCATCAACCTCACCACCTTCGTGGTCCTCCCCATCTTTGACCGAAGCATCGGGTGCGCTCGCTTCATCCTCCTTTGCAACTTCCGCCTCACCATCCGCGTTGGAAGATGTAGCAGCATCACCTGCTTCCTTCTCCGTCGATTCTACCGCTTCACTTGTCGTTGCGACAGCTGCCGCCGACTCCTCCTTTCCATCCTCAGTGCCGACGCCGCCCTCTACCACCATTTCAGTGCTAGGTGCCGCGGCATTGGCATCGTTTGAATTTTGTGCATTCATCAACGATGCCAACGACTGATTCTCGTCCGTTTCGCTCGTCGTCGTGCCGGACTTGGACAGCTCCAGATCGCCGGTAATGCCGCCGTCCGGTAGCTCGTCCTCCATCGACATTGAGTTGTCGCCATCGCTCGACGCGACACTCTTCTTTTTCTTCTTCTTGCTATCCTTCGAGTCCTTTTTCTTGCTCTCCTTCTTCGGGGTCGGTTCCTTCACACCGTCCGCAGTCGCCGCCGCCGCTGCTGCTGCACCCTTTGCCGGTTTTTTCGGTTCTCGTGGTTTCCGTGGCTTCTTTATCTTCTTGCCGCTCGCATCAGTGGAGGTATCGAGGTCTCCGGTGCCGCTGCAGGATAAATTGTCCTGCGAAAGATCGCCCGCACCGGCCACACCAATAGCACCACCGCTGCTCTCAAGCGACATTAGCTCGTGGAAACTGCTACCGTCAGGGCTAACTTCGGGCAGACCGGTTCCGGCTGTTACCGAGTCTTCGGACACTGGCAGTAGCGTGGTCGGTGTAGGCGTCGTCATGCCCGTTGGAGCAGGGGCTCCCGAGAAGGGCATTACCAGGTTGGATTGAGAAGTCTCGTCGCCAGACGTGATGAGCCCAGTCTGTCCTACCACGGTCGCTGCGGCTACGGCCGCTTCCTGTTGCGCTAACAGTTTGTCGCCTTTCTTGGCCCGAGGCTTGCGCGGCTTGCTCGACGGCGTTCGTCCCCGTCCGCGTCCTGTGGTGCTCGTCACCTGTGGACTGTCGATCATGGCCGCCGCTGCAGCAGCTGCTGCCGAGGTCATCGTTGGCGCAACGGGATACAACGGATGGGGCGGCTGCATCAAAATGCACGGCTGTGGGCCAAGACCCTGGCAACCGTCTGCTTCGTGTTGCTGCAGCATCGCTAGCCGTTCCTGCATGCGCATCATTTTCTCCTGATTGTCAGCCATCGGTAGCTTGTACATGTCTTGCATTTGCTGCTTGATGGCTGCCCTCTCCTGGCTGTGCGACATCATGGGTGGCGTTTGGTACGGAGGCGGCGGCGGTGGAACCATCATGTCACCGGCACCGGGCACGGTTTGTCCTGCCGGTGGTACACCTTGCATTTGTTGCTGCTGTTGCTGCTGTTGCTGCATCATTGTACCTCCGACCTGGTGCATTCCGTACATTCCCGTCCCGGGTGTCGTTTGGGGCATTTGGCCACTCAGGGCCTGCGCATACGTTGCCGGTGCTCCAGTTACGTTCGTGGGCTGCACACCTACGCCCGCCATTAGCCCAGTGCTGCTGCTCGTCGAGATAATGGGTTCGCCACCGGGCGATATCGTACTATCGCTGACTGCAGTCGTGGTCGAGGTCGGGACGAGCGTTTCTAGCGGGCTCTTGGTTGCGGTCGTTACCTCCGGAGCCTGCAAGTCCGTTAAACCGGCCGGTCCAACCACATCCGATGCCACCGAATCGAGCAGCAGTTGCTGCTGCTCCAACGCTGATGGATCCGTATTGCCACCCGTCTGCAGCATGCCCGCATCCGAATGGTATCCGCCAAGCGTTTCCTCGCCTGCTTGCTTCGCCGAATCCAACAACGATGATCCGTCGCCCAGGCCGGCAGCGTCCTTCATCGACTCATCCAGCACACCAGCGCCACCACCACCGACCTGCAGATTGTCCTGCCCGAGCAGCATTCCTGCGGTGTTGGAATTTTGCTGCTGATGATGCAGCGTCTCAAAATCGGTACCGGACATGAGCGAGTTCGAGTTGGATGACTTGGACTCGTCCGTATTTGATTCGGCTGGCGCCGGGACAATGCTGTCGCGAGATTCTTCATTACTGCTGCTGCTTCCAGTGGTTGCTTGTTCAGCCGAAAGCGCATGTTGTTGATGCTGATGGGACTGCTGTTGTTGTTGCTGCTGTTGCTGACGGGCGTCTCCCACCTCCGCACCGCCGGTGGCAAGGGGTGTTATGTTAGCGTCGTGCGAGTAAACAGATGGAACCACTCCGGCTGCAGCCGCACCGGCGTTGGCCATCAGCGACGAACCTAAACTCGAGGGCGCTTCATTGGCGTTACTCGAGGCTAAGCTGTCAATCAAGCTAAAATCTGATGTTGGCGGAACAGACACTTGATGGTGCTGTTGTTGCTGTTGTTGTTGCTGCTGTTGTTGCTGCTGCTGCTGTTGCTGTGCCTGCTGTTGTGCCTGCTGTTGTGCCTGCTGCTGCGCTTGCTGTTGTTGCTGCTGATGCTGATGATGTTGCATCTGCTGCTGCTGCGCTTGCTGCTGTTGCTGCTGCTGTGACTGCTGTTGTTGCTGATGATGGTGATGCTGCTGTTCCGCAACTGGATCCACCACCATTGCAGCCGTCTGTTGATGGTGCTGTGCCTGCGCTTGATGTTGCTGCTGATGGTGATGGTGTTGATGATGTTGCTGTTGCTGCTGTTGTTGTTGCTGTTGTTGCTGCTGTTGTTGCTGCTGTTGTTGCTGTTGCTGTTGCTGTTGTTGTTGCTGTTGCTGCTGTTGTTGATGTTGCTGCTGCTGATGGTGGTGGTGCAAATGATGATGATGCAAATGGTGCTGCTGCTGCTGCTCCGTGATTGACGAAATGGGAGGCAGCTCGACGACACTTTGCTGATGCGGATGCGCATGTGAGTGAGAATGCGGATGCTGCATCGAGGGCAGATCGTTCATTGATGCACCAGCTCCTGCCCCACCTTGCTGCTGGCTCGCCTGCTGCTGCTGCTGCTGCTGCTGTTTTGACTGATGCTGGTGCTGCATTTGTTGAGATTGTTGCTGCTGCGACAAACTGTTGTTCACACTCTGCAAATGCTGATTGGGACCGCTTGGCGACATCAGCATGTCGTCATTAAATGACGGCGAGTGAAGCTGCTGCGAGATCGAATGCGACAAACTGCTGCCGCCTGCACCGCTGGCCGGCTGCATCGCGGCGAGCGTACTGTGATGCATCGCGGACTGTTGCTGATGCTGGGGCCCTCCGGGCGCATGATGCTGCGTGGCAGATGGTGGAGGCAGATGCGCGCCCGGCTGCAGCTGGGTAAGCATCTGCTGCTGCTGTTGCATCTGCTGCTGCATCGCGGACAGCTGAGGTGGCTGCTGGGGTGCCTGAGCCGCCGACGGTTGCGACAGGTGCGGCTGATGAAGGCTATGTACAGGCTGCTGCTGCTGCTGAACTGTCGCGACCGAGGTGGCCACGTCCACACCGCCCACGCCGTGCTGTCCCTTATCGTCTAAGCTGCCGTAAGCCTGCGGACCGGATGGACCCGCTGCCGAGGGTGGCGGTATCACAGGCATGCTCGTTTGCGACACGGGTGGAATTAGGCTGGAAATGTCGTTCAGCTGACTGATCTGCTGCTGCTGCGCGTGCGATGGCGGTGGCCCATGCGCGCCCGGATGCAGATGGGGCGCGTGGGGCGCGTGCATCGGCGGCATGTGGCTGCCGGGCGGTGCAATCGGTCCCGCCATCCCGTGATGAGCGCTGCCATTGATGCCACCACTGCCGGGCCGCTGCTGCTGCTGCACGGCCGACATCGGTGGCCACTGCTGGTGCTGCTGCTGATGCTGGTGCTGATGCTGCGGCGACATCGGTAGCCGGGGTCCGAGCGGCGAGAGTGGATTGTTTGCACCCATCTGTTGCTGCTGCTGGTGGCTCGGAGGACCACCGCGGTACGCTGCGGCGGCGGCGGCGGCCGCAGCTGCTGCTGCCGCTGCTGCCTGGGCATACTCCATGCCGGTCGCACCCGACGGCGGCATTACCATTTGCTCTAGTGCTTGCAGCGTCGTGTTGACACCGGCGCCCGGGCCGCTTACCACACTACCACCCGAGCTCGAAGCCGTCAGCTTCGTGCCGGTCTGTGGCCGAGGACTCTGCATACCGCCGCTGCCCGCCACTATCCCGGCGCCCAGATGGGGCGAGTGCGTCGACGTGATCGTGGCCTGGGGCGATTGTGATGTAACAACCGGCGGGCCACCGCCTGGCGGCTTCGCCGGCGACATCACCGGCCGTGGCGACATCTGCGTGTGGGGCGACATTTGTGGCGGCCGGGGCGACATCTGGGGAGAAAGCTGGGGGAAGGGCGCCCGGTACTGGGGACTTCCGCCGTGCTGGGTCGGCTGTTGCTTCGTTGCGGCGTTCGGCAGGTACGATTGTTGCTGCGGTGCGCTCGCACCGTATCCACCACCACCCGGGCCGCCTGCACCGCCAGCTCCTCCTCCCCCGCCGCCCGGAACTCCCGGCATGCCGGCACCGTGCGTCATCGGGTGCTGCTGCTGGGGGCCGAGCGGTCCGCCCAGCCCGTGCAGTCCGGCGACCGGCGCATTAGGCTGTTGCGCTCCGGGATGCACCATTCCCGGGTGCTGCCCTTGCTGCTGCTGCTGCTGCTGTTGCTGAGATGGTTGTGGGCCTCCACCCAGCCCAGCCAGCCCCGGGTGCTGCTGTGGGTGCTGCTGCGGCTGACTGTTGTGAGTTTGGTGCAGCTGCTGCTGCGATTGCGGCGGCAGATGGGAGGGTTGCTGCGACGGATGCGTCGGAGCAAGGCCTCCCGGAACGACGCCACCGCCGCCGGGCGGTTGCTGCTGGGGCGCACCGAGCTGATGCAGGCTTGTGGGTACCTGGCCACCGCTCACGAGATGCTGCCCGTAGCCCCCGCTCGGGTCCAGCTGGTGCTGGTTGTACACGTGCTGCGCCGACCGGGCCGCATGCTGCTGCATTGCGGCGGCGGCCGGCCCATACGCACCGTACGCGGACTGTGCCGCCGACGGTGCCCCCGGGTACATCGAGTGTCCCGGCTGGGGATAGTGTTGGGATACACGCTGTTGCTGCTGCTGCGCCTGCTGTTGCTGCTGCTGTTGCTGCTGCTGCTGGGGCTGCTGTTGCTGGGGAGGTTGTTGCTGCTGCTGCTGTTGCTGCTGCTGCTGCTGTTGAGGTTGACCTAACGATCCATAGCCTTGCTGGGGTGGCATCATGCCACCCATCATGGACTGCTGCGTTGGATACTGCAGCTTTTGCGGATCCTGCTGCGGATATCCTCCCATGTGCTGCCGGTATCTATTTAGAAATGAAACAAAGCATTAGAGAAAGTTGTTTTGCATCAAATACCATCATCTAGCACAATCAACAAACAATTACCCTGAAGGCGTTTGGCGCTGCGTCGGTCCCTGCGGCGGCCCTTGTGGAAGACCGTAACCCATCGGGGACGCGTACGGGTTGGCTTGCGGTGGCGGTGGGGGCTGTGCGCCCCACACCACGTCGCCCATGCCGGCCATGCCGGCGGCAGTGTGGTCCGGCATCGAGTACATCGAGTCCGTACCGGCCGGCTGGTGGTAGGAGGGATACTGCGACTGCGGCGGAGGCTGCTGCTGCTGCATCGGGTGTGGGGCCCGATGCCGCGCGTACGGTCCACCGGCATTGCTGCCCGGTGGGCCCATCCCCCGGGGCGCCGTCGGATCGTATCGATAGTAGGCATCCCTGTGAAACATGGAAAGGAACGAGCAAGCGGATGTTAAAGAAGGAAACATATATTAAGCCTTTCAACGGCAGCGATGAGCGATGAGAACACAAAATAAATGCGTCATCATGGCAATTATTGCATGAATTACAGCCTCCAACACCAAGGTGATGATTTAGGTACAGTGCGACACGAGCGCTATAAAAACAGCGTAACAACCGGGACACTCTGGCATGGAAATCTTATTCTATTTCTGGCTGTAAGGTACGCGGCGTTTTTGCAGCAAAAAACACCCAACCGGTTAGAAGGTAAGTGAAACAAGAAGAGACCATGTTTGATAAATATTACACCCAATTGAAACGGCAGCTAATAATAGCACAACGTGACGGGTGAATCGCCGCGTAAGTCAATTGTGAACTGGCCGGTGTGTTGGAACGGTGAAAAGAAACGCTAAGTAGCTAATATTCATTTTATAAAATCGCTATTTTGTGTTCTCTCTTAGTATGTGCCCGTCGCGAAACAAAAGTCAGTTAAACACACACAGATGACAGGAGTATACTTACATTTTAAATTAGTGTATAAAAAATAGATCGGTGGACCCTTCGCTCTATCGTTGTATGATTACACGTACTACTGCTGCTGCTGCTGCTGCTGCTTCTACTACTGCTCACATATGTACCCCCACACAGCCGCGTTACTTGTTTCCTCATACGGAGAGCTGACAGGCCGCCCCTCCTATCCTTTTTACTATACACATACGAACACACACACAGACACACTTGTTTCTAGCGTTTACTTATCAGTCGCGCTTGCTTGCCCGTCTCGGTCCTGCCACTTTCTTCCCCGGATAACGCGCTCGTGGTCGTCGTCTCGCCGTCGCTCGTTGCGTTCTTCATGGGGAAAAAGGATATTGGCTCGTTGGTTGCTCACAAAACGTTCCAAGGTGGCACACACCCGCAGCAGCTCTTACACACTCTTACTAGCGAGTGTGGTGGTGGTGATGGTGCATGTGTACGATGATTGTGTGGGTTTTTAGCGACTTTTTCCACGCTGCTGCTGTCAGATCCTTGTCGTGTGGTGGGTTTCACGGTGTTCACGGTGTGGGGTACACCTTCTACACACGTTTTTTTTTTGTTTCCTAGACAGTTGTGTTGTCGACGACACACTTTCTGACGTAGTTTATAACTGTTTGGAGCAGCATTTGCATTTCTTTTACTACTACTACTACTACTACTACCGCTAGTACCTTAAAAAACGCACGGAGAGACAAAGGAACGGGCCGCGGGAAAAGCTAGCAAATCACACAAAAAAGGCTGCTTTCTGCTGTACCCACCCGGACCTTTTTGTGGTCACACACCTTCTTCCTTCTTTTCTTTTCTTCAGCCAGACAAAAACGAAAACAAACGAAACGAAAACTAACTTCTCCCGGTGCGCGCTGCTGTGTAACTTTTTGCTTAGCAATTTCTTTTCTTTTTTTTACACTAAAATGCTACTCTTTCTGTGTCCGGTTCACTTCCTCGCCTGTTTCGGTTCTGCTCATCTGTACGTGTGCACACACTGGTGTTTCCTTTTGCTGGTGAAGGATAAAAATAAAGGAGCGACATTAGAGCACAGATATAGTTATTTAAACACGTTTAAAATAAATACTTAAATACAAAATCCATTTTAAATGTAAAGAACGATGGATTGAAACGTTCTTTGCAAATAAAACAACTTCTAAGCATAATCGATTTCGCATGTTTCACTCATATGTTTCAATTTACGGTTAAAATAGCGACACGAAAGGGAAACATTATGTGCTCTTTAGTTTGTACATCGGCAGATCTGTAAGAGAAAAATAGAAAAAAAACATCAAATTAATAAGCTGCGTTAAAGGGAATTTAATTGATTGTATTTGAAGTTGTTGAAATATAATGTTTACATGATTTAACAACAATGTTTGCTCTCGTATTATTCTAAAGAAAACTGCACCACCGCTGGGCCACCGTATCCCGACATTACATGCTGCGTTCCACACCAGAGCAAATAAACGACACTTGTTCCATCATCTGAAAGTGCGATGCCACCAGTCTCCTCTCTCTCTTACGGTTGAGGATTTGCGTCCAATCCCAAAAAGGAAAGCATGGAAAATTAACAAACCAACACAACCTGAGTCTGAGGAAAACGTAAACCGTCCGGTTATGTGTATATGTTAGTAAAACG
The DNA here is from genome assembly GCF_943734685.1 of Anopheles coluzzii. NCBI lineage: Eukaryota > Metazoa > Arthropoda > Insecta > Diptera > Culicidae > Anopheles > Anopheles coluzzii. The sequence continues at coordinate 11,007,430 of NC_064671.1, read as the reverse complement.
CATACACATTTGCATAACATAAACGGACATCCAGAAGACTAAACGCACACAACCGAGCGTGGACTACTGTGGACAATTACAGAGAAAGAACGAACGGTGCCGCCCGCCAACCAAGCAGGAGGGAGGGATATTTTGTATTTTGATGTCCTTTTTCTCGAAAGAACGGTCGCTGCAGATTGACAAATGGAAATTGATTTTTCACTACGGCTGCCAATATGCCGGAAACTTCTTTGCTAATAATCACCCTTTTTGGGGGGCGTGAGTTCGAAAAGGCTTATTTTGTAGTACTTTTTGTACATTATTTACACTTCGAAACTCAATTTCCTGCTTCATCGCCCTGCTTAGATCAAGAAACGCATCTATAGAAGACAAAAATCTTCCCCCAGTTCGACACACCAAACGATTCAACAACGATTCCATGGTCTTTAGTGTACGCCACACCAGTAGGAGAGGAGGAGTACAACGATCAATAATGTGCCTGCCTCTTGCTTCGTTGTCCGCTCACTAGCATAATATTGATTAAAGAAATGCCGTCAGTAGTAGTGCGGGGTCAAGCCTGGCAAAGGCAAAACACATCGAGAGGACTGGTAAGCCAGTCGCAGTAACAGTAACAGCAACAACGAAAAAAGTACAATCTACGCAAGACACAAAGAGACATTCACACTGAGAAGCATATAATCCGCCGCCGCGGTGGAAAACTGCCCTCGGTCGGATGGAAAATGACGATTTCGCTCTCCCTCGGACTTTGGTGTGTAGGTGTGTGTGTGTGTGTACACCATCATCATCATCATGCACAGCTTCCAAAAATATGTACCCAATGCGCGTACTGAGTGTGGCCGTTGCTGTGGTTGCTGTTGTTGTTGAGAGGGACACACCACCAACGCGCGTCACACACACCGCCGTTTGGCAGCAATAAGCGCAGGAGAGAGCGCATTAACGACGAGAGCGCATGGAAGATACCGGTGTGAGTGGTTGTATGTGTGTGTATGTGGGTCCTCCTGGGTAAGATTGGGGTCCTGGGTGGGTACACTGGGGGCATGGAGTTGGCAAGGTAAATGCAACGGAGGTATGTGCCACCATCTCGGAGGAAAAAAATAAGAGAAAGCATTCACTTTTTTGATTCGCAAACGGCTCATCTTTATCGGCGTCTAAGGGCAAAGGTAAAACTTCTTTTTGCAAAATTAGCACACAAAAAATGGAAATTTTTGAACATCATTTTGCAACTATCACTTATCACCGTAATTAGATGGTACAGAATTGCTGCTATAAAGGGACTTTTTTTTTCAGGTTTTAGCAGGACTTTTTAGGTGTTTTCTATAGCTAGAAAGGCACCGGAGAAGAGTTGCTAGCTGAACACACCACCGCCATACACAGTTACGGTTGCTATTTATCGATTTTTCCATCGCCCAAGTGACATTACTCTGTGGCTAGATATTGAAGTATTTTCTCAACCAGCACACCGTGTCTAACCAAAAACGATTGCAATAACATAAAGAAATACAACAAATCTGTGGAATGTACACCCTCTAATAAATCGAACACCCTTCCCTGTCTCGATAGACCTCTATTCTGGGGTTTTACGAATTTCTTCTCCTATCCCAACAGAAACAAAATGCCGTTAATTAATGTTTGCTCGCAACGAACGCTAAATGGGAAAAGCTATACGCTTATGGATATTTTTAGCACATAGAGTGTACAGCATTCCCCTTTCAGAATTCGTCGATTTACTTCGTATAGTGCTGCTCCGAGTCATACGCCATACTTTTTTTTTGCTGTACACACACGAGGTGTGGTATTTGTGTTTTAAAATCAAATTGCCTAACATCTGCACAGACACAGACACGTCAAGTACACACAAAGATAGTCAGATTAGTTGTAAGATTTGTCCCTGCCGGTTTGGAACGTCAGAGACACACACACACACACTCACAACCCAACACAAATGGTGCGTTTTAGAATTAGATTGTGAACAGGTTTCGTCTGCAATACAGTATGGCGGCTAACCATTATTACACGATTTGTTTGATCTGGTGGGGGACGACCAAACCCCTGGTTAGGGGCCCATTAAATCATAGAACCATCGGGAAACTATTGGCCGGGACGGTTGATTGAAGGTCTTCGAAAACGGAAGTAAACTTTTATTGTTCTATTTACACAAACGAATCGGAGCATTATGATGCTATTTACAAACACTTTAATTCTAACTATCCATACTTGTTTACAGAACAATAACAAAGACATACAAGCAATATTAGTTGGCGTAATGTGATGTGACGCTCGATTTTTGCAAACCGCCATACTTTTTTCCACCATCATTTCCATATATCCCTGTGACCACAAAACACACACACACACAAACAGACGACTGGCAGGGACAATCTGTCAGAGAAGGATCATTTTTATTAATCCAATTGCGTGTCCCCTCTGCAACCTCATTCTTCCTGCGAATACATATCCTGCCACCCAAATCCAAATGTATGTTGATGTTGCTGACGCTGACACACACACACGACTTCCGTCCGTCCGTTCCGATTTCGTCTACCGGCAACACCGAGAAGCCATTATTATCGACCGACTCCTCCGGCTCTCGGTCCATCGGCTGTGAGGTTGCAGAGACTTCACACACCAATACAATTCGCTATTTTTTCTGTTCCTAACAGAATATGCGCCTCTCAAGCCCGGGGATATGGTGACGTACCAACCACCGAGCGGAAGAGGAGTAGGTACAAAAATTGTTTCATTTAATCATTCCACATGCTTCTTGACGAAACAGAGAACATACCACACACCAACCACCATCAAATGCGCGTCATAACCAACCTCCTCGTCCTTGTGTGCTTCTAATCCTTTTCACTACCCTATCCTCTGTGGTACGGCTTTTCTTGCCGATTATATCACAAAAACACACACACACACACCAAGGCCTGATTATGAACTTGTGTATCCTCTTTCTTCTTGTTGCAATTTCGTGCACCAACACAAAGAAACACATTTTCGTTCTAAACTACCTTTCCTAAACGTTACGTCTTCCTGGGTTCGTCGTCTATCGGGAGTTAGAGCGTTCCTCTCAAGGACATTCGAGAATGTACAATTGGTGATTTACGTTATGTACAACTTTGATTTCTTTTTCTGTTTTGTATATCTTTAGAACATTAAAACTGTATCTAAACGATGTTTTAAGAGTTCTTGTTGTTCTCAGAATGGAAATTCTTAACAAAGCGAAACTAATTAGATAAATTACGAATAATTTTCATACTCCAAACAATTGAAGTTGTCAGAAGCATACGATTTAAATACATCTCGTACCAACAACACACACAGATAGCGATTAAGATAACGACCATTGAATTATAACCGGTATTTCCCAGCAAAAAAAAAACGCGCGTTTCTAACTAACAACGCCAACCATTTGCTGTGCTTGTAACTTGTCACAATTTGCTTCATTTAAATATGGCAGCTAAAGACCGTCATCTATATAACAACAACGACAAAAACAGCTGGACAAAGAAAACCAAATTGCCAAAGAGAGGTTTGGTATCCGTCTCCTCTTTCCGTTCCCATCCCAAACGGTGTTTCTTTTCAGCCGTATTCTTCAGCCTACCAATCCAACAAACATGAACTGCAGAAAAACTGGATTCTCACACACACATTCTCAGCAAAAGAGGCGCGCAAAACACACAGAGATGCCCCTTTTGGAGGGGAAGGGAACTGGCTTAGCGGGTGGCTGGATGGATGCACCACATTTGAGGCAAAATTGCTGTAAGTGGCGCGCGCGCTCGCGCCCGTCCGCAAACAGGCGCCTTTGGCTGTAAAACCGATAGATCGAAGAACCAGGAAGTTTGCAGTGTCTATCTCACCCCCCCCCCCCCCCTGAACGGATATCCAAAGTAAGTAAAAGCACCAAGAAGAAGTGTGCCCCAGCTTGATGCAATAGTGTGCGATAGAGAGAGAGAGAGCGCTACAGTACCGTACAACACGGTCCTCCGCGGGGCATCCATGTTCCTCCTCCCGAAAGACGGAGACGAGAGAAGAAACCAAAACGATGGGAAGAGTAATGGGACGCGCACGCGGGCCAATGCCACGGAATGAAAAGAAAAAAAGGTGAACCCTACACAAAACACTGCAAAGAAGGGTAAAAGAAGGAAGCACGAGGTTCTTCTGGGGGTCGAAATGAAAAGACGGCGATTAGCAGCGCGCGAAAGCGGATTTTTAGATGAACGCCGTTTGGGTCAGCAATGAAGGAAAGAGAGAGAGAGAGAGACGAAGCGAACACAATTTCCGACTGGTGAGAATGTACGAGCATAAAACCCTGGAATGAGAGAGAGGTATGTACCTTCACCTTCCCGAAAAAAAGGTGATGCACACCAAGTGACTGTTACCTCCAAGAGACCAAAACCATTCTTCGTATGAATGTCCACCCGTGTCTGTTTGGTGAAGGTAGTAGAGTATTGCCTCCAATGGATTGGTTTTGTCGAAAAGAAAGTAGAAAAGGCACAGGGGCGGCAACAAAGAAGCAACTCGCGTTTCCGTGATTGCAAGAGCAAGAAAGCAACAACCACACACGAGATGATTTCGTAATATGGTTTAATGACACAACGAAAAACCGCCAATGAAAGGAGTATGTTATAAGACTTCTTACAGGCAAAAAGATGAAAATGAGATATGGAAATGTAAAAACATCGCTGTCGTCCACATCATTTCAATTCCCTTCCAACAAACACACAGACACACACACACAATTTATGCTTTCAGATTCAAAAGCAACCGTAATTCTAATCACTGCTCTCTATGTCTCTCTCTCTTGCTCTTCCTGGATCGCTCTTCCAGACGGTGGCGGCGGCGGGTCGGTGTCCGCCATATTTGATAATTACACCGGGGCCCACCACCAAACCATCGCATCTCAACAACAGACATCTCCTCCCGAAGTGGTTTTATTCATTCGGAAAGGGGATTAAAACATAGCCACACCGACTCCAACACCTCTCCCTTTCCTTCCTGCTCAACAACTCTTTAAATCCAATGCGCTTTGATTCACTCGATTCGAGATACTCATTTTAACGACGCGACATCGAATTAACACAGATTTTCTCTGCTTTTATAGCAACCAACTCATGAACTGACAGACGCCATGTTTTACTGAAGGGATTTTTTATTATTTTTTATGTGCTATACAACGTCCCACCCAGGGGTAACTTTCTCTGACATCTCTGGCTGTGTGTACTACTCTTGTGTCCATTGCGCATTCTCATGTATCACTGGTGGTGGCGTTTAAATGGAGGTTATTTGAATCACACTATAAATGGCATCTCTAGCATCTAGATTTCTAATGACAAGTTGGAAACTCCGAAATATGTTACAAAATAGGCTTCTAGCAAATGCATGCCCAATGGCTTTACAATGTAATTTAAATCTCTTTGGTAGCATCATTTCAACATCATTCTTTCAAAGCGCATTGCCAACAACAGGCAAATGCCTGAAAAGTGTCCATCAATGCCACATCAAATCTATAAAATAGTTGCCCCCCCATCGTAGTGTATAGCTGGGATTTGCGCGTCCCCCACGATTCGCCGTTTGTGTTAGTGTGAGCGATCTAGAGAGCGCCATATCTCGTCTAATTGTCAAAGGGAGATGAACTTTGCGTCCGTCGTCCGTCGTCATGCAAGCCACGCCGAAGAGCAAAGCCATTGCCAAAGCACGCGTCGGACAAGAGATAGACCCAGCAGCCAGAACTGAACTGAAAACCGGCGACGACATTCGGAAAGGAAGAAATCAAAGAAATCTAAAGGCGCCCATATGCCCGTTTGTATTCTCTCTTCCTCCCAAGCGCAACACACAAGCCCAAGGCAAGGTATAACACACAAGATTAGATGGGTGCTCTCTCTCTGTTCTCTTGCTTTTCGCTTCCGTTTGCATGTTGCCGCGCGGTTTTTATTTCACCAAATATCTCCACACACATCTAAAAGCATAGCGCGCCATCGACGTTACATCGTTGTTACCTTTTCGTAAATGGGTAAGAAATGGTATCGAGTAGGCTTGGTGCCTAGTGCTGCCTGGCCTCCATCAGCACCACACAACACAAGGGACACCATATCATCATCATAATCCATCTTTTGCCTTTGCCTACTTTACAAGGTGCTGCGCTGCTGTGTGCCCTCTCTCTCTCACTCCCTGACAATCTGGCGCAAGCAACCGGCCGGCAAACGCGGCGGCAGCAGCAGCAGCAGCCCTGTCCCGGAGTGAAGCCAAATGCACACGCACACACAGATACATATATTGGAAGAGAGGGCAACGCACAGCAGCGAGCATAAACCAAAACGGATTTTGACAGTGCGAATAGATGGATGTTGTTGTGTGAAGGGGCACCACGCGGATCTCTGTCATGAAGAATCAAGCAAGTCCACCACCATCCCCCCCAGTCGTGTACACAACAATCTTCCCTTCTTCTCCTATCCCCCATTCGCCAATGGATCAAAAGGGGGTGAATAAACTTTGATAGGCGTGAAACAGAGAGCAGCCAATCTCTGTGAGCAACGCCACTCTGTGCGCTGGAGCAGGAGCGGGCGGCACATTTCACCCAGAGCACACACACGCACACATTAACGTCAAATAACGTTTTTGGAGGTAGAAAGGGTAGCCAGAGGAATCCCCAAAATGCGATGGACTACTGTGGGAAGAAAACATTGCCAATGCACGTGTCGAGAGGTATTGTAATAGAGAAGCATCATTACATTTAAAAACACGTTTTATAGCGCTTAACTCATTTGAGATTTGAACCCATGGCGAGCCCGTGAGTTGTTAGATTGCAGCACACTTGACGACTGTACCACCGGGAGTGGCTCAGAAGGCTCAGTTAAATTCCCATAAATATTGTGTGCTGCTAGAACACTCTTGAGTTTGAAACTCATCTTAAATGATCAAAATTAAGAACACTTACTTAAATAGCACTGAATACATATTACTATCCTTTCCTTCTTATCCGGCACAAGAAAATCCCCTTATTTCCTATTCACAAAATATTGCAATCGTTCCTACTCAATTTTGCAGCGGAAACACAACAACTTCCGACATCGGAATGAAAATTAACCTCCCTCAAGCAAAATGATAAAATAATGTTTGCAATCAACCCCAGCAGTACAGTAGCATTATCGCTCCCAGAGTATCTTTTAGATTCGTTCCACTCAAATCTAATCGAAATGGTTGGCTAAGTCTCTCCTCTAACCTTCTTAGATTGCTGCTTTATCGAATGAGACAATTCTTTCTCCACCGGCCAACTCCGCTTGCGAGACACAAAGCAAATAGATATCCTTACGAAACCCTCTCCCGGGGGTGGAGGCGAGGGTGGACTTAACTATGGAATCCTCCCAAATTATGTCCCCCTGCTTTTTGTCAGCTCCGGATAAGGGTGCATCGTTTCAATGAAAATCTAACACAAACACACAGAAAGGGGAGTCCACTTTGAAAACGAACATCTTGTGTCTCAACGCAAACTCAAAAGCTAACCCAGCACTCATACATAAACACACAAAGCGATTGATAAAGTAAGCATGAAGAAGAAATCCAACTCAGATAGCAAAGAATCGGAGCACCTGCCTATGATAACCATCGTGTGTAAAAAGGGGACGCATATACACAAATACAGACGCAATCGCATTAAAAAGGATCCGTCGTTTGGAGGATAAGAAAGGTGGGCGGCCGAAAAGCATTAACCAAACAATCGATGAAGCTGATCCAGGTTGATTCTTTCCCTTTTGTTTGCATCATTCGATTTGAAATTGATTTTATCCGGTTACAAAACGGAAAAGTCTTGGAGCGCAAAGAGTCGACATTTCGACAGAGCAAAAGCGTAATAGCTCTTCCATTATGGTGAAACAAGAGTCAGAGAAATACTGAGTATTGTATTATGTAGGCAAATTGACAAGTAAAGGATGTAGGACTGTATAATTTTAAGAATAAATATGTTCCATTTCTCAAACCTCTATAGTAAAAGCATCATTAAACTCTTCATTTTCAACTTCTAAACTGTTGATCACAGCAAAGAAGAGATGCCACCGAAAATGTGTCAAGCGCTCATTTTGCAAACAAAAAAGGCAGGAGGATGATAAACCAACGCCACCACCCACTCTACAACACTATAGAAAAGAGACATAAAAAGGTGATGACCCCAATGGACAAGGGAGACAAGGGAGAGCATAGAGGAGAAAAAGCACGGCGCGTTTTGCGCGTGGTGACCAAACTCTTCGGTGCAAACGCTATTTCACCATTCGAAAAAAGGGCATTTCCCGCCCTTCCCCGTACGAATATAGGTTTTCTATGCGCATGCTTAAAAATTAACAAAACAATAATTCATCCTCCCTTTTTCTCACTCGCGCACACACACACAACAGTCCACCCAACCCAACAATGTCTCCATGCTCGCTCTCATGTTGGAACTTTTTATGGCATTTTTGCCCCACGTTCTGCACACACAAATAAACACTGGTGCTGCTGCTGACCTGTGCAGTACAGAGAGAGAGAGAGAGGGACGACGGGGCGCACAACAAGCACACTTACACAAATGCAGCCGCGGAAAGGATGATTATCAAAACCCGTAGCAGCAGTCTATCTCGCAACTCTATACCGCGAGCATAATATATATGAAAAAAGGGGGACGCATTTTGGACAGGAAAAACAAACGGAACGAATTTCCATTACCTTTCTTTCCGAAACATATTCAATTCGTGTATAATTACGGTTCGGATTGCGGGAAATCTATCGTGCCCCTTCAAATCTTTGATATCCCTCCCTACTTCCGAAAGATTGGTTCAAAATTTGTCACCGCTAAACTAACGCCGGAGGACGTTTGGAGTACAACAAGAAGCATCAAATAAATGGAAAAGGCTACCTTGCACCAATACACGCACGCGTTTGCTCAAATAAGCATCCTTCTTTTCCTTTTCCTGATGGCATTAGAAAGCAATTTAAGGAGAATGTTACCACCATCATGGCCGATTGTTCGAGAAGGGTATAGAGCAGGTATCGCGAGCATAATGCTAAGCGGTCTATAATGGTACATAGAGACTCCAATGGGTCGAACAGTGCAAATGTTTGCTTTTCTCTTGACACTCCTCCAATGCATATTGGTTTATAACGTCTACCGGGATACCTCCTCAACGAAACCCAAGCCCAAATAAAATCCTTGCAAACACATTTGCTGTAGATTATTTCGCGTGTCGTAAAATGCAAAACCAAAATCTCATAAAACTATCAAATTAGCAACGTCAGATATTGTTGGCATCGTGCATAATCTCGACCCCTGGTTATTTGAAATGTGGTGCTGAATTCAGTTCGTTCGTGTGCCGCCCCTCTGCACGTGAAACTGATTTGCCATCATAAAAATCGAAACGTGCGATTTCATGGACAGCAAAATCGTCTCAAACGCACAACACAGACAAACACACACGCCCGAGAATGAATTTTGCCATTCACAAAAAAAACGGGGGAAATTCAGATTCGCCTTTGGTTCATCAGTTTGAGAAGGGAGTTTTTGGTTGCATTAACTCAAGTTATGAAATTTATCGACGCGCGTTGTTGATGGTACGAGTGTCGAGATTCTAACTACAAAGGTTTTTTTTTAATTGTCTTCGAAAACCTGTCATTTGTTTGATCAGCTTTGAGGCAACAAATAACGGAACTTACGCGCACTTATCAATCCCTGAGTCTCAGTCGCCTTCATAATGGAAATAGCCACATTTGTAGGTGATAATTACCTGAAAAAGAGACAGAAAAAATAACACATTAGAATACATTTTCACCAATAAAGTAGGCGTAAATAATGGGGGCCTTTACGATTCTAGTCAGTTTTTTGTATGGAGTTTGACAGTTGGAGGCTGAAATCATGTAAACACTCCATACAAAACCACACAAAAAACTAGCCTGCAATTTTCAGTCTAGATTATTCTAGCCACAAAGCTAGAATTAGATTCGAGTACCTGCTCGAAAACACGGCGTTGTTTACATTTATCCCAAGGTGAATTAAAGAGATCAGGTGGTGGAATCTGGAATCAAAGTGTATGTAGTCTAGGTGGTCTCATAGCATGTTTTTATAACCTAATTTGAATATCACTTTTTGACAGCATGGGTGAAAATTTTTGTTCAAACAAGCTTTCTGGAGGCTTGACGAATACACAAAACGCTCTTAAAATCTTTATTCAGAAGCAGAAGCGATAAAAAACAGTCTTCTAAATTCATACACCTTGGGATAAGCCCACATGTATATTATACCCACTTAGATAGTTGCTCGAAAACTGCTATACAATGCAAACAGCTGACAGGCTGAAATTTCAGCCTACGAACTTACAACGGAAAGGGCCCCAATGTTTAATACCTTCAACTAAATACAAGTTTAGATAGAACTAAGACCAGCGATGTGTTTTACGGAAAGTAAAGAGCTGCAAACACTCTTTTATTCTCTGGGACATTCTGGTGCTGTTTCAAGGGGAAGCATCTGTCCAATACAACTTTTAGTTTTGTTCTTTAAACTACCAATGTAGTCCAAAACAAAACTGGAACAAAATTTCCATTAAAAACAAACGACTAGAATACAAAACCAAAATCTCTGCGCCATTGTGGGGAAATTGAGGGAAATTGATTTTCTAACACAACGCGGGACGAACGGACCAAAACGACGACGATGACTGGAAACAATTGCCAACTGCAGCAGCACTACACAGGACGGAATGTGTGTGTATACACACGGAACACGTACACTACTGCAGCAATACGGCGTAATGTTGTTTCGTGTATCCCGGGGGTTCCCGTCCTCCGTACAAGTGTGCAATGAAGCAATCCGCAGAGCAATCGGTTGCGCGGCGCTGCTGCTATCGGCTGGTCGTCGTGGTCTCATCGTCCGTCCCCAATCGGTAAAAAAAGAGAAACCGCATTCGAAGTTCAAAAATGGCGGTCAAAACCCCATCCCCACACAGCCCCTCTTCACTCCAGAGATGCTACACACGCATGTAAAAGCGGACACCACCAATACTCATGCGCTCTCATCGGCAGACACGAAAATATGCGCTAACACTCCCAATTATCGATGGTAATAAATGCAAACACATGCTCGTCGCCCCCCCTCTTCATTTGCAGCGTTCTTTGCATTATCTTGAAAGGTTCCAATGTTCATTTACGTCACAGCGTGGACGACACACGACATTCTTCTTCTAATGCAAACTCAGCTCTACTTGAAGGGGGTATATGTGACCAGGGGGTGATAAGGGTGCAGTAGTTAGCAAAAAGAAATTCGATGTAGTGTTTCTACCGAATCGACAGGCACCCGAGGCGACACCACACACAGCATCAATTCACATCATAAGACGGTACTGTACACATTTTGTGCTTTGCTGGCTTGTGTGTTGTACAATTGCTGAGAGCAAGAGAGTGTGCGTGTTTGTGTGTGTGTGTCAAATGCCATCACACAAATGAAGACTGGCCCCATTTGCCCAAAATGCGACTCGCGACAACTTGCGCATGTTCCAACACACAAATGATGGCCGCACTCATATAGATGGCAAACATGAGACACACACTCTACATCCCACCGGATGTGTAGGTGTGTTTGTGTGGGGGATTGTATATCTTTGACTCCAAAACCCAAAACCTTTTCCTATGCAGTGAGTGTGCTTTACGTTGCGTATAGATTATTGGATTTTTCTTCTGCCGCAACAATCAATCTCTGTGTGCGAGCTCCTGCGTGGCGTATGATGACATCTATCGGGTAAAACAGTACCGCATAATGGTATGTGATAAATTGTTGAAACAGTTGTCCATACAAACACACCCACAAACGCTGAGAGGGGATTTGTTCCACATTTTACAAGCTGTTTAATCTACACCCGTACATATATTCCCGTGCTGAAGAGATGTCTCTTACGCGTTCATTTGGTTCACGCGCATTCTCTTTTTGAAGCGAATGATCCATTATACTTGAGCCACAAAATTACCTGTATAAGTCATACTAAGCAGGCGTTTACTTGAATGCATAGATGTATGTTCCTTATTTTTACACAATTGTACTTATTTTGCAGTTTTCTTTGATGCGAGAAGCTCATACTGTTCAAAGACAACGTTATTTCAGATGATTTCACGAAACAAAACCCTCGTTACGAGGCTTAATGCGAGTAAGAGAGCTTCTAAATCACACTCTTTTAGTGACCATTTTATGGTGTAAGTACAGCCACAACGAAATAACTCTTTTTTTGCTGCCAAAATTGCTCCAAACAATGATCCGCAACCATAACAGAGTGCGCTCCTCTTCCGGTACGTCATTACTCGTTGTGTTTCAGTGACGCCACACCAACCGCCAACAAACGATGACAAAGCTCTTCTGCTCTTCCACCTCTCTATCGTGACACAACTGCCTCGAAACCGACGATCACGTTTTGCGCCAGTCGGTTGTTCCCTTCCCTTTCCACTCTACCCAGCCTTCTCCTCATTCAAGCTTTCCACCCCCATGTGCTCCACAAACCAGCAACAGTTCCTAACGAGCATTTTCCCTTTTTTTTTTTAGCGGCACACTTTAGCGTGTCACGCACATACAAAAAGCTACTACCTTCACCACTACCACCACCACCACCCAGAACAGGGCAGGGCAGAGTGGTGTGTGTTGTGGGTGGAGGAGGGAGAGTGGGCGAGGTGGCTTCACTGCTGGCTCTGCTGCTCATTCAACGTCCTTGCCGCTTGCCTGTGTTCCCTGCCCCCCCCAAGCAGCTCCCTCTCTTCATATGACGCCACACAGTGACGACACACCTCCCTTGCCTCGCCTCTTTCCCCTACCCGCTCAATACACTCAAGCACACAGACGGCAGACACACATACACAAACGGAGCGTGGTGTGTGAGGAGGGTGAAGGTTTGTTTTTGTTTTGCTTCTACCAGCAAAAACACACACACACGCACGCACAGTACAGTTACCTTTCTGAGCAAGTCGCCGGCGCTGGCTCGTGATGATGTGCCGCGCGCGCCATGCCACGCCGCGACCGGGCCTTTTTTTGTATGAGATAAAAAAAAACGTAGAAAACCACTGAAGTAACAGGTCCCACACACCACACCACAGCCTGACACGCCACTCTAACACTGGCTTGGCTGGCATATTTTGTCAATGCTTTTTTGTGCAAAGTGTAACCATCCCCCCACGTTGTTCTCCTCCCGATTGTGTTTGCTGTTAGAAATCAACACACACACACACAGCAGCCAACAAAAAATATTAAATCTACAAACCACAAAAACCAAACAGCAGCCTTACGTGCGCACACAAACACACACACACTTCTTGTACTTTCGCGTCAAGAAGCTGATTTGGTTTGTGAGGAGGAGGAGAAACAACACACGCTGTGCAGCAGAGAGAGAGAGAGAGGGAGGACACACAAAGGCGCTGCAGGAAAATTCATTTTCAATAAACACGAACATCACGTAATAATATGTGGGGAGGTGGAAGTAAGAGAAGGGGAGCAAAGAGAGAAGCCACGGTGACACAAGCGACAGGGCGTCTCGCCGAGAGTGCGTCATTTGCCGGCTGGGTGGCGAAGGCGGTAGAGCTCACGAACGATCACAGGGAAGCAGAACGTCAGCCGTGAGAGTTTGAGTGGCGTGTTTTGATGTTAGTGATCTGCTTTAAATTACATTTACCTTTGCGTTTAGTGTATCAATCTAATTTTAACGTGTGTTTGTGATTTGGATGATGATCTTCAAGCTTTAAAGGCCGATTCTAACACACTAAAAACTATCAATTTGTGTGCCTTTACTGGGTGAAGGTGTGCGTGAAGTGTCAGTGGCCAAAATTGAGCTGCTCTACTCCTCACTAAACCCACACACTTCAATGGTGAAAGCACCTGATCAAGACTAAAAAAGGATAAAAACGAGATCCATACTGGCAAAGAGACGACTGGTGGTAGCACAAGAGGGACAAGGCACATTTCACACCCTCTCTAACATTCTACCCGCTTGTGTCAAGTTGCTCTCGTGCCGCGTGTCCCGGTGGTGGTGACTTCACACAGCACACGACCGCGATCGTCGGTCACTACACCACTCTCCATCATCACCATTGTGAAACAACACCAACACACGTCGACAACACGCCGACATCAGCCGATGGTGCCACGACGGTGGTGGATAGGTGGTGATGGTGATGGCCCTACACACTTCTTCTGTGTGAGGAAAAACACGCAGTCTGGCGCTCACTACCCCGTCTCATCCCACACACCACCCACAACAGCTCCTTCCGCAAATGCTTGGCTCTCTGTCTGTCTCTCCCTTCTCTCTCTCTATCTCTCTGTACGAACAAGGAACACGATGGCATTGGGAGCTCTGACGGAATTCCCGGTCCGATGGTGAGCCCTCACCCGTGTCGGAAGAGGGCGAGAAGCGGGAGTGAATTGCAAACCTTTCCACCCGCCGTTCGCGTCCGTCATTGTCGTCGTCATGGACTGGAGGGTAACAGCGTGTTCCTCAGGAATTGTGGTTGTTTGGGCTAGAAGAAGAAACGCGTAGAACCTGTAGCCTGGACAGGGGAATAGAGAGACGCTCGATTTGGGAAACTCTGCTCCAAGGGGAGGCTCAGGGATGGTTCTCTTGTGCAATAAGAGTCATCCAAAATTTTAAGTCATGTTTTGTGCTAAGACCCACTTTATCAATAGATTTAAGGACTGTTGTCTGGCCGCACCAAAAGATCTTCTATATTTGGGATCTTTTCATTCAGACCATGGTATAGCTCCCATATCTTCTCTTTCGTCTCGTCCTTTCCCTTCGACAAACACACACACACACACACACACACACACACACATAAAACGCTCTCGCACGAAGAGAGGTCAAGGTCACTGCAGGTCGATCACCTTTTTCGTCTAACAACAGTCGACAGAGGGAGCGGTGTAGTGTGACAGTAGAATATTTCTGCTATTTCGTGCTACATTTTTCCTTCAACACGACCAAACTTCCATCCTAAACTCCCACCACGTGCGGAATAAGAGGCAGACAAAGATATTATTTGAAGAATGATTAGTTAGCATCTACAACAACAAAAAAGGCAGGAACCTATTATATTTAACACATTAAACAACATAAGTTATGGGTCTGAAGTGAGTTCGTGTGAAAAAGTTGAAAAAGATGGTTACACTACACATACACAATTACATTTTGTCATTTGAGGTCATTTTGTCATTCGTCAAATTGGATTGTAGTAAGCACGCGCAATAAACACCAAACACATACACACAAACGCACTTAGTCTTTGGTTGGTGTGATGGGCCATTTCGGAGAGGTAAGGGACCATCATCATCGCCATCAGCATGAAACCCAGGCTGGTTGGTTAGGGGTTGAAATCGTTAAAATGGAGAGGAAATGAGCTTTGAAGCTGTCGTAACAAATAGACGCTCAAGGCGGAAAGTACCATTTCCTTCTCTTTGGATCTTTAATGAGTGCCCCCCAAGCCATCAACCAGGGAACAACGACCATCTTCTTCCTTTGATTTTTGAATGTGCAAATAAATATATTTAAAAAAAAACTTGAATCAATACTTTTATCTTTCTTAGCAATCCAATGTACATAATTATATTGAATTCTGTAACGTTATAATTATAAGTTGTATGTAATAGTTCTAACAAAATTTCCATGTCTATGGATTCAATAGTTTGATTTCAAGCAAAAGATCCAATTTGCAACATAAGTTTGTTCAACTTTCCGGCAACAATTTGACCAAGCTAAGAAATAAAAAACAATTCATCGTCCTCTTCCTCCTGGCCATCGTTTTGTGCCATTGCCGACTATTTGAGGTTTTATTGCTGGTCGACCAACTAGAGCAACACGAGCACACAACACTCGAGCACCCGCAAAACATGCGAGAGAAGAAAGGCGTAAATCATTTATCTCGAAAAAGACCACACTAATACACGGACAGAGGCTCTCTCTCCTCCATTTGTCACAACGGCAGCAACAACTACAACATGAAAAAAAAAACGCAAGCATTCAAATGGTGGTGCAAAATGACGCGAACACGACAATAAAACTACGCGCGCGGTGTGTCACAACCCACGGACGGGGCGCGGACGACGACCCTAACAGGGGGGGAAAGATAGGAAGAGGAGAAGCAATTGGTTTCGTAATCACCATTTAGTTCTCATTAGGACGTGTGTGCGCACGGCAGCGGGTTTGATGATGGTGGTGGTGGTGGTCCCAGTCTCATACCGTCCACCCTCCCTCAATGATTATCGATTTGAAAGCATCAAATCAAAGCGCAAGAATGAAAATGGAAACGACCGATTTGATGATAAAGAAAGAAAGAGAGGAGATGATTGTATGGTGCCTTTTACGAACAGATATTTAATTTCCGTATGTAGAGACACAAACACACACACACAGGGACAATCAATTAAAGAAATTGTGCACAAAGAAAAGAGGACACACGGCGAGAGTAGTGCTGTTGTGATACGAAAGATGTGTATCGATCCAGACGGGTGGACACACAACAACAGGCAGCAGCAAAGGAATTCTCGGACCGAAGCATATTGAACAACCTTTTTCCATCCGGTTTTAGCTGGCCTTACGCTTCGGTTGGAAGCAAAGTCCGAAGACCGGCAGAAGAGGGAGAGATATGCACGTCATAATAAACACATATCATCACATCATGCGAGAGTCAGGGTGGGGAAAGAGTGATTGAGGCGATCGAATCGAAGCGCCGGGTTGTGAGACGTTTTGTGCAAGCAAACACAAAACAAAATGGCCGCTTTGTCAAATAGAGAGGAAGAAGATACAATTCACCACTCACCACACACCTCTAACTAAGCGCAGTGTGTGCCTCAAGGGGGTTGGGAGGTAAAAAAGAAAAGAAATGAAAACACACTAGAGCAAACCAATCCGTAATTTCTCACCGCTAGGTTAGCAATACCCCTTCCCTTCCTTCCGATGCGGGCAGACCAGATGTAGTCGTAAACACAGTACAGCAGCAGCAGGCAGTTATGACCACAGTCGGACCCAATTTCCTACGCTTTTCTGGTGCTGGTGCTCCCTCAAACTCAAAAACTGGCCCCGCTCGTAAAGGGGGTTCCGCTTCCATAAGAGTGTGTGTGTGTTAGGATTGTGCAGAAAAAAAATGCAAAGAAGCATACCTACGGAAGCGCTGAGCAGTAAAAGCGTATACACCGCCATACTGCTGCGCCTGTAGCCACAATCTCACAAATTCGCGAACAGCGAACCAGCGAATGATTGTGTCGAGGGTCGTTTATTAGTTTGTGCGCGGGGTGTTTAGGGAGGTATTATTACATCGACGTCTTATCTCGTGTCTACCCTGCCCTATTGCACCAATACCATCATCATTCAGTGTGACAGAACGAACAGTGCTGGTCCAACAAGCAAAGGTTGCACACAAAGGGGACATCCGTCATCAACCAAATGAGACACACATCACAAAACATTCCGTTTTAACAATGTACTTTAAAATCTGATTTACAAAACATTAGAACTACTTCTCAACAGCACAATCTATTTCATTTCATCTATTTCATGGTTTAGATGCCAAATAAAATCTATTTGTGGATACACACTGTACTCTCCGCTATCAGAGCTTGTGTGCTTACTTACACGCTCCCCCGTGAATGTGTGTACGTGTGCAAATGCAAATATGAAACCAATTCATTGTTTACGCAAGAGTCTATGATCAAAGCTGGACGATATATTTCGAACATTCCTCTTGGCACGGAATGGGCGCACGTGACCCAAGAGAGACGGCGCATTAAAATTCAACACACAAGACGTGACACACAAGACTAACAAACTATTAGCAATAACAGTTGAGAACTATATCAAACGTTCTGAGTCATAAGATTACAAAAGAACGTTGTGTTTGTTTGAGCTTCAAAGTTCTACTTTAATCACCGTTCTATACAAATCGTCCATGGAGCATAGGTCTGTCAAATATAGCATCTATCTTAAACAAATATTGAAGCCGGATTGAGTCATGTTGTCGCTACAATAAACCTTACTCATGTTTGTACAAATAACAGCACATTTGCTTACCCAGTTGAACTTTGAACTAGTGTTGCGTGAAGTTGGGAAAAATTTGGAATAACCTCCGATCATACTCTGAACAGCATTATGCAGAGCCGTTCGGAGTCGTCCAGAGTCGTCCAGAGTCGTCCAGAGTCGTCCATAGTCGTCCAGAGTCGCCCAGAGTCATCAAGGAGAATCGTTCAAGGCGTTCGGAATCAGAGTCGGCCATAGTCGTTCGGAGTCAGAGTCGTCCAGAATCGTTCGGAGTCGTCCACAGTCGTCCAAAGTCGTTCGGAGTCAGAGTCGGCCATACTCGTTCGGAATCAGAGTCGTCCAGAGTCGTCTGGAATCACCCTAGAGTCGTTCGGAGTCGTCCGGAGTCATCAAGGAGAGTCGTTCAAGGCGTTCGGAGTCAGAGTAGTCCATAGTCGTTCGGAATCAGAGTCGTCAAGAGTCGTCCAGAGTCGTCCGGAGTCGTCCAAAGCCGTCCGGAGTCGTCTGGGGTCGTTTAGAGTCGTCCAGAGTCGTCCGGAGTTACCCAGGGTCGTCCAGAGTCATCCAGTGTCATCCAGAGTCGTCCAGAGTCGTCCGGAGTTGGCGTTCAAAGCACCGGACGGCTTCGGACGACTCCAATTCCGGCTACGGGCAGAACTAATGGTTCTGATTTTGCCGTAGTTGGAATCGGACTAACAATAGCCGGAGTCGAATCGGAGTCGTGGGTGCACTCCAAAGAGCACATTACTGCTTTGATCCTATCGTTCTACAACATTACTTCGTTTAGAGAAGCACATACCAGCACATACCGACTGGATACGAAAGCTTATCTCCACAGCGAATGTACCCGACGAGACTATCGATTCATCCAATTATCTCTTTCAACCCACACATACTACAGCCAACACTGATACAACCACACATCGAAAGCGCGCACCACCGGAACGCGAATTCTTATACTCATTTGCAGACGGACAGGAAAGGACAAATTCTACAAAATGTGTATGACATTTCAGAGGCATGCTTTACATTTTTGCACACACACACGTTCACAACGCATCCCGAGGTGAAGGATAGTTTTCCATTAGTGGAAGCTCTTCTCTGACTCATCGTTCTAATTACACATTAGACGTCCTTTCGGAGCTGAAAAACTGCGTCATACACACACACATGAGTTTGGGCGGCTCTATATTTTGCTGCTTTCTCTCCCCCCTTTGCCACCACTGAACCGGACACAAACCATTGGAGTAGTCTAAGCAGCAGCTACACAACAACACAGTTGCCACACACAGCAAATCGATTTTTCGCCAACGATTGAACTAAAAGGCCCCCAACAACAACACACACGGGTGAAATACATACTTTTTTTCACTTCAATCTGATCATACTCTCACGCTTTCTCTCTCGCTCTCCCTTATGTATGAATAAGTCCAAGTTCCACGCGCCGCTCTTTGCAACATTCCGGTTCCAACCGCCGTGTCTAGGTACTTGTGTGATGTGGGTGTCTTCTCCATATTGAATTGTCGAATGATTTCACCCCCAAAAATTGATTGCGTTTACACGAAAGTAGAAAGACAATCTTTGTGTGTTGTCGGGTAACACACTCTCTCTCTCTCTCTCTCGCTTACTCGCTCTCTTACCGGCGACAGGGGAGATTGATGTGGCGTCTACTTGTGGATCTCATGTACAATTTTGCATCAAACGTCAAAAAATGTGTATGACACAAACCAAAAATGTTGCAAACGAGAGCGGCACTGATTCGGTTTATGATTGTGGATGTGCGCCAAAAGAGAAAACACACGTCTGCAACCGTAAATGCAATGTTTTTTTTTCAATTTCTCTGCCAGGTGCCAAATTAAATGCACAAGCTCCATTTGCAAAATCAGCGAATGACTCTTCCACCCTTATCATTGCTGCTACCCCTCTCCTCCCATTGTTCAAAGTGCATTGAAAAATTGATTCCGAAAGAAACGGGGGGGGGGGGGGGAATTGCTTTTAGGCGTCATACGATATGCACATAGCAACATGACGTACCACCAGATAATGACCGATGAAATGCTCATATGGGGAATGCTTATATTCTACTTCATAGATCTTTAACTCGTGTGGCTCATCTAAAAACCAAAGATAAGTGACAAAAAGTACCTTACAGCCTATGTATTTTTAATCTTAAATAGAATTGTGATGTACACCACATGCAAAACATACCATTTATCCTTGAAGCTATACACCATTTTCGCGCCACGTCGTTCTACCGGTTTTTAAGAACAAGATTTTAGACGTCGAAATTGAGATAATTCACCCGAAAATCCGTCCAAATATCGTCATCATCATCAGCAACATCGAAAGAAAACGCACTTTAACGCACACATACAACGCGCGCACACGCCGACCCTACAAATGTGTATGCAATTCAGATGGGAACAAAACACACCACCACTACTATTGCACGGGAATCCGGTGTGGCAAGGCAGAAAGCAAAAAAAAACTATTCGTCAATTCATTTCGAAGGTTTTGCTAGTGTTATAGGGCGATTGGGAACGGAAGATCAGCACCCTTTACACATTGGCTTGGAAGGTTTTATTGCGCACACACACATACACACATAAACACATAAAGAAGCAAGTCGAGTCAGTTGCATTAATTCCACACATCAAATCAAAACCAATTCCATACACAGCAGCAATCATGGATATTGACTTGCGTTCTACGCTCTAGATTTGCTACCTCGATAACACGCAACACCAATACTACACATTTCGATATTGGGGAAAAAAATAGCACATCAAGTTGATTTTAAATGGCATACCATCAATACAGACTCTAACTAGAATATAACACACACGAGAAGAGCATGTAAAGAGAACAATCCACACAGGGCCGCTGTCGCTACGGTCTACACTCTACACACGTAAATGAACTTATTTAGCTTTTGCTTTCAACGAAGGTGTGATTACACGACTACAACCGTGTATGCTCTGCTTGCTTGCTTACCGTTCCCCACCACATCCATCCATATCGTTGTCGGCAGCAGCGTCAAAAGTAGTACGAGCACTTGGCGAAAAAAGAGTGTAATCCTCATCTCACGCACATACATACACACACACAATTACCTGAAGGAAAATTCACAAATGACCATCGTTTTTCGATCGACAGGGCAAATTTCTCCCACACTTGACAAACCAATTTTTCCACGATTAATTAAAATTAAAAAAAAAAACTTGTGGATGAGCAGAATGACTTTTTTTTTGAGGAACATTCATCAAAACCAGCACTACCAAAATTAAAAGCAGCACTATAATAATTTTCTCCAAAAACACTCCTTCACAGCAGAACACTATTCTTTTCTTGATTATCGAACGAACCAACAAAAAAAAACTTTACTAGTTGTCAAAGCACCATGAGATTTTTAACGAAAAACACACACACAAACACGTAAACACGCCACCTTGTGTTAATAGAAACTGAGAATAAATTGCTTTCAGACCTCCAGAAGAAACCAACCAACCAACCATTCCACCCTCCTTAAAGAGAGCATAAAACTGTCATCCCCCTTCGCAACCAACGGCACACACTACTATCTTACAAAAATAAGAAGAAGGCACGGCGGTCATGGTGGTGGCAGTTTGAGGAGGCACTGCGTTTTCTACTGCGACGCCATTATCGTTGCCCACCGATTGTTTTGTCATTTCACGTTAGTCAGTCCCACATAGGGACACACACAACATATCTTGTCCCTGTTTTCTGTGTGGTTTGCAAACGCCACCATGTCGTCACGGGCAAGTACATTGAACATTTGATTGTGTTAAAGGTAGAAAAACACACTAATCACCTTCGTTTCGTTTAAAGAACCACCAGCTCTACACCGGAATGTTGCTGCTGCTACCACACTTTACAATGCTGGTAAAACACACCACACACAGCAAAAACGGCCCATTTCGGCGGGGGCTGCTGTGCGATTATTCGTTTCCGCGACTTTTTTTCTCTCGCATGCGTCTGTCAAACCCGTTTGCAAAGGACTAAACTCTGCCCTTCGTGGCTGGTACGCGTACAACACACGACAGCCGACGACGATGGCAGCAGCAGCAGCAGCAGCGACGAGCACAGAATCGCCATCTCTTTTCATCTCGCTGTTGTGCGCTTGTGACTCACACAATCGTAGCAAGCGAGCTCATACACACACGCGCACACGCCGTTGAAAAAGAGCTGGAATCCATCCCCGCGTACGGTAGTGGTAGTGTGGACGCGTTCGGTCGCGATGTTGTTTCACTAACACCACGTAAACATTGCGCGCCCAGCTTCATGCCCATCGCCCGTCCGTTCCCTCTTCATTTCCCCCATCTGCTTCTATCATTCTGACAATTACACAGAAGTCGAGCAATAAAAATCTCGATCTAGAGTATGATTTTACGCATCTTAACTCCTAAATTTTAGTAAGCTCGATATTTTACCTCTATTTGCAGCATTTACATTACCATTCTTGAAGCCGGTACAACAAATCATCAAAAACCTGCCGCTCGTCATAGCGACGTGGACACGCACACACACACAGCAACAGCACACCGTACGTAAGCGTCACCTTTGGCGCGTGCCAGTGTGTGCGTGATATCGGTGTTTTTTCTTATACCTTTGCATCTCCCTCCCGCCTGTAGCGTGAGAGCGAAAGAGAGTTTGACCGAAACGATGCTACAACCACACACATACACCCTCTTTGCTGTCACTGTGCATTGCACTAACACACATGCGCAGGAATTACATACCGACCGACCGACCATTCACCCGTCGGCCGCCGGTATCTTCTTATTGACCCGGCGGCGGCGGCGGCGGCTGGCTGGCTGTGTGTTGTGTGTACACAAGATCAGCATAGATTTCCTGCTTCCCCCACCCATCTACCACCTCCTCCTTTCCATGCCCTTTCCGTCCAATATTCAAATGCTTCTTTCTTTAGCTGCTTCTTTTACGCCCGCAACGCCACTTTGCGGAGAGCTACAATTTTCAGCACCCGTCGCCGTCGTTGCCGTTGTCTCTTACATTTGCCTTTTTCTTCAAGGGTGAGAACACGCACACACTCTTACACACACACGCTACATTACAGGAAACCCATCCGCGAAAGGTGGTGTGGTGGCAGCATAAGGGGAGGTGGTCATGCAGACCGTAATTAGAGAATTGGAATAAGTGCTTTCGGGGCTTGGTGTACTCCACCATCGATTGGCAAACGGGTAGTCGTCGTCGTCGTCGTCGCTGGGGGAACAACTAAGTAGAGAGAGAGAGAGACCAAGCAAAAGAGAAAGAGAGAATCCGCTCCCGTAGCAATAGTGTGGCCCTCTCTCAGGGCATTTCTTCTCCTTCCCAGCAGAGATCATTATACCCAAAACGGTTCATTTTAACTCATCCATACCAACCACCAGTATCTCTTTAAAAGGGAAACGTGTATCGAGATTTGCTCCTGCACACACGGGCACATACAACACACATCCCACCTGGAACCAATCGATACCAGTTCTGATGACATCTGCCAAAGCAGGCCGGCAGGCAGGCTGGGGGCGCGCTTCTTCCGTCTATAATGCCAGCAGAAGAATCTTTTCTTTGCTGACACTTGGAATACATCTGGAAAAAGAATAGCACCAGCCAGACGACACACCACCTTCGTTCGCCACACCATAATCACCTTCGCCTCTCTCTCTTTCTATCTCTCGCGTCAGTAGCAATTATTCAAACTTCTGTGTTGTTTTGCGCCTACGGCACATACACATCGATTCATGGCAGCCAACATAACAGAGCAGAGCAGGCGAGCAGGAATAAAGAATAGCCAATCGCAGCGGCGGCAGCGGCTAAACTCTCGCCCACTGCGGTTTGGCACCGCCGTTAACTGTCACCGTGTTGCAGCAACAGCAGGCCGTATACAGCAGCGGCCGGGGTAAGCGAAAGAAGCAGCTTAAAAACACACGCGCGCAGATGGCCTTGCATTTTGTGCTCGCGCCCCTGCTGCCAATCGGCCATCTTTGTTTCGTGCTAAAGGTACAAGACAGAGAGCGATTTTTGGATTTGCTCGTCCCAACAGCAGGTCAATTATAAACGATACTTGAAAAATGTACGCCAGCCGGGGTTCACGAATGCCATGTTCTGAAATTGTATGTCTTAGTTTTGCTTGGAATCATCATCGTATGACGACAATTTCAGTTTGAACTGTTGTAAGTGTACAATTATTTCAACGACCATATCATGTAGAAAACATCGGT
This sequence comes from Anopheles coluzzii, assembly GCF_943734685.1. Taxonomy (NCBI): domain Eukaryota; kingdom Metazoa; phylum Arthropoda; class Insecta; order Diptera; family Culicidae; genus Anopheles; species Anopheles coluzzii. Next base: position 10,983,186 of record NC_064671.1, on the reverse strand, counting down.
TCCGCTCCATTAAGCGCACAAATCATCGAAGGTTCTGCCAGTTTCCGGTATTGTTTGACTCGTCGGTGGTTAAGGTTGAGCACGCCGTGATGTCATATGACCGAAGCATCGATATCAACGGTTACATTCTGATTCATAGCTGCAGCATTCCTTCATTCCCAACATAATCTCCTATCACTATTAAGTTCTTGATACAACCGACGATCTGAGGACGGTTTTCATATACTTGAATGCAACAGATCTACCTCTACTTGAGGAAGAGTTCTACACCTGCACGTACTAATCGCTGGTTGACATGTTGAAAGATTATCTGAAATTATGGGAGAATTCAGAGATATAAATATGGCTATAGAGATACTGGAAAACCTGATATTATGTAGCAAAAATATCAAAATGTTTCTTTGAAAAATGGCATGCCGAGTGGTAATGCCTATCCTGTTCCTTGATGTATTTTTTGCAAAGCAAAAAAATCATATTTAATTACTCTATAAAAATACAGCAAGAATATGCTCGAAACAGGAACGAAAGTCAGAACAGCGAGCAGAGACCCGTCAATTACACACCACACAGGAAGCATCTAGAACAAGTAGTTCCATGAGGTATCTCTGTATGCTTCTCCTTCATCTCGCAAACACGTCGCAACAGTCACATTTCCCTCCTGCCCTCCCCGTACAGAGAACAGCTTGACCTGGCCGTGCGAGGGAGCCGCCGGTTAAAGCCAGCAAAGTACAAGTAGAGAACAGCCTGAAAGACGAAGCTGAAGGGATCATGTTGCAGAGAGCAGCAGCAACGCCAAACGGCACACAGCACAGGAGCGAACACGAATATCGGAGCGCGAGAACGTGGAGACACATCATACGCCAGAAATGGGCAGCAAAGGAAATTCGTACACCGCCGCCGCCGCCGCCGCCAACGGACGGATGGATGATGTGTGCATAAACATGAGCGTAAACGAGAGATAAAACAAACTCGCGAGTGCTCGGGCAATAGCTGCTGCCAACCTAGGAAAGGATGACGCCTATCTAAAGAACCACCAGCAGCAGCAGCAATAACGAAGGTAAGAGAGAATGAATCGAACGGAAACACACACAGACGGCAAACATGTCCACAGCACAGGTCGCGTAGCCGAAGCTAAAACCATCGATTTCGTCGTCGACGTCGTCGTCGTCGTGGTCGACACACGGCGCAGCACACCTCCCAAAATCGAACAAATAATAATTTACCATATCTCGGCCATTAATGAAAGGCCTGTAAATGTATTCTGCTGCAGAGGACGGCAGGCAAAGGTAGGAACATTCGAGTGGATGGAATATTAATTATTTCCCATGTAGCATCTATAAATCAAATTGATGTTTATACGAGCCATTCTGTGCCTTTATAATCATTATTTTATGAAAATCCTGTGATTGTTATTTTAGTAACACAATGTACAATGTACTACTACTACGACGAATACTGTCATTGGCATAAATAAATATCAAAGCCATAAAAAAATACTTCTACGAATATTTGAAATTAGCTTACCTTTAGAGCATGTATTTTGAATATCAATCGAGCAGCTACTCGAATTAACGAACGCGATCGAAACACCGATCAGCATCATCTTGAGAGTCCCCCACAGACAGCACTCATGGGCCCGGTAATAATTCGAGCTCGTTACACGCACGTACTAATTCACTCTTCTTATAGCATCAACAAAAAAAAGTCGAGACGTGGCCAGAGCACGGCACGTCGGGGAGAGTACACAACACCGAAAATGCGAAATCATCATATACACGGGGTATAGCACGGGGAGCTGGTTGAGTTTGAAACGAGAAATGAGGTCCACCACACCGGGATTGGGCCGTCGATATCTGGGGGAGGCCCAGGGAACGGCAGCAGCCACCAACGCTCGCTAGAGGAGCTAGTGTCCACTTCCCACCGTCAGCGAGACATGTCATTTGATTTTGTCACTCTCGACCGCGTTTGGGCCTATTGCTACGCTCGTGCAAATATGGAGATGTCTCGTGTCGGGCGTCACCGTCGTCTTTGGTTCCTACACCACACCACTGCTACACACACACGCCCAGCGCAAGCGAAACAGCCAGTGCAACCACACACAAAAACCCTTTTTATTACGCTATTTCGACTTCACTCGAAAACGGTTGGCGCAGTAGTTGACAGCAGCACAATTGATCATTGATTTAACGCGCGCGCTCCGCTCTCGTTTTCTCTTTTGATATTCATCTCTTCTCCTGTTCCCGAGGCCGTTCTTCTTCGCCATCGTCATCATCGTCGTCGTCGTCGAATTACTCCACTTTTCTCCCCCCTCCCTTTTGCTTGCATGCTCTGTTACGTTGTCAACGACCCAAGCAGGTTTATAATTACACAATCAGTCTTTAAATTCTCATTTTAATCCCAACCCGTGCGTTAAAAATCATCAATCAACATACCAAAATTTCCAAGCAAAATGAATACAGCCACGAACGCACCATTTCACCTTTTATTCAATCTACAGCACCAACTAACAAGCGACAAGAGGTGCTTGAACATGTGGAAATGGTTGTACATCATCATCACCAAGATGAAGCGGTGTGTACCAAACCACACTATTAAATTAGCAACACTTTAAACTAACAAGCCTCACTTTACAGCCAATCGAGTTTTGTTCCCTCTCTTTCTGTCTCTCTCCATCTCATCCAGCACCCGCTTTCATTTCGTATTCAGAAGACGATAATGAACAATAAAAAGTAAAGAAAGAAACAAGAAACCGGTATGCGCTAGGAAACCTCGAAGCGTGCCGATACATACACGCAGGTGGAACACGGAGCAGCGCGCATCTAGTGATAGGAGTGGGAAAGATAGGCCAACAACACGAGTGAGAAAGGGGTCTAAAAATGTCCCACCTTAATCGATGTAAAATTTAATATTAAAGCAGCAGAGTGTTTGAAGTATTTGTTGCCTTTAAAAGATTCAAAACAGAAAATCAACTTTAAAACATTATGGCTCGTGTATTGTTCTGCACACAGACGCATTGTGTGTGTGTGTGTGTTTGTCTTCTTTGCTCTTCCTTCTTTGCTGGCTGTACACCACACAAGCATTTGATTCGCTTGTCCGCCACAACGCGTCGCCACCGAATAGCAAGCCACACACACCGGTAAACAGAAGGTAAAAGGAATATGTGTTTGAGCTCGTGTGTGTGTGTGTGTATTTGTGAGCGTTGTATGAGGGAGCAAGATAGATGAGTGAATGAGATCGACCATGGATGAAAAGAAATCGAACAAATGCCAAACGTGAGAGACACGTGAGATAGATAAGACTTCATCTCATTGCATCTCATTCAACACGATGATGAGAAGTGAATATCCTCACCGTACAGATGTGAGACAGGATTAGGACATTCGAGCTACACAAAATCGATCAAAGGCCCACACAAAAAATGATAATCATGTGTCAACACACATGGCTTATAATTGATATTTTTAAATAATTGATAAACATTTGTTTAACACAGCATGCAAACCTGAGCTCCTTAATCTTGAAAGCCAATACATTTTTAAGGTCCAACCTTCATTATGATTAAGTACAATAAAATGCATAATTGTATCAAAAAGCTACCAAACTATTCAACCAACAATCATGTAAAATTAGTTAAATTTCAGGTGCTCACAAATAAAAGAAACAGTTTAGGTATGCCAAAAACAATCGTCGTTATAATAAACAAAAAACTCATTCTTTTTTTTTAAATGCAAACCATCGATGAAAACAAACATCGATTCGAGCAGTTTCAATCATTGCCATTAATCGTCGGTCGAAAACGACAGCAGCTCTCGTTTGTGTTTTGCGACTAGCGCGCGCACGAGACGCACAATCGATGCCCCGTTTCGCTCTTGCTCACACCACACTCTTTTCTCACCACAGCGCCCCATTCTTGCTTCCCACACTAAACACACACACACACACACACACACCCGGCCTGACACACAGCAGTACCACCTTCGAAATGCACACACACCTTTAGGATTCTTCTGCATTTTTGTTTGTTCGCTCGCCTCTTCTTTGCATCTCTCACGCGCGCATTCGATGCTTTCTTTCGCGTGTGTCTTTTATGCCCCCCTCTTCCATTCTTTCGCCTTCCACCACACCCCCTCCCCAATACATGTACGTGTGTTGAAGAGTTCGGGGGTTCCATCGTGTGTACTACATCGCTTTCCGGTTCAGCCGCGCCACAGCTTGTACCATTTTTTTCTTTATTTTCGCGATGCGGGTGCGGGACAGCCAACCAGTGAAAGAGAAGGTCCGCAAGCAAAAAGTAGCAGAAGCAAGGGGGATATGGGCGGAGGGTGTTGGCGACCCTTTTTAGAGCATTAACGCAACCATCACCACCAGCACTACTACCACCACCACCACACCATGACCACACTGTTAATTGCAATTGAAGCAAAACACTCATTCCGCGCACACGATCGAACTGATGCGGAAAATCCACCATCTTTGATAGCCAACATACACCCCCCCATCATTGTCGTTGCGAGGTTGTTAATTTTGAATGTTGGAGAAAAAAAAGATCGATTGACCGGGGGCAGCGATTGGGTGCAAAGGTTGCTTCGATTATCAATCACCGTTTTGATGTGAATTTTGAATAATTTTAAATACAATAAGATTAAACATTTCTCACACAGGATAAGGTGGATGCAATTAGAAAATGGATTAGCAATGCATTGCAGTTATCATAACTCCAAATAAGGCATTTTTTCGTAATCGTCGTCGTTTGTAAGTAAAATTTTACTTAGTTCCCTCATAATGCTTCCGGGAGATTCAGCATATTAACGCAAACACACAAACATACACCTATACGCGTATACCAGACCAGCCCCTTTTCTGAACGCTACACGATTGTATTTTCTTTACAAAGAGAGGAAAAAATCACAAATCCATGAATAAAATGAATTAAAAAAAGCTGTTTAAAAGGCTCTCACACACAACGAAACTACAAATCAAAGCACACTCTGGGGCCAATTCAATTCACTAGATGACGATGATGATATGACGACACGACAGACGGCCAAAGTTGGTGAGGAGAAAAGGAACGTTTTCTTTTGCGTCTTCTTATTCTAGCACACAATCCGTAATCTTGCTACCTCGGTTCTTCGCTCCACACACATAGTCATCACTACACACACACACACGCACGCGGATTTTACGGACGGGACAATCTCGACGCGTCTTGTAAGCGCAAAGAAAATTAAGCGAACAAGCGAACAATTACAAGCACGACATCTTTTCTGCATATGCACACACACACACACACACATACACATTTTGGCCCATGTACGGTGAACGAGGCCCACACATAGAGGGCGTTGCGAACTGGCCAACTACAATATCAAAAATCACACACCCCTTCTCACTGCGCGCACCAGAGCGTATGTAAAAACAAAAAAAAAACTATCCACAAAAAACGAAAAACGGAAGCAATTTCCATACCCGCACAGTGTTTTCAGGGAAAACTTTACTACACAAAACACGCACATACACACGTTGTCCCTATTTCGTTCGACATCGATCCAAAACAATGGCACGCGACATTTCTTCGGTGGAAGATTGGGCCGGGTTGGCAAAAAAATCACACCGCACGCACTTTCACGATACAAAAGGGGAAGAAGAAATGCACGATATTGTGCAGGAAAAACACACACACACACGCGGTATTCCACCAGCAACGGGGGGAGGGAAATCACGCGCGCCGGCTTCCAATTTCTTAAAGGCACACACGAAGCACACGCACCTCCGCAAAAAAGACGATCCTCACCCATTAAAAAACACCTCCATTTTGTTTCTTCTCATCGATACGATTTTTATCTGGCCGTTCGCTCTCTTTCTTTCTCGCTCTTTTCTTGGCGTGCGCTCGCTTGCTGCTCACACTTTGCTGTTTGCACGGTGGCGGCGCTGCTGCTGCTGCTGCTCTCGCTCTCGCCTACTTGTGTGAGTTGTGATTGTGTGTTGTACGCTGCTGCTGCTTCTCTCTTTCGCACTGCGTCCCGAAAGTATGTGCTTGTGCTGGCGTGTGTGTGTGTGCGTATTCAAGTTTTCTACTCTTCTACCTCTTCTTCAACGCCACGAATGAAAAAAAGCCAGGCTTCCTTTTTTCGCTTCATTTGCCGATGTCAAGAGTTTGAAATCTAATTAGAATATCGAAATTGATCACTTTTAGCTGCACACCACACAACTAATGTACACACAGTCGCTACACAATTACACTGCATGAAAATTCACATCCAGATCTTTTTTCACTACCCCCCTAGCGCTGCGATGTACGAATGCCCACTTCTCTCTTCTTTTTCCCCCACACAGCACACACTTCACTTCATTTCACTCCTAGAACTTACCCCAAAAGTTATGCTGATGGGCGATGGCGGCGGCGGCGGCGGCTAGGCTGTAAGTTCGTAAATTGTTCGCCGCGCACGCACACGCAAAAAACTAAAAACGAAAAGTGTTCCACTGCTGGTTCCCTCTGTTCCACGCACAATGAAACGATGAAACTTTTGTGCAGAAAGTAGTCACTTCTGCCCCGTGTGTGTGTCACCGACACGGAGAGCGCGTTCACCTCGACCGGAGCGTGAACCGACTAGTGAAGAATGATGATGTGTGCGTCGCGAAAACGGGCTCGATGCCTGCTGCTGCTGCTGCTGCTGCTTCACTGTGCGCTTCGATGAGCGTGTGTGCGCGCATGTCCCAGAAGCCACACGCACACACGCTCAACCGCGAATCGGATCGAACGAAGTATCGAAGCAGCCGGTGTGTAAACGGAGCCCGCTGTGCAAATTGAATATGCCGTTGAATGTGTGCATTTCGCGTGTTATTTCATTTATTTTACTTTTTTTTTCTTAATGTTTAGCCATCTTTTTCGGCGGACGCTTGGTTTCAGCATCCGCATCGCCATCCTCGTCCGTTTCATCGTGATCGTCCATGTTGATATCGTTCTCGTGCTCCGCGTCGCCGTTCTCATCGTCGCTGATGTCTTCCTCCAGCTCGGAGTCAGAATAATCATCACTATCGTCACGGTTAGGTTCGCGGCGCGCAATCACCACACCCGCCTTGCCTAATCTGCGGCCCTCGGCCGACAGCAGTGTCCGGTTCGGGACACCGCGGATCGCTTCCTTTGACTTCTCTTCCGTCAGCCCAAAAATCAGTCCCCTGGAAAGGCGTACAGTGAATTAGTTCCATTTTCGGATATGATAAAGATGCACAAACCCCAACCAACCAAGCTTGCTACTTACAGATTTGCTATATCGTACGGACTTCTCAGCTGGAACGGATTGGTAGCGCCGCTGGAGATGATTACGTTCCGCGACTTGCCCGTCATATGGTACCGGTGGGCGCGGGTGATAGTTTGCTTTCGATCCGCCGGCGTTACAATGGCCGGACTGTACTTTATCTCGAACGCGATGTTCCGATCGACCGCGAGGTAGTAAAAGTTGCGGGTCGTGCGCAGGTGAATCGATGCCTGGTTGTACGTTATAATATCACATGTCATCGTTTGGCAGGCGTACTGATAGCTCGTGTCCGAGATGGGCAGTGCAGCAATCAGGTTGTAGCAGCGAATATTGTTCGATCGATTCAGTAGCAGCGAAACGGTCGCATCGCCGAACACGACGGTCAACCGGTTGAGCAGACGAATCTGTCCGCCGAATGCGGCCTGACGGAAAAATGCACAGCGAAATTCATTAATTAGGCGAGTATGATGTTGAAGCTTTATCTTACCTTTAGTTCCTTGAGGCAAAACGGCTTCGGAACAACGTCCTGATTGTTTACGGCACTCTTGGTAACATCCACTACTTGCTCGATCGCCACATTGCTATATCCTACTGCAAAGTTTTAGTCGATGTTAGAGCAACTGATTTTTGCATTTGTTTTCTATACATACACTCTATCGCTTCCTGAATGATTGGTTTAAGGTCCTCTATTCGGGTCGCTGGAATACACAGATCGGAAAAGCCGGTAAAGTTATTCATCCTGCCCGGGTGTGGATTGGATCGTTCTGCGCCCGTCCGTTCTGTATGTAAACAACACACTTTTGATGGGCGCACGTGGGACCTGCTAGCTGCTCGAATGTCATTCCGAATCAAGCAGTGTAGGTCGCGGGCAGTGTTCGAGCAGCTGGTATAATGTTTGAATTTTCATCATTGTTTTCCGTTGGATTCAATTTTTCAAGTGATCGGGTCGAAGATTGTTCTGATTCTGATTGATACGAGTACAGATATGATTTTTATACACAAACCTCAAAAAAGCTTCCTCGGTGTTACAAAAATTTAGCCTATTAAATCGACTAAAAATAAATAAACTAATAAATAAAATAAATAAAGCACCATACCATCTCTCCCAAAGCACACACCGAACGATCGAACAAAGAGAACGGGAAACTAACGCTCGCTCAAACAGAATGGCGATCAGCTTGGGTTAACATTCACACGTCATGAATCGGAGCCGGTTTATTAAAACAATATTATCTACATTTACAACACGTATTTGGCAACGGGAGCAGTCGACAGATACTTGTTGTATCCCAGACCGTATCCTCCATAGTTTCACAGTCCATTATCGACGACTTTGGTGGCGACGACGGGAGCGACCAGCTTGTTGTATCCCAGACCGTATCCGCTGCTCAGAACTGGAGCGACCAGCTTGTTGTATCCCAGATCGTAGCTGTTATCAACGACCTTGGTGGCCAGCACTGGAGCAACCGACGGGTATTCGACCACTTTCTTCACGGCCGGATAGGAACCGTACAACGATGATGGGTAGGAGTACTTGTCCAACGCTGCTGGGAGACCGTACGACGAGCCATAGACCACCTTCGACACCGGAAGTCCATAGCCGTAGTCGTGCTGGTAGGACAGGACATCATCGTATGGCAGGTAGGACGCCTCCGAGGCAGCGACGAACGCCACAGCCATGATTGCAATGAAGAACTGGAATGAGATAGAAGAACTGAATGAGGATGGATGTTTCTAAAGGAATTTCCCTAGAAGCCTACCTTCATTTTAGTTGGTTTGGTTGGATGTTGTTTTGATAGAAGAGCTGTACGAATACTGATACCAAAAACACAATCGAACGCATCATTTATAGTGTTTTATACCGGAAGTCCAAAACGAAAGGAAAACTCCGTCGTCAAGGTCCAACAGAAGGCCGGAAAAGCGTCGCGTTTGGCTCGTTATAAAAGCAGACGATCATTGGCACAAACGATCACAGTTCACTTGCAACGTTTTCGCGATCATATCCAATCGATCAACGCACTCAACTGTGACCATGAAGGTGGATTCAATCGATCAATTCGGTCAACATTTGGTTGGTACTGATAAGTTATCATTGATTTTATTTTTCCTTCCAGGGATTCATCGCGATCGCTGTGTTGGCTCTGGCCACCGTCTCCCAGGGATCGTATCTGCCAGCGGTGCAGTCGGTCCTTCCGTACGCCTACAGCTCTGGCCTCCATGGCCTGGGTGCCTATGATGGTCTGGGTCATTACTCGTCGCTCGGTGGACTGGGATACTCGTCCGTGCTGGACCATGGCCTCTCATACCCGTACTCGGCCGCTGTTCCGTACTCTGTCTACAACAACGGTCTGTATGGCGGATACTACGGTGCCAAGTACGCCCCAACAGTGGTCCAGGCCAACGTGAACACTCTGAAGACGGTCAGCCCGCTGGGTCTGTATGGAGGATACGGTGTGGAGCACGGATACGGTCTCGGTCACGGATACGGCTACGGATACAACAACTACCTCCCAGTCCAGGGTCATGCTGCGAAGTACGTTGCTGCCAACCCGGGAGCCGTCCATGTGGCTCCTCTGCCAGGCCATCTGGTCAACCAGAAGTCGATTGTGGCGTAAATGACTGTGATCGCGAGTAAATGTATGTGGAATTGTAAATAAATGGAACATATTAATCAAAATTTGTTTGACTGTATAATCCTTTCAATTCAATCGTTGGACGGTTTGGAGTCATGGAATCGTTACTTTGAAAATGGAATTGGATCAATTTCGACTTCAGCTTCTAAATTCTGGACGAATATGAACGATTCCAAACGAATCGTGACAAAGCTGGCCAGTTTGAGAACATTCGGAGTGAATATGAATGCTTTTCTGTATACCAAAATGAGTTTGAATTCATGTTCAAAACATCAAATGAAAGTGAGGCTGACATAACAGGAGGAAAACGATATGTGCAGTGGTCAGCCGTTCCGATTCGTGAACTTACTGTGACAGTAATGCTACCACCAGTCAACGTCAATGGGGATGACAGTATGTCACGCGAGTTAAGATCCTGGAAGGATAAGAATAATTATAAGGTCCGACGGAAAAGGTTCGCATTCTTTAGTATTTATCTAAAAGCAAGTAAATGCAAACAAAAATACCGTAGATCACACATACTCGTTTAGACTTTTTCGAAACAGGAATAATCATCCGCATTCATACAGATCATCAAAAATCGTCTGAGTTAACCGGAACCGGTTTAGATTTTTTCGGAACAGTGGAGTGAAATTCGGTTTTTATTCAAAAAAGTAAATGGATGTTCTGACAGTGAGGGATTTCGAGTGTCGGAGGCCTTAAACGGTGAGGCCCACTTTACATTATGAGAGGGAGGAGGGGTAATGACACCTGGTCAGTTGAATTTCGTTTCTGTCGAGGGAGTGTTAAGGGTTCATCAGTCACGGGAACCCAACAATACATCGTCCCCGGGGTCCACTCGCTAATACAATGCCGTACTCTACCATCTGTTATAAATGGACTAAAGATTCACGAATCTCAAAAATCGCTGGAGCTTTAAGCGACCCCTTAGTCGGCCCACCGTTACATCATCCACTGGGTTCAGAGTAAATGTTTTCAGCAATAAAATAATACAATACAAGGAAATTTAAAAACGTGACAAATTTTGATTAAGATGTTCCTTTTATTTACAATTTCGTACACATTTGCTCGAGATCACACTCATTTACGCCACAATCGACTTCTGGTTGACGAGATGGCCTGGTAGAGGAGCCACATGGACGGCTCCCGGGTTGGCAGCAACGTACTTCGCAGCATGACCCTGGGCTGGTAGGTAGTTGTTGTATCCGTAGCCGTATCCGTGGCCGAGTCCGTATCCGTGCTCCACACCGTATCCTCCATACAGACCCAGCGGGCTGACCGTCTTCAGAGTGTTCACGTTGTCCTGAGCCACATGAACGGCTCCCGGATTGGCAGCAACGTACTTCGCAGCATGACCCTGGACTGGGAGGTAGTTGTTGTATCCGTAGTCGTATCCATGGCCGAGTCCGTATCCGTGCTCCACACCGTATCCTCCATACAGACCCAGCGGGCTGACCGTCTTCAGAGTGTTCACGTTGGCCTGGACCACAGTTGATGCGTACTTGGCACCGTAGTATCCTCCATACAGACCGTTGTTGTAGACAGAGTACGGAAGAGCGGCCGAGTACGGGTAGGAGAGGCCATGGTCCAGTACGGATGAGTATCCCAGTCCACCGAGCGACGAGTAATGACCCAGACCATCATAGGCACCCACGCCATGGAGTCCAGAGCTGTAGGCGTACGGAAGGACCGACTGCACCGCTGGCAGATACGATCCTTGGGAGATGGTGGCCAGAGCCAACACAGCGATCGCGATGAATCCCTAGAAGGAAGAATAGAATCAATGATAACTTATCAGTATCATCAAATGTTGAATGATTTGATCGATTGAACCCACCTTCATGGTCACAGTTGAGTGCGTTGATCGATTGGATATGATCGCGAAAACGTTGCAAGTGAACTGTGATCGTTTGTCCCAATGATCGTCTGCTTTTATAACGAGCCAAACGCGACGCTTTTCCGGCCTTCTGTTGGACCTTGACGACGGAGTTTTCCTTTCGTTTTGGACTTCCGGTATAAAACACTATAAATGATGCGTTCGATTGTGTTTTTGGTATCAGTATTCGTACAGCTCTTCTATCAACACAACACTTCCAACCAAACCAACTAAAATGAAGGTAGGCTTCTAGGGAAATTCCTTTAGAAACATCCATCCTCATTCAATTATTCTATCTCATTCCAGTTCTTCATTGCAATCATGGCTGTGGCGTTCGTCGCTGCCTCGGAGGCGTCCTACCTGCCATACGATGATGTCCTGTCCTACCAGCACGGCTACGGCTATGGACTTCCGGTGTCGAAGGTGGTCTATGGCTCGTCGTACGGTCTCCCAGCAGCGGTGGACAAGTACTCCTACCCATCATCGTTGTACGGTTCCTATCCGGCCGTGAAGAAAGTGGTCGAATACCCGTCGGTTGCTCCAGTGCTGGCCACCAAGGTCGTTGATAACAGCTACGATCTGGGATACAACAAGCTGGTCGCTCCAGTGCTGAGCAGCGGATACGGTCTGGGATACAACAAGCTGGTCAGCGGATACGGTCTGGGATACAACAAGCTGGTCGCTCCCGTCGTCGCCACCAATGTCGTCGATAATGGACTGTGGAACTATGGAGGATACGGTCTGGGATACAATAATTATCTGTCGACTGCTCCCGTTGCCAAATACGTGTTGTAAATGTAGATAATATTGTTTTAATAAACCGGCTCCGATTCATGACGTGTGAATGTTAACCCAAGCTGATCGCCATTCTGTTTGAGCGAGCGTTAGTTTCCCGTTCTCTTTGTTCGATCGTTCGTTGTGTGCTTTGGAAGGGGCGGTATGGTATTGTTTGTGGCGATTTTGGGGATGGCATTTTTTGTTGTACTTTGGAAACTACATTCATGTTTGTGTTTCCTTCTACTGGTATAAAAGGCGTCTCTGTACTCGTATCAATCAGAATCAGAACGATCTTCGACTCGATCGCATACCAGCATCCAATTCAAACCTCCATCCAGCAATCATGAAGGTAATTCAAAGGCTTTCTCATCTCCATCAAGTGTCCTCAAGTAAACGCTCCTGTTTTCTGGTTCTTTTTCTTATCAGTGCATCGCAGCTGTAGTCATGGTGGCTCTGGCCGTCGTCGCTGAGTGCGGCCTCATTCCGGCTCCGGTGGTCTACTCTGCTCCCCAGACGACTGTCGTCCAGCAGAATGTAGCTCCGAAGTACATGGTTCCGGCCCCTCTCGCGTACGCCGCTCCCGCTTACTCCTATGCCGCTCCGTCCTACTCCTATGCTGCTCAAACCGTCTCCCATGCCGACCCAGCCGTCTCGTATGCCCGTGTCGCCTCAGTGCTCCAGTCGACTATTCCGCGCCATCGTTCTACGCTGATTCGGATGTGGTGGAAGCTGCTCCAGTGGCCGTAGCTCCTGCTGCCACCGTCGTCGCTCAGCCCGCCGTGGCTGTTGTCGCCCAGAAGGATGCTCGCTATGTTGCTGCCAATCGTGGCGCCGTCCACGAGGCTCCTCTAGTCGGACATGCCGTCAACCAGCAGTCCCTGAACCTTGAAGCTGCACCAGGAATGACAGTGACGGTGAATAATTATGTACACATTCGTAAGTGACTTGAAAAACCCTGTAATGTACAAGACCAATGAGCCAGTGGCGGATTAAGGGTATCGGGGGCCCTAGGCGGTAAGACGAGTTGAGGCCCCCTGTAAATGGTAAATGGTGTTCGGGGGGGTACAATTGATTGAACATGGTACTGTCGTCAACTCGTACGACTTAACAACATGCCCGTGATGGGTTCAAGCCCCAAATGGACCGTACCCTCATACGTAGGTCTGAGTATCCTGCAATGCGTACATCAATTAGTCACTGAAAGCTAAGCTCACTAGTGGGTAGACAGGCCTCGATCGACAACGGTTAGTGTCCCAAAGCAGAATGAGTAGAAGACAATTCATATTTTGAGTTGAATGTTCAATTTATTTACAATTCCCCATACATTTGATCGAGATCACAGTCATTTACGCAACAATCGACTTCTGGTTGACCAGATGGCCTGGCAGAGGGGCCACATGGACGGCTCCCGGGTTGGCAGCAACGTACTTCGCAGCATGACCCTGGACTGGGAGGTAGTTGTTGTATCCGTAGCCGTATCCGTGACCGAGACCGTATCCGTGCTCCACACCGTATCCTCCATACAGACCCAGCGGGCTGACCGTCTTCAGAGTGTTTACGTTGGCCTGGACCACAGTTGGGGCGTACTTGGCGCCGTAGTATCCTCCATACAGACCCAGCGGGCTGACCGTCTTCAGAGTGTTCACGTTGGCCTGGACCACAGTCGGAGTGTACTTGGCGCCGTAGTATCCTCCATACACACCGTTGTTGTAGACAGAGTACGGAAGAGCAGTTGAGTACGGGTAGGAGAGGCCATGGTCCAGCACGGACGAGTAACCCAGTCCACCAAGCGACGAGTAATGGCCCAGACCATCATAGGCACCCACGCCATGAAGGCCAGAGCTGTAGGCGTACGGAAGGACCGACTGCACCGCTGGCAGATATGATCCCTGAGAGACGGTGGCCAGAGCCAACACAGCGATCGCGACGAATCCCTAGAAGGAAGAATAAAATCAGTGATAACTTATCAGTACCAACCAAATGTTGACCGAATTGATCGATTGAACCCACCTTCATGGTCACAGTTGAGTGCGTTGATCGATTGGATATGATCGCGAAAACGTTGCAAGTGAACTGTGATCGTTTGTCCCAATGATCGTCTGCTTTTATAACGAGCCAAACGCGACGCTTTTCCGGCCTTCTGTTGGACCTTGACGACGGAGTTTTCCTTTCGTTTTGGACTTCCGGTAGAAGGCGCTATAAATGATGCGTTCGATTGTGTTTTTGGTATCAGTGTTCGTCCAGCTCTTCTATCAACACAACATCCAACCAATCAACCAAAATGAAGGTAAGCTTCGTCGGAAATCTCGATACAAACATCCCTGTTCATCCAATTCTTCTCATTCCAGTTCTTCATTGCAATCATGGCTGTGGCGTTCGTCGCTGCCTCGGAGGCGTCCTACCTGCCATACGATGATGTCCTGTCCTACCAGCACGGCTACGGCTATGGACTTCCGGTGTCGAAGGTGGTCTATGGCTCGTCGTACGGTCTCCCAGCAGCGGTGGACAAGTACTCCTACCCATCATCGTTGTACGGTTCCTATCCGGCCGTGAAGAAAGTGGTCGAATACCCGTCGGTTGCTCCAGTGCTGGCCACCAAGGTCGTTGATAACAGCTACGATCTGGGATACAACAAGCTGGTCGCTCCAGTGCTGAGCAGCGGATACGGTCTGGGATACAACAAGCTGGTCGCTCCCGTCGTCGCCACCAAAGTCGTCGATAATGGACTGTGGAACTATGGAGGATACGGTCTGGGATACAACAAGTATCTGTCGACTGCTCCCGTTGCCAAATACGTGTTGTAAATGTAGATAATATTGTTTTAATAAACCGGCTCCGATTCATGACGTGTGAATGTTAACCCAAGCTGATCGCCATTCTGTTTGAGCGAGCGTTAGTTTCCCGTTCTCTTTGTTCGATCGTTCGTTGTGTGCTTTGGAAGGGATGGTATGGTTGTTTGGGGTGATTTTGGGGTTTGCGTTTTTTGTTGTACTTTGGAAACTACATTCATGTTTGTGTTTCCTTCTACTGGTATAAAAGGCGTCTCTGTACTCGTATCAATCAGAATCAGAACGATCTTCGTCTCGATCGCATACCAGCATCCAACTCAAACCCCTAACCAGCAATCATGAAGGTAATTCAAAGGCTTTCTCATCTCCATCAAGTGTCCTCAAGTAAACGCTCCTGTATTCTGGTTCTTTTTCTTATCAGTGCATCGCAGCTGTAGTCATGGTGGCTCTGGCCGTCGTCGCTGAGTGCGGCCTCATTCCGGCTCCGGTGGTGTACTCTGCTCCCCAGACGACTGTAGTCCAGCAGAATGTGGCTCCGAAGTACGTGGTTTCGGCCCCTCTCGCGTACACCGCTCCCGCTTACTCCTATGCCGCTCCGTCCTACTCCTATGCTGCGCAAACCGTCTCCCATGCCGTCCCAGCCGTCTCGTATGCCAGTGTCGCCTCAGTAGCTCCAGTCGCCTACTCCGCGCCATCGTTCTACGCTGATCGGATGTGGTGGAAGCTGCTCCAGTGGCCGTAGCTCCTGCTGCCACCGTCGTCGCCCAGCCCGCCGTGGCTGTTGACGCCCAGAAGGAGGCTCGCTATGTCGCTGCCAACCGTGGCGCCGTCCACGAGGCTCCTCTGGCCGGACATGCCGTCAATCAGCAGTCCCTGAACCTCGAAGCTGCACCAGGAATGACGTCGACGGTGAATAATTATGTACACATTCGTAAGTGACTTGAAAAACCCTGTAATGTACAAGACCAATGAGCCAGTGGCGGATTAAGGGTATCGGGGGCCCTAGGCGGTAAGACGAGTTGAGGCCCCCTGTAAATGGTAAATGGTGTTCGGGGGAGTACAATTGATTGAACATGGTACTGTCGTCAACTCGTACGACTTAACAACATGCCCGTGATGGGTTCAAGCCCCAAATGGACCGTACCCTCATACGTAGGTCTGAGTATCCTGCAATGCGTACATCAATTAGTCACTGAAAGCTAAGCTCACTAGTGGGTAGACAGGCCTCGATCGACAACGGTTAGTGTCCCAAAGCAGAATGAGTAGAAGACAATTCATATTTTGAGTTGAATGTTCAATTTATTTACAATTCCCCATACATTTGATCGAGATCACAGTCATTTACGCAACAATCGACTTCTGGTTGACCAGATGGCCTGGCAGAGGGGCCACATGGACGGCTCCCGGGTTGGCAGCAACGTACTTCGCAGCATGACCCTGGACTGGGAGGTAGTTGTTGTATCCGTAGCCGTATCCGTGACCGAGACCGTATCCGTGCTCCACACCGTATCCTCCATACAGACCCAGCGGGCTGACCGTCTTCAGAGTGTTTACGTTGGCCTGGACCACAGTTGGGGCGTACTTGGCGCCGTAGTATCCTCCATACAGACCCAGCGGGCTGACCGTCTTCAGAGTGTTCACGTTGGCCTGGACCACAGTCGGAGTGTACTTGGCGCCGTAGTATCCTCCATACACACCGTTGTTGTAGACAGAGTACGGAAGAGCAGTTGAGTACGGGTAGGAGAGGCCATGGTCCAGCACGGACGAGTAACCCAGTCCACCAAGCGACGAGTAATGGCCCAGACCATCATAGGCACCCACGCCATGAAGGCCAGAGCTGTAGGCGTACGGAAGGACCGACTGCACCGCTGGCAGATATGATCCCTGAGAGACGGTGGCCAGAGCCAACACAGCGATCGCGACGAATCCCTAGAAGGAAGAATAAAATCAGTGATAACTTATCAGTATCATCAAATGTTGGAAAATTGATCGTTAGAACCCACCTTCATGGTCACAGTTGAGTGCGTTGATCGATTGGATATGATCGCGAAAACGTTGCAAGTGAACTGTGATCGTTTGTCCCAATGATCGTCTGCTTTTATAACGAGCCAAACGTGACGCTTTTCCGGCCTTTTGTCAGACCTTGATGACGGAGTTTTCCTTTCGTTTTGGACTTCCGGTAGAAGGCGCTATAAATGATGCGTTCGATTGTGTTTTTGGTATCAGTGTTCGTACAGCTCTTCTATCAACACAACATCCAACCAATCCAATCAAAATGAAGGTAAGCTTCGTCGGAAATCTCGATACAAACATCCCTGTTCATCCAATTCTTCTCATTCCAGTTCTTCATTGCAATCATGGCTGTGGCGTTCGTCGCTGCCTCGGAGGCGTCCTACCTGCCATACGATGATGTCCTGTCCTACCAGCACGGCTACGGCTATGGACTTCCGGTGTCGAAGGTGGTCTATGGCTCGTCGTACGGTCTCCCAGCAGCGGTGGACAAGTACTCCTACCCATCATCGTTGTACGGTTCCTATCCGGCCGTGAAGAAAGTGGTCGAATACCCGTCGGTTGCTCCAGTACTGGCCACCAAGGTCGTTGATAACAGCTACGATCTGGGATACAACAAGCTGGTCGCTCCAGTCCTGAGCAGCGGATACGGTCTGGGATACAACAAGCTGGTCGCTCCCGTCGTCGCCACCAAAGTCGTCGATAATGGACTGTGGAACTATGGAGGATACGGTCTGGGATACAACAAGTATCTGCCATCTACCAAGTATGTTCTCTAAGCTTTCCGACACCGACGTGATCAACCTTCACAATCGAACTACCGGAATCTCTAATACCTGTTCTGGGGCTACGTTAATTTCGCCATGAAAATAAAATGCTTTTACGTGTTATGCTACTTTAAGTCCGTTTTCTCAACCAGTACTCATATTTCCCTGTGTGTAAATGGAATGATGAGGGAACAATCTGTAATTCAAATAAGGTGTCCCTCCAACGATGAGCGTTGGATTGCATCTTTCACATCCATTCCCCCGCAATACGCAAATAAGTGACCTAAGAATGCAAAGAGTCGATGTCACTTCCAGGAAGACTGACTTCATTTGCTGGCGATAAGAACTGATTGGCACACTGCTACGGGAGCTAATCTTTATGCAAAGAGGCTACACCACACCACATTACCCCGTACTTATCATCATCAATTGTTTGAGCTACATTCCTTCCATGATCATGATAGTAGTATACGATCACTCCACAATACTTCTGCCGTCAGTGCACTTTATTTCTTTCATGAGCAATAGAAATCAATATAAAAAACACATCACAACGTTACCATAATATCGGTTTTACATGATTTATTCTCTTCAATCGTTATAGCGAAACTTCATTCTGTTTTCCCATCTGCATCTGCTGGTAGTGTGTCCCATTCCTTTCCAAGCCGCGTCCGGGTCGTTGTTGAAGATCAGGAGAGTGTGTGGTGCGCGGTTGTTGTCCCATTGTTGTCAACCCACAACACGCCCGCTCTCCTTATCTTCTCCCATTCCGCGGGCTTGGATGCCGATCCGTCTCGATAAAGGGTAATGTATATGAGTCTGTATATGTTGCCTCTCCTGCCTGCAAGCAAGCGTTACTACTCTCTCTACTCTTTCTCCATTTATCATCTCATTCCAAGCCACGGAGTTGAGCGGGTTTTTGGGCCGCTCGCTTCCTTCTTCTGTGTACGTATTCGATCCTTATCATTTTTTTTTGTTTTTTTGTTTGTTTGTTTTGTAGCTGCTGTAATTGTTTTGCTATTACCATTTGCACATTAAAGTGCACACATTCCGTTTTACTTTACTTTCTTTTTCATTTCTTTTTATCAGTAGTGTGTTTTTGTTTTCCTCTATCCACTTCTAGTTTTTTTTTAGTGTTTATGTATATTGTTTGTTTGTTTCTCTTGTTTTGTAATGTGTGTTTTCTTCTCCTTCACTTTACGATGGTTACTAATTACTAAATATTCTTAAATGTCATTACTTCCTTTTCTTGTCCTTTTTTCTCCTCTCGTTTCCGTCCTTTCCAACACACGAACTCAACCATCTGAACCCTTTCCCGCCGCCCAACAGCACTCGTGTGGTGGGCAGCGCAACAGCCTTTCCTTCATTTCTTACGTTCTCTTCCTTGTCCACTCACACACGCGCCACTGTCCTGGCGCCATTGTTTTGTAATGTTATTAATTATATACGGTAAACCACATTCATTCGTCACGCACGCATGCAGAAAACCCATCAATTGCACAGGCACCCGATCCCGATCGTACTATTTATGCTGTAATTTATGTATTGTGTATTGTATGCAGCTGTTCATTGAAGGAGAGAGAGAGAGTGTGTGTGTGTGTGTTTCGTTATGTTTTTTCCCTCTCCTTTCCCTTCTCGTTTCTCTCTCTCTCTCTCTCTCTTTTTTTCAGTTGTTTCAGCGTGTTTCTTCGCAGTACAGGTGTGTGGCGCTATACTAACGTTCCTTTCAGCTTTCTTCACATCGCTTCCTTTCATTTCCTTGCCATCCTTCCATTATCACACCTTAATCTAAACCCAATATTTTCTGTTTTTCGCCACCAACATCATGTGTGTGTGTGTGTGTGTTTGCAGTCGTCATACTTAGCTTGCTTCCACCGTCTAGTGTTTGTTTTTCAAACACACACACACAAAAAAGCATCTTGTTTATCATATTTCTCGATTTCCTCTTCCTTCGTTCCGTTTTGTTTTCTTCTCCTTGGTCTACTTATTAAACTTAAAGTAACCGTAATGTAAACCACACCGAAGGGGATTATCGAGTGGTTTTTGTTTAATGTGTTTTTTTTCTTCTTGCATTTTACTATGCCGGGGGGCGGCCTCGGGGGTTTGTGTTTGTAGGATCGATGCTTTTTTTCATCCCCACTCGCCCCCAAAAAACAGTTTGTTCTGCTAGTAATTCATTTTCGTTGCACTATTTATGCTTCTACACCTTCTGCTTCTGTTATGCCTTACACCTACATACACATGTATATATAATGTATAAGTTGTGTGTGTTTTTTTTTCTTCTGTAAATTGTTATCTTGTTGTTGTTACTTGTTTTTGTTGCTGTACGCGTGGGAAGTGGTTTTTCTTATCCCTCTTCCACTCTGCTTCGTTAGTAGGTGTAGATATTCAGTACTGTTCCTAGTATTAAACCGCTACAGCCGGGGATGATGACGATTAAGTTAGTTTGAGTTTGAGTTTGCTTCTATTTCGGGCTCTTACTGCCGCTGGCTGTGTAAAGGTTGTATAGTTGTATGTTTAGTTGTTTTTTTTTCATTTGATGGTTTGTTTTGTGTTTAGTTTCTGGTTTAGTATATAGTCACAATAACACGCTAAACTGGATCATACGTTAGATGATGCAAGACGAAATGTGGGATCGCATATTAAAGCAGCTTCTTCACCCTTCCCAACGTGTATAAGTGTGTTGTTGTTGTGTATCATCTTTCACGTGTACTTTAATATTCTAAATCCACCGTACCACGTGGTGTGGGCTTCACTTCCTATATCCTTTGCATTCTTTTGCCTATTTATAAGTGTAACACATACAGCAACACTCCTATCTCTTCTTCCTGTCCTGCTGTGCTTGCACGGCTGTGTCGCAGTCAAAGTTTGCTAAACCTTCACCACACTGAACACTCTCCATATATCCTTTCTTCTCCGTCTTCTTCTCCACCCATCCCCATTCAAATGTTTACAGACTTACTTTCGAGAGAACAGAGAGAAAGCTTTTGTTTTCCTTTTTTTTTCTTCTTCTTAATAGTCATCAGGCGCAGCAGCTAGAGCTAGAGCACTAGTAGTAGTAGTAGTAGTAGTAGTACACAGACACACGGACACACCTCATATTTTTCACTATCACTTGTCACATTAACGGCGTCTTCTTTTTTGCTCACTCTCCCCTGCTACATTGCCACCCAATTGGCCCCCCACATACTGAGCTGCTCTTCGTGGGGCGATTGGACACACCACACTCACACCCCAAAAGATTACTTTCCTTCCCACAACACATATTGTTTTCGCTAGCCTAAATATCCTCTGCACCGGGGGGTTTCTTTTTTTTTACATCAGTAATGCCACGTACTGCACTGTTGGCTACCTTCTTCCTTGCAGGATTGGCTGGCTAAATTCATTTAAACATTACTATTATCCTTTGCTCCCATCGTCATCGGCCCGCCCTTGCTTTTATACACAAATATCTATGCCGTCTCTTTTCTCTTGTCTGGCCCTTCTCTTCGTTTCATCTCTCTCTCTCTCTCTAGTGTCCACTCATTGGCATTGGTCGACGATGCGCGTGTGTATGTGTGATTTGGGGGTGGGTGGAGATGGAGTGAAAGCTCTTCATTAGCAAACTTCGCAAAAAAAATGCGCTTCTTAACAGTGGCAAGATCTTGATCATTGCATTCACATGAAAAAACAAACAAATAATAAACCTACAACGAAGCGCGCAAAACGTAAAAAAAACGAAAAAAGGATCGCGCGTTTTGTCCGTCCGGTTCCTGCCTGACGGTAAATGATCAAGTGAGCGTGACGCAAATTGACCGCGTGCACACAACTCTACCAGAAGGAAGCGTGATATACACGCTAGAAGGATACAAAAAGACAGCACAAGATCATGTATGGGCAATGCGGAAACGTAAAGGAAATAATCAACAGAAGCGTGCACAGGCATTGGTTTTTTTTTCTTCTCTCTCGCTCTCTCTCTTCACAATGAGTTTACCGAAACATAAGAAAACAATAAAATAACAACATACAAGCGAGTATGACCTAGAAAAAAGTTCACATAATTTGATTGATTTTCCCTTTTTTTCTATGCGATTTCCTCCTCTAATCCTTGCGCGGTAGTAGAGCACTGTGTTGCTCTTTAACTGTGTGGTTGTGTGTGTGTGTTTGTTTGTGTGTAACTCCAAAACGTTTATGGAGGGGGATCGGATTATCAGTCTACATGCCTTTAAAATAAAGAACAGTGACTTTGTCCTGGCGCGCGAGCGTTAATTCTCTTGCAAATCTTCCTCTCTCTATTTATGTGTGCCGCGTTTTTACTTCCCTTTTCTCTACTTTGTTTTACTAGTTTTGCTAGGCATGTAGCGTAGTCGTATGCGCGCTACTTACACATCATGTTTCCTCTTCCTATCATACACGCACGAACGCACGCACGCAGCTCACAGCAACACACGCGCGAGAGCTTCTAAGCGGTGAGCAAAACGGTTTTTTACGTCCTAGCCCTACTGATCCATACATGCCAAATATCGTACCAAACGCGGTATCATCCTTCATTCCACAATCACTAATTGTGTGTTCGCTTGTTATCCCCCACCCCACATTTGCCGCAGCCACAGCTCGTCTGTTTATCTCCTTTGCTTGCGCGTTTAACTGGTTACCTAGGTGATTGGTTTTGAGAGTTGTCTCTGATTCGATACCTACTATGATGTAAATTTGTTTGGAATCTGTTTGGAGAAATGGACCATTGTTTTTTTTTTTTACCTAACATTTTATAGGGATATTTTGTTCGGGAGATAGATGCTGATGACCCAACGGAGCAATGGAGAGAACAAAATTCAAAAACTCAAAAAGCAATTGATTTGTAGGAAAACATCACCAAAAACTATTTCGAACAGATTTCTACTCTCTTCTTTAGAACGTGTGTATTCCTCTGTGTGTGTTTGTCCAGAACGTGTCGAGTTTGAACATCGACACAGTGTGGGTGTGTGTGTGCGCGCGCGCGGGTTAGAAGTAAACAAATTAGAGAAACATTTAATATTATTCCGCATTCCGTGCGTCCAGATTTTGCCCGCGCAGACGAATCGAGGAGCGGCGCTCGGGCGTTTCGTGCCGCGAGAAGGAAGCTGCCACCACCGCCGCATCCACGCTCGGGTCGCCGCCCCCGACGCCACTGTTGTTGTTGATGTTGTTACTGTGCGCCGACGGCTGGCCGCCGAGCGTTTGTGGTCCGCCGCCCATCACCATGCCGCCCGGTTGCTGCTGCTGCTGCACGCTTCCACCCGCACCGCCCGGCGGCTGGCCCTTCTGTAGCTCCGTCCGTATGAAATGCTGCAGCAGGTGGCGCGTCTGGGGCGACATTTCCTTGTTCTTGTCGGCGGCGGCGGCAGCCGCTACGGCCGCCGCTGTCGCCGCACTGTTGCCACCGACCACGCCGCCGCCCGAGGTCGCGTGGCTGCTGACGAGCGCGGTACCGACGCTGCTGCTGTTGTTGGCATTGTTGACGCTGTTGACGCCGCCGGCTACTACCACACCGCCGCCGCCACCGGCCACTTTGGACGGCGTCGTTACCGAGGTGGTGTTGGCGATTTGCTTCTGTTGCTGCTGCTGCTGCACCTGCTGCACCTGCTGCTGCTGTTGCACCTGCTGCTGCTGCTGTTGCTGCTGCTGCTGCTGCTCGTTCTGGGTGGCACTGGGTGTCCGGCTCTGGCCACGCTTCATGCTGGTGAACGCGTTCAGGTTCGGCCGCCCAAACTTGAGCATATTCCAGTCGAACACGTAATCGTACACGAAGCCCTGCCGGTGGAAGAGCGTGCGGAACAGCTTGCGCAGATAGCAGTAGTCCGGCCGCTGGATGAAGTCCATGTGGCGGCAGTACGCGAGATAGAGGCTGAACTCGCGCGGGTACCCCTTGCACAGCTCCTCGACCGGCGTGGACAGCTTCTTCTCCGAGATCCGCTCGTACTTCTGGCGCTTGTTGGCCGCCTTCAGCCCCTGCCAGGGCAGCGTGCCGAGGTTGAAGTACATCAGCACGTACCCGAGCGACTCGAGATCGTCCCGGCGCGACTGCTCGATGCCCAGGTGCGTGTTGATCGAGGCGTACCGGGCCGTGCCGGTGAGGTTTTTGTTTTCCCGGTACGGGATGTGGGACATGCTGCGCGAGTCCTTGTACTTTTTCGCCAGCCCGAAGTCGATGATGTACACCAGGTTGCCCTTCTTGCCGAGCCCCATCAGGAAGTTGTCCGGCTTGATGTCCCGGTGGATGAAGCTGCGCGAGTGGATGAAGTCGATGCGCGAGATCATCTGGTCGGCGAGCAGCAGCACCGTCTTGAGCGTGAAGCGGCGCGAGCAAAAGTTAAACAGATCCTCGAGCGACGGGCCGAGCAGCTCCATCACCATCACGTTGTAGTCGCCCTCCGAGCCGCACCACTTGATCGTCGGGATGCCGACCGCGCCCTGGAGCATTTTGTAGAACTTGCTCTCGATGTGCAGCTGCGGGTGCTTTGTCTTGATGCATTCGAGCTTGATCGCGACCTCCTCGCCGGTGGAGATGTTCGTGCCGAGATAGATGTCCCCGAACGAGCCGGAACCGATCTTCCGCCCGAGCCGGTACTTGTTGCCAACGCGCAGCTCCATGACTGGTGGTGTCTGTGTGGTTGCAGTGGCGTCAGTGGACGACTCTGGTGTTAGCGGGATGTGTGTGTGTGCTTTAGCCAAGCTTTAGTTTACGCGGCCACGTGCTTTTCGTCCTCTTTGCTGGGGGCTGTTACGATTTAGTCTTCCTTTTCTGCGCGCCTCCACCTGCCACTCGCGATCGCCCCGTCGTCGTTGCCGCTCTTTTGACTGCTCCGGAGCGGATGATCCTGCTGCTGCTGCCCTGCCGTTTGTCTCACGGACAAAATGGACGATTCACACCTTTAGTACACACACACCACGTTGTTCGCGAAGGGTTGAAGTTTTACATCCATTTGTTGCCGGAATCGTTGTGCCAAAAATGAAAGGGGGAGAGAGAAAAACAAGCAAAATGTTAATCAAAGGTAACTACGTTCCAAGGAGAAGCGAATAAAATGTTTTCTTTTTCCAGCGCGTCTCGTCGATCCACGCGCCAACAGCGTTGACCATGAATGTGTTTGGTGGCAGAGCATATGTGTGTGTGTGTGTGTCGAATTATCGTTCGTTTTTGCAAAGGCGTATTTCGTGCACATTAGCAACATGCATCGACTATTTTCACTGCCGTAGAATCCGCGCAACTGACGTGCGACACGTGCGAAACCATCATCAGCTCCGAGAAGATGGAGCACTAAACAACGCCCCACCACCAAGTTTTTCTTCACCTTGGGGGGGATGAAGTGGAAGCAGTAACATTTGCGACACGAGAATCGAATGATACACACTATTTACTCCCCACCCACATCCCACAACCACGGTTACACGGATGGGGGTGCTGTGCTCAACAGAGCTAAAACAGCGATAGACGGACGGAACACAACGGATGAGATGCTGGTGGTACACTTTGTGCACTGAGAAGAAAATTGCACATCACTTCTTCGCTCCTCTACCACCACCACACCAACCACTATCAACCGTACAACAGCACGTGTGGGGTGGTGTGGGGGTACAGCAATTTCGTTCGGCCTCCATCTGCATTGGCATGTGCGCGCTGCTTACTTTTTCTTCTGCAGATCATAACACTGCGCGCCCTGACGTTGAATTAAAATCGTCTGCATTTTCTCGACCCCAACACATTTCGTCCTCCACAACCGCGCGCACCGGAGACGAAACAATAACATCACACACAACAAAACGAACGCACGGGCGCGCGGGTCAGGAGGAGAAGACACGGGTTGCGCTAGCGCGTGTGTGTCTCAAGTCTCAAGGAAACAACGCACGGGGGGGCAAGGATTTCACATACACTGTGTGGGGGGGCGTTGCATATGCTGCAATAAATAGTAAAGGAAATATGCAAACGTGTGTGGGGGTATGCGGCGCCGCTCCGTTTGCGAGGTCACACTGTGCGAACTGGACTAACTGCCAACCCATCGATTGTTTCTTGGGTTTTTTTTGCAAGCAAATGGAGCCTGTGTAACCATTTAAAGTTTGCTGCCCAGATCACTGCACAGATATCATTATTAAACTAAGATGCTGTGTGTGGACGAAAGCCATGGTCCCCCCCTTGGAGGTGGTTGCCATAGCAATTGGCGCCGTTTCCTTGGGGGTTTGTAGATTGCACTTTAGCAGCTGAAACAGTCGCAGGAAGATTTGGCCCATATTTTTCTATGTGTAATCGTGCTTATCATTTGAATTTACGTATTTTAACAACTTTTTAAATGATTTTTAATAATGTCCTATAGTATCCAATTTAAATGACGTTTCACAACGTTCATCCTACCAAAGCCATTATCGAAGATGACGAAATAGGATGCCCAACGTGGTTGTTCACGGAACCAACAAAATGCGTCAAAACCCCAGCGACCTGTTAGTCCCGGGGACGCAACGGAACGCAAAAACGGGAAACCATGACACACACACGGTCTGTGGGATGAGCCCACAAACACTCGCCCGCATATATACCGTTTCAAACGAGTGGACCACCAGCCAGTTGATCGTTGCTCGGTTACGGTTCAGGGAAGCCGCCCAGCAATTGATATGCCGTTTCTGCTGCTTCACAGCGCCTTTTCCTCCCTTTTCTCTTTCCGGGGGTGCTGCCTCTGGTGGTACTGGGTACTATCATCAACAACACCTGCAGCATCTTCTTGTGGGTTTGATGGAAACCCAGCACGGGGCGACATTTGGACAACTCTCTCTCTCCCTTTCTCTCGAGTGTGTTTTGTTTTCGCTTAATGCCCTTTTTTTAACCACACTCAGCACACACCTCAACGTTTACTACGATGGCGGGGAGATGGTGATGATGATGATGGAAAGGTACATCACAGCCAAAAGGTTCCCCACCGGAAACACAGTCCAGTTGGCTTCCCTTTGTAAGATGGAAAACTAAAAGCGCCTGGGCTGGAAAAGCAAACGAAACGAAAAAAAAAGGCACTCCATGAAACAAAAGTATACATTTCAAAGCCAAAGCACGCGGCGGCACGGTTTCTCGATGCTGCTGCTGCGTGGTGGTGGGGCCGCCACCGACAGAAGGATGTCCGACAAGTGCAGCGAAAAGAAAAGAAGGCCACAACCATGCCCCCCAAACTGACATCTTTCTCGGTCTCACTCTTTTTCTCTTTTTCCCCCCTCAAAGTGCCTGGATCCACCACAGAACAATCCAAGAACGGGCTGTGTGCACTGCCATCCCCTCGGAACCGCACAATCACACACACACACGGTGGCCAGGGAGACATTTTTTGTTGTTGGTGTTGTGTGATTCATAGTCCTTCATTCGTGGAAACGGAATTCGAGGTGAGTTGCCACTTTTGATAGCATCCAGCATTTTTTTGGGGTCTCGCGCGCACAACTTTATCACACGATTGCGCGTTACGCAGAAAAAAAGCTGCGATAAACACCACAAATCACACTTGGTACGCGCTTGGTCATTGCCAATAGAGGAGAACACACCATTAGTAGGAAGAGAAGAATCTGTGACACATTTTAAACATGCACTAAGATGGGTGATTGATTTTTCACTTCGATCGCACCAGAGAGAACCCGTTTTCCGCTGCCAATAAATGCACACTTGCGCTTGTGGCGTTGCGTACACTTTGTTGTTTGGCTGTCATTTTGTTCGATTGTTCAATGTCCGTGTGTGTCAGGTGTGCGCGCACGTTGCTAGCGCTACACGGATTGGGGAGGTTGGGGCCATGACGCTCTCAGCGGGGCTGCTGCTGCTCCTCCGCACACTCCCTTTGGCACACGGAAGCACACCTCTTCCCACGAGAGAGAGAGAGAGAGATTGTACGCATTTTTCCTTTTTTTGGGTTAGTGTTTCCTTACCACACCACAGCGCCGCCTACTACACTCTGTCGTCACCAGCAACGACTACGACTTCGACACACAAGGGTGGCCGCCACCATCTTTGGCCCTGCTCTACACAGGCAGAGGGAAGGCACGCACAGCACTGCACAATGAAGCACAACACAACAATAAAGGGCACACAGAGCGATAAGCGACAGAGGAGACGACTTGGGAAATGGTTCCTCGGGACAGAAAACGTGTGCGCTCGGTCGTGTGCAATACAATGATATGACTGCCTGCCTGCCTGCCTTCTGCCGTCGTGTTGGGGTCAGTTCTTGGTCAGCGCTCGCGCTACCTGGCGGCGCTCCGTCGTTCTATTCGTTCGCTTCCTGCACGTACACTGCTACACTTTGCACGCACACACGCTTGCAGGCGCCCAGGGTTATGCGAGTGTGTTGCGTGAACGTGTGTGTGTGTGTGTGTCTGTGTGCGTTTCTACACTCTTCTGTCTCTTTTCCTCTCACAAACGGTACACACATACGCACCCGCAGGGCATATATTTGCTTCCTTTTCTAACGTTGCTTTTTGTTCTTCTAATAACACACACACATTCGAATCCTATCTCGCGTTTGACAACGTTCAGTGACAGATTCGAAACAAAGTGTATTGCTGGCAGCACTGCAGCAGTCAGCGCGCATATGTAATTCAGGGCAGGCAGCACTGCCACCCGACAGCGACTGTGTGCATTTTAGTGTGTGTGTGTGTGTGTGTGTGTGTGTGTGTGTGTGTTTGTGTACGCATGTGAAAGCCTTGTGTTCCGTAACACACGCACACTACTGCCCAGGCTGATTGCGTATTTTACACTTTATGATGTGCCCCCCCCCCCCATCTCCCTTCCTTCTCCCTTCCTCTACATCAACCAACACAGACGCACGGACCACGTCTACGGGCTACGTTTAATCCAGACCAGCCGAGAACTTCCTTTGTTGTGTCAAAAATTGCTCCTTTTAATAGCCCCCTCGTCGCTCTTTTGCTGGCTTTTACTGTGCACGCACACGTTCATACACACACATACACAAACACACTGTTCCTAACCTGCTTTAAATCAAGCGCACACATTCGATGGCAGAGCAGCGTTTTTATTAAACCTGACCGCGAGACACAACCCGAAATTAACTTCCATGCGATGATGGCGGCCGATTGTCGCTGTATGGGTGTGCACTTTGCGTCGCAGCAGGCAGCCGCACACACAGAGCCAATGATGGCTGCTCGGACTCCGCCACAGCGTTTGAAGGACTTCCAGTGGCGCCAGTGATGACCTAAAGCGGACGCATTACGGCACAATGGGTGGAAATTTGGCCACAAGATGCTTCAAATTACGCACCAGAAAGGTCACCCGCATTTGCTTCATATACTTCAAGCTCTCGCACCATGGCTCCTGCTGCCGTTCAATATGCAAACCACACTCACACACACTCATGCACATCCACACAACTCCCTCTCTCCGTCATCGTCTTCGCACACGCACACGCAACAACCCTTTTTACCCTGGAGCCACACTCACACACACATTCCCCCACAAGCAGCAGCGCGATGCAAGATGGAACCAGGGGGGAAAAAGATTCGATTTTTTATAAATGCAAGAAACTCACGTTTGACTACCGATTCGAGATGGTAGCATCGAGTTGGCCGACTCCGGAGTCCATGTGGGACACGGTTGTGGCGCACACACTCTCACACACACACGCAGACACTTGGCAGGGGCGGAATGGGAGACGCGCGCGCGTGTGTGCGGGGCACGGAACAGGAACAGGAACGGCACCAAGCAGAACGGCCACAAAAACGTGGAAGTGCTGACGGACACACACACACACAACACCTTACCCAGATGGTTGGTGCGCTGTGCTTTGGCTAGGTTGACGCACGTTCCCCGTGGTCCGCGCGGCGAGGTCACGAAAAAACTAAGGAAGCCTTTGAAAATTCAGCGATTGTTTCAGGAAAAAACTACGAAACGAAACACGACCTACGCGCACGACACGGGTGAGGTGTTTCTTTTTCACTGCTTCTTCACACTTCACTGTGCGCTGTAGTGTGTGCTCAGCGCTGCCCGTTTCGGTTCGCTCTGTCTCTTGCCTTCCTGCTCGCTCCTTGCTGAACGAGCTGTTTCGTATCGCGCATAAGGGCCTGTTTTGAGGGAGTGAGAAAGCGAGAGACGGGATCGCAATCTCACCAACACATCCAGCGACGGCCCGTTACCTTCGTTATGTGGTTCCCAGGTAACATTTTGCTATCGACGTCTAGGCTGGCCCTGGGAAGAGAAACGTCATTTCTGGTAAACGCTTTTAGTTAACATGCTTTTTATGGAATGCTCGACAATTGGCTGACAGTTCCATTCAAAAGACTGAAAGTTATTCTCGAATTTGAATCGAATCAACTCCTGTCATATATTCTATCAATATGGCGTTCCCGCCAAACCAATAAGCCCACCTAATCCCTACACCCAATTTGGGTGCGAGTAACAGAGAAGAAATAGTGTAGTAACGCACACACACACATCCAAGTTCACACTACACATTCGCACAATCCTGCGCGCCTGCAAGAGTGTATAGGTTAGTGAGCTTTGATGTACCTGCAATGAAAACAATCTATTCAATTTTATTATTAATTTAAATTGAGAATTATTTTATGATAGCTATTAGGATTTTATGATACACAATACAGGTAGTTCCTGAGATAGACGGTACCTCTTATATGCGAATTCAAGGATACGCGGTTTTATAAATTTGGTAGTTCTTTGAACAAACTGTTCTGATTTGACAGATCAATTGTAGAATGCCAAATAATTCCTCTTTTAATTGAATGTGAAAATTGAAATTATTTCAGTCTGAATTTCAGTCAGGATTCAGACAGAATCATACAAAATAATTCATCAATTGGCTAAAACCAACCCCTACGTGCCAATTTGCACGAAAATTAGTTATATTTCGACTGGAAATTACGAGATTCGATTTTCGCAGAAATTTTTGATACGCGTTATTTTGCGGCCGTTTTTAGTCCCCATTAACCGTGTATCTCGGGGACCGCCTATATTCAATTTCAACAGTCAAATGAAAGAATCGGATATTGCAAACAATTTTGCATTTGATGTTTGGGTATTTTTCAAACTGCTCCGTGTAATTATGTATGAATGTTGACATGTCATCTAGCTGTCAAATGCACCGATATCGATGACAGCATCGCTCAGGGGGGTGTGTGTGAGTGTAAAAAATCGCCGTATCAACAACTCAGCAGTGGGAAATTCTGTATCGAAAAGCAGTTTAAGCAAATAGTAATGGAAGCACTGTACAGCTTACCCTTCTTTCTGTTCGAGGTGCCGAACCTGAAGCTTAAGCGGCCATCATGGCTCCATCAGCCATCCGCGATGACGGTCTTCTCGTTCGTGCTGCTCTCCTACTTCCTAGTCACCGGAGGTTTGTGTCGGCTGGAATGTGTACGCTGGACGCTACCGTCTCAAGCTAAAACTTTTCCCTAATGTTTGTAGGCATTATTTACGACGTGATCGTTGAGCCACCGAGCGTCGGTTCGACGACGGACGAGCATGGACATTCGCGGCCGGTCGCGTTCATGCCGTACCGGGTGAACGGCCAGTACATCATGGAGGGGCTTGCCAGCAGCTTCCTGTTCACGATCGGAGGACTCGGCTTCATCATCATGGACCAGACGCACACGCCGGGCAAACCGAAGCTGAACAAAATTCTGCTCATAGCCATGGGCTTCATCTTCATCGTCGTGTCGTTCATTACGACGTGGATTTTCATGCGAATGAAGCTTCCGGGCTATCTGCAGCCGTAAGGGGGCAAGCCCGGTCGGTTGAGAGGGAGTTTCGAGGTGTCTCAAGTGTAACTGATAAGTCAAAACTGTCCTTCAAAACGATAGAAATACAATTTTATTATGAAATTGTGCGCTCTCACACATACACTTAAATTAAATCACGATTTTTGAGACTATAAAATGATCGAAAACACATTATTCGAACGATGGTTAGTGTGGGGGAGCAAAGGGATTGCAAAACGGTGCATTACAGTCGTATACGGAAGGAGCTGGAAGAAAGAAGATTCCATTAGTGTATGGTTTAAAGAAGCTTGACAAAACGCTTGACCACTTACTTTATAAAGTCGGATGATTTATCGATTATATGTTCAAATTCGGCAAACGACAGTGCTCCATCGTCGTCTAAATCGGCTTCCTCGAGGATATTCTACGACGAGAAAAATAGAAAAGTATATAAAAGCAGCAAATAAGTAAATACTACATAGGGAACAAATCTTACATTAATCAGTTGATCAATATCGTTGTGCCCAAGGTCCGAGTTGTAATCGACCAGCCGTTGAATGACTTGCTTCAGATCGTTCCGGCCAATCATATCATCTCCATCGAAATCTACAAACAAAAATCGAACGCGTTTTATCAGCAGCAGTTACCACCTTCCCACTTCGTCCGTCCACCGTCATTTACCGTAGATGCGAAAGGCATGCTCGGCTTTCACCGCCTTTGGTGCAGCGTCGGAAAACACGGACATCATGTCGAGAAAGTCCTCGAACGTAATGTCACCATCGTTGCTCGAGCTGAATACCTTGCAGATCCGATCACCGAACGGGTTTGCCTTCAGCTCCGGATACTCAAGGACCTTGCTCATGGACAGCTTCGCGTTCTTGTTGTGGCCCACCTTTTCCGGGGCTAGATTCTTGAACTTTTTGTGCGCACTGGAAGAGGAAGCAGCAGCAGTAGGGAGTGGTGAGCTTGTAAGTGGTAGGGCACTTTGCGTTGTTCAGTGAGGTAAATGGGGCGTAGCGTACTTACTATAAGATTTCTTTTTTCGTAAAATATGTCAAATCTTCGTAGTCCTGGAGTTCGTCCTCGCTGAATTGGCTGTTCGCCTGACCCATTATTACCTCGTCGCTGTGTGAAGGGCGAAGGTGGTAGGTGCTTTTGGCAGATTTTTGCTAAAATTTGTAGAAGTAAAAAGTGTACACAAAGGGAAAATATTTGTTATTGTTAATTTGACAACCACAGGGGTGCTCAACTGTTTGACAGATGAAGCAAAATGAGCATGCGTTTAGGTCGGTAATTTCAATTCTCAATGAATCGTCATGGTTTGGTTTCAAAATTATTTCTCTTCATTTTGAGCTAACAAAAATGCTGATACAACTATTGCAGCTCATAAATTAATTGGTTGAAATAGGAAGTAAAATTATGGCTTGAACAAGACACCTGCCCTTATTGTCTCACGGCTTTTCACGGAGTCAACTGTCAGTTGACCCGCTTCAAACCAAACGGGAGCGAAAGAGAAGGAGAGAGCGCCCGCAAACGCAAGCGATAGAAAGAGACAAAACGTCCGCGCGCATCGAGCAAACGTTCTCGCAGCATATCGTCACTGACAGATTGCATTTTTTGTAGCCACAGGCACAAGTGTTCGTTTGTGTGTTTTTCGCTAAATGCTAGTTTTTAGCTTATAATTTCCTCCCGTCGGATGCCAAGTTGGGGCAGTTTTGGGGCCCGTGCCATCTCGCTAGCAAGCAAAGAGAGTGTGTGTGTTATTCGCCGACTTGGAAGAATCTGTGTGGCGGTGAAGGGGGGATATTGCGTGTTTTTTGTTCTTCTCTGTTTTCTGTGCGTGATAAAGTGATTTAGTAGGGAAGTTTGTATGGTGCGACTAAGGTTGCCTCATCCGAAAAGGCGACACAGGACGGGTGTCCTTAGCTACACTGTTTCCTCTCCTTTCCTGTGAGTGCGTGGTGCCAAGTCTGTTGTGTGTGTGTGCTCAAAGGTGCTTTACCGAAGTGTGTTCTGTGCGTGCTTGTGTGTGCCTGTGTGCGAGTGTGCGTCTTTTAGCTTCTCTGCATATCTGACCAACGCCGACAGTTGGTGTCGATGTGTCCTGGGATAGTGGAATAATGAAACCTAGCTTATGCTACACCTACTGCACGCTGTTACTGGTGTCGCTCGTTTCCAGGTGAGTTTGACCCCCAACGCCAAACGCCAAGCGCCATGCAGCGTCAATGGATTTCCCGTCCTTTGACCCTCCCCCTTCATGCCAAGCGGGATGGCAAGAGGGACGGACGTGGTGGGGTGGCGCAACGATGATGCAACCATCAGCGGAAGCTACTCGCCCCCCCCCCCCCCCCTACTCGGTAGCTCATCTTACTTGGGTTACCATGGCCACCGGGCCAGT
The DNA here is from genome assembly GCF_943734685.1 of Anopheles coluzzii. Classification (NCBI taxonomy): domain Eukaryota; kingdom Metazoa; phylum Arthropoda; class Insecta; order Diptera; family Culicidae; genus Anopheles; species Anopheles coluzzii. The sequence goes on along the minus strand of NC_064671.1, from coordinate 10,948,982 downwards.
CCAACCGCAGTGCATTAACATCGTGTTTTTTGCCTGTTTCATTTCACAGTTGCACACTGTTCCTCATAGTGGCTTCGGAGAAGCTGAAGCCAACTACTGACGATCAGCTGCAGCAGCATGGTGCCGGAACACGGGAACCGCTAGATGGAAGCAACCTGGTGCAACAACATACTGACGGTGCTGGCGAACGCTCTCCACCGAACGGCGGTGTAAACGAAGCAAAGGAAGCCTTTCCCCACAAACGGGTGCTTTCGAGTGGGAACGGCACACCGCCCGGACATGTGCGGAGTAAAAACGGTCCTGGGGAGGAAGGAAATGGAGCGAAACCTCTCAAAAGGCCCGCACCGGGACGGGCTGGTGGAAGGAATACGCTCAAGAAAGACATCCTCACAGCAAAGCCGCACCAGCAGCAGCAGCAGCAGCCACAGGAAGAGCCACCGGATCTAAAGGATGTAATATTTTTGGAAACCATCTCCAAAAACGTTGGCGTTACTAACAGCGGGTAAGTGTGATTGGTATGCGACAAAGATTTCTCCCCGGCCCTCTTTGTTTCTTGGCCGTTTCCCCACATTTTAGACACTTTGAGAGACAAGAGCGAACATCCGGCTGTGTGCCGTCTTGCACCGGATGATAAGGCAAACGGGCTGATAAGAGAGCCGCTCTAACTGGCTAATGTGCCCTGGAATGCCAGTTTCCGATGAACCCCGTTTCGCATCGAAAACGCGAGGCCGAAAGATGATGCAACTGCGGTTAAGCTTTTTGAAGTAACTTCGCCCCCTCCTCTAAGGCGGTGTAATCGAACGGAACCACCAGCCCGGGGGGAACACGATACATCGAACAGGATCTATTTTGAGCGGTTTGGTTCGCTTTCTTTTTCGGTCGCTCTTTAAATGCCACCAGAATCATAATTCTCCCACTGCGAAGGTCACCCCACTGCCACCATCAGCACCTTTTCGGTCGCTCATATTCTTGCACGTGCCAATACGCACGTGTTGCTATTATTTTTCATGTGTTAAACTTTTTAACAACCTTCAAAATCACGTGCTTTCGGTATGCGTAAGCTGGCGTCGTTGTGCTGCTGCGTGGCGCACTTGAAATGTGGCTTCTTTCGCTGTAAGACTGTGTCCAAGGCTGTGCACGCGTGGCTGTTGTCTAAAGACATCCGTCCGCTCCTCGTGAGCCTGGAATGGCGGTGTTCGCTCAACGCGTATTGGTTGGCGCAAAAGAGGCCCTGTCGGAAGTATTTCAACAACAAAATACTGCAAACAGCTTACCTTTTTTCCACATGATGGCGTTTTGTTTGCAAACTGTATAAATACACACACGATCCCGTATCGTTCCCTATATCTTGGGGTCCTGCCGGGTGAAAGTGTGTACAGGGGGAAACGGTGATTAAACAGAACAAAAAAGCGCAATCCATGTTCGCTAAGTGCATTTCATGGTGCACTGAACGCTCTCTCGCTGCAATGGTGTGAAGACGACGAGCAGAAGGAAATCCATTCGACCTTGGCATGTAGCTAAACAACCCATTATAAACCGCGTTCATAGTGTTGTTACGTCGCGGTGTGTTGCTATTACATTCCAACTCGGTTAAATGACACCACGACCCCCCCCCCCCCCCTCCAAAAGAGGGGAGGATTATTGTGGAAAAACGATCACCAAGTTAATGTCGATCGTCGAGGCGGGCGGATACACCTACGCGGATTAATTATTTAAGGCGCTCTTGCACGTTTGTTGCTGTTTACTTTAGCACTCTTTTCCCCTTTCTCTCTATCTCTCTCTTTTTAATAAGCGTTGATTGTTTGTGGCTAAAATAAATTCAGTTTTTGAGGTGTGTTTTTGCTTCACTTTTGCTTAAACTCACTTGCGCAGTTGCGATGTAATGGATCATAAATTTTTATAACGAACGAATGCTTTGCTAGACGAGGCAAGTCCAAACACTGCTCTTTTTACAAACTGTTTCTTTTATGTAATATACGAACATTTGAGAAGGAGGTAATGTAATCTTTTTTGCAATGTTTTGCTCTATCAAAAAAGGTGAATTTGCAACAAACAATGATAAGGGTGTCAATTAGGTTATTTTCGATCTGGAGTTACTTTTATATTGGGCTTTTAACATTCTGGTGTTACACAAACCCTTCACTAAAATGCGAATTCCAGGGTTTTCCAGGGGTTCTCATAGTTGTGGGACACTTCCTTGATTCTTTTCTTATTGGAAGTGAACTTCATATGTTGCAAATTGGACTCATTGGAAAGTCTTATTGGAATTATCCAAAATTGGTGCTATAGAGTCCAATTCCCATTACATTAAGTTCATTTCGCGTAAGAAGGAGTCAATAAAGTGTCCCACAGCTATGAGAACTCCTGGAAAGCTCTGTATGTTGGAAGCCTTTTGGGCCCAAGGCCATTGCCGCAATGCTTTAAAACTGGAAGCAAAAAACACCATAAAAAAGCCAAACACACAGTTACATTCTTGTTGTCGTATCGTGTACCGTACCAGAACCTTGAGGAAAAAGAGCAACATTTTATGCAACGTTTCGCTCCAAACTCTACCTTGTTTTTGTTTAACCTGCTCGTTTATCATTATTTCCGCTCTCGGCAGCCGGTCGCTATTTGGTGTTTTGAATTTTAGAGGTCACCCGAGCGACACGGGGGGGAAGGTTAATGTACGCTTAGTTTCTCCCCACTGCCGTTGGGCCCGGAGTCGATCGTCACTTATCATTACTGGCATGTTTTGTAAGGTGGGGCGATGGGGAGCGTTCGGGCAGACACAACTTTAGGCCCTGCTCGAAAGAAGGGGTCTGTCTGCCTGGTCTGTTGGTTTATGACGTCGTGTCTGTGGCGATGGTTGCAGCTGGCTGTTGAATAGCTGACGTTTATCGACGCGTGACGAGCTATAGTTGGGTTTGGGTGCCTCCCACTCCCTTTCCCACGAGCCGACTGATTAGGTGTAAAAGAAGTGATGAAATGGCGAGAAGATTGAAGTGGGTCGAAGACGCTTTATTACTACACACGGAAGGAGATTGCCATCGTTTCACACTTGATAGAGGAGAGAGTCAGTTGATGATGCCACAATGGCTTGTGCAAACTGTTATCTTATAGTTTATCGGTACGAATTAATTGATAGTAGAATTTACTTCCTTGACTGGTTCGTTACTTGCGGGGATTTGCAAGGTCTTGCCTATTAGTCGATAGAGGAATACTAATCATGTTGTTGTCAACTAGGTTTGTGATAAACATATAAGTCGTTTTGATCGTTTAAGGCACAGCTGTGATTATCCAAGATGGAGATGGAAGAACGCACTAACAGCAAGCAGTAGCCTTCGCAGGAACACCAAATAGGGTACTTCCTCTTGCTGAGGACCGGTTGAGCGGCAAGTGCGTAGGCATAACAACCCGCCGTAGTAGGCTGTATGTACCCGGACCGTATTTGACGAAGGCACTATGCTGTACAGACTAGTGATGGGGAAAGTTAGCAAAAATCTGGAGTCGACGCCGATCCGACTCCGACAATTTCGGAATCGACTCCGGAAAGCAGGTCCGCCCAGCATGGTCCGGAGTCGTTCGGAATCTTCCGGAATTGGTCGGAATCGCCCGGAATCTTCCGGAGTTGTCCGGAGTCATTCGGAATCTCCCTGTCGTCCTGAGTCGTCGAGAGTCGGAGTCGTCTGGAATCGGTTCGAGTCTAAGTCGTCCCGAGTCGGCGGGAGTCGGCTTTCAAAACAAGGGCCTGTATACGAAGTGCACGAACTGGATGTTCGAACGGAACTGGTTGTTCGGATTTTGCCGGAGTCGGTGTCGTGAGTGCGCTCCAAATAGCACATCACTAGTACAGACAGAGAGACAGACTGTGAGTATGAGAGAGAGAGAGAGAGTCACTATTATGCACAAAAGTGCACCAAGAAGAAGTTCTGGCCACGTTACCAGCAGCAGCATCAGCGGTTGTGAGCGGTTAGCATAACATTCCAAAGCCTCTCTCATGCTTCTGTCCCGTGAGTGTGTACATCCTCCGGCAACATGCCCCCCTCCCCTGTTTAGTATCCATTATCATATCGTGTATTGCGTGAGCATCGAGCAGTACGCCAGCGACGAGATGAAACCCACAGAGCGACGACGAGAGCGAGAGCAAAACGCTGATGACGTTTGCAGCTGATCTTCCGCCATGGAATGCGTGCACAAGTGCTAGGAGAGGACACGACGGGGGGGTGGTGGTTAGTTGCTGTATGCCGGCGGGTGTCGCCGGGCGCCATTCGGTATGATTATCAACGGGGCTCGGTGGCAGCCAAGAGGGTAGGGTGCGCCACCGTCGTCATCGTCGTCGCCATCGTCGTCGTTGTCGTTGTGGTCGTGTCCGGTCGCGGGCTTGCTTGCGGTTTCAGCCAACGAAGGTTTCAGTGTCAATTGAGTTGTTCGCTCGTTCGTTTCTCGTGAGGGGTTTCGGTTTGCTCGCCTTCTCACGAGAGGCAGCAGTGTGTGCTGTGGGTCGTGCTTTTCCTTTTGTTTCTAGTGAAACGGTATTAGTTTGTTGCTTTGTTGCTTCGACTTTTCTTATCAAAGGTGTGTGTGTGTGTGTGTGTGTGTGTGTGTGTGTGTGTGTGTGTGTGTGTGTGTGTGTGTGTGATGTTTAGGTTTTAAGGTGTGCTTTAGTTTGTGCAGAAATTGAATTAGGAAATTGTCATTCTTTGCAAACTATTGTGTCTTAACCAGACAACAAAACGTGTTAGTGAATGTTTGAAAATAAAGTCACACGCCACACCACCGGGTCGATATTATGTCACACAGCACGGTGTCCCGTTGTTGGACGCGTACCATCATCCCCTGCAACCCATTAGCAAAACAAAGTGTGCCGTGGTTTGCCAGGATGTGAACGTTGTCTTTAACCAAGCCTGTGCGGTCGGTTCAAACGACGCTGAAACTTGACAAAAACGGGCCTCATCATCATTATCATCGACATTGACCGTGGTGTGTGGTGTGTTTCGTGCAATGCGAGCACATCTAGTAGTACTGTGCCAAGTAGTGTTGTGTGGTGCTCTCTTGCCAGCATAAAAATGCATTCATTCATTAATTTCATCTGATGGGTTGTGTGGCCACTGGCCTTTTTGTGTGTACCGGCAGCTGCATTTACCACTGGTGCTACATTTTTTTCGTTGCGTTGCGTTTACTAAATTAGTGCAATCAAAGTGGCATGGAATGGTATATGTCCCAATGCGATATCCGTGTAGTAGAACATTGTTCGTGTGTGTACAAGTGAGCTCAAATATAGGAAAAGAAGCTCTCTGCAACAACTGTGTTCTTAATCATCTTGGGCAAGATGTGAATCTAACAGTGCTTCTGTGGCAAGCAAATTGTGTGTGGGATAAAACGTTGGTCTGTGTGTGTGTGTGTTGGTGTGCTCTCGTGTAGGGTGGAATAGCATGAAACTCCCCCAGATGCAGACGGCTCGACGGTCGCTGCTGGTCGCGCTTGTCCTACAGGCACACGCAGTAGGCAGGGTGTTTCCATCATTATTTTGTATTTGTGTGGGCGACCGACGTCTGGAATGGGGTTCGCTGTTGCAACGTGGAACAAGTTGAAGGGTTAAAGTTACTGGAAAGAAGCATTTCGTTAGCGTTGGGGTTTAAAGCTATCCTGTTTAGTTACTGTTTTGCTGAATGTGTTTTATTATTGTGAGCAATTGTTAATGCTATATTTCTCTGTTGTTTTAGGAAACAATAACATGTGCCTTTCGAAGCTGCCGTTCATTTTCATCACTTTCCAACCGTTCCACATATATTGTGGGGCAATTCTGTACAACACGCTAAACGAAGTCGTTGACTCCTGGCTGCCAATAACCATTTAGCACCCCCTCCTAATCTGTCACACTTCTTTGCTTGAAGTGAAGTGGCATTTGATAACGTTCCTGCATGAGCTGGAGAACTTGGAGAGTTGTGTTCTGGCGCCGCCGTGCCCTGGACCGACCATACACGAAATGGAATTTTCATGTTGCGTGTGTGTGTTTGTACTCCAGCTCTCTCTCTGCCCGTAAGCCAATGGTTGCTATAGAGCTGCTAGTCTTAGTGACGAATGCGAAAAAGTGTAATCAACATCACACCATGTGAACAGTGGTGTACACTTATGAAATGTAACAAAAAACAACTGGCACAAGTGTTCCAATGATCATGCAGCTGGGTGGGTTTAGGGCTCCGGTGGGGTGTGCTCCAATTTAATCACGAGGAAGCAGAATTATGTCATTTAGAGAGTACAAAACCGACCCCAAAAGACTGCAGCTGTGTTAAAAGAAAGGAGAAGCTTTTTAGTAGTCAACCATTTGAAGTGATCTGCTTCGGCTCATTAGCTTCCGGATTTTGCAAACACAAACTCACACAGAAGAGAAAGCATTCAATCACGCTCCAGTAAAAGGGTTTGAACACATGTTTCGTTTAGAAAACTTGCCCCTCTCCCTAAGCGGCAGCGCGGTCGGGCGCTACACGTGGTGTGCATTTATCAAGCTGCTCTGGCTCGACGAACGACGAGCACCAAGCACTCTATGGCACCGCTTTTTTTCGGTGGCCAGTTTTCTGACGCAATGCGTCGCTCGTTGCGGCAGCTCTGCTGGCTGGCTGGGTGACGTGAGTGAATGTGAGAGCATGGGAAAGAAGTAAGAATCCAAAAGAAAATGGAAGGACGCAAAAGTGCCAGCATCCCCATTGGGGGTTTGTCTACGAAAAGTTTACTATTCCCATCCAATTAAGGTGCATTTCGGGGGGGAAGTGGTGCAGGAAGTGGCAATGCGCTTTGATAATAGTGAAAGTGAAAGCAAAGTGACTCGATCGATGGGAGCAGGGTGGACATTACCTAGCAATGGTGACTGATGTAACGCAAAGATATTGAGCAATAGAGATTAGCATTTTCCAATGATTGGAGACCTTTTTTTTGGAATAATTTTCAATACTTTGTCGCTATTTCCATTGGAATTGCAAAAGAGACCCCAAAAACGGCACTATGCATTGTGAGAGGGTCGAGACCGAGAAACCGGTTCCGAAATGTGTTCTTTCGGAAAGCTGGTTCTGCTTGGTAACGTTCTGTCCCACTTTCAAACCTCGGCAGCATTGTCGGCCTTTGCCTGTGTAGAAGTTTGTGCTGGTAGAATGCCACATTCGCGCGCTCTGGTGTCACTTTTTGTCATTGGAACCTTGCTTGGAAGGTTGAGTAAAAGGGGTTACACAGGTGATTGTAAGATCGAGCAATAAGGACAATCGTGATGTTGAGCGAGGTTTTTGGAGAGTAACAGTGCGTGTTTGGATGTGGTAGAATAAAGAATATGTATTATATTTGAAGTGAAATGTATCCTATTCCATGGAATTGGGATATTGGGATATTCGGTTATCTTTGTGTCTTACGCTGTATGAACATTGTTTGTATCGCCTGGATGCATATTGTATATTACTTAAGCTAAAAGCCTGATTATTCTGACTATTGGAACACCACATTTTGCCACCCCGAACATCACTATCTCCATGGAAACGCGTTGACAACATACAGTACGCGTCTAATGACACCTTAATCTACAAAGTGTTCCCTAACCCTTGCGAAGGTGTTACATATTGAATGAGGCTCGAATGTGTCTATTTTCTAACACCCGATCCCCCACACTGTAACCCCCTAACACTTGCTCGCTGACAGCACTTGACCCTTTACTCTTGGCATTGGCACGGAACTAATCGATCCCACAGTATCGATCGTGCGCGCTGCTGAGTGCGGAGCAAAGCAGAACGGACTTTGCTTGGTTGTTGGTTGGCTCCACAATGGCGAGCAATTGTTACACCCCGCTCCGAAGGCGTCACACCGACGGACGACCCTGAAGATCACAGAATTGCGTCGCAGATGTGTTTTGCCGGGACGTTCACGTCCGGCAGAAACGTTCGACCATGTGTATGGGGTTAGTTTTTGAGCCATGTTTGAGACGAATTTCAAACTTGGAAGTCTAATCAGTTGCTGAATTTCAATGAGATGTCCTCCTCGCCTCGTCTGTGTACTCCGTAGCGCCGTTGATAACAGCTTCAACAGACGGTGGTTTTTTAGCGACCGCAAAAAAACGCCTTGCGAAGATGTTTCTAGATTAGACGTTCGGGGAACTTCTCCAACCTCCAAAGAGGCGAGAGCGATGCGCTTATCAGCTCACAACCAGAGCTCCGATTACTTAATTCTCGGTTCGATTAGGATCTTTAAGGCGGGGGATCACTGTTCTCGGGAAATCTAAGGTCGGTTTAAAGCGGCACTTTGTTGGTCCGCTCAATGATGCTGTCTGTCCTCCGCTTAGGAAAAAAAGTCATCACAATTCCCCACGTTCCTTATCATAAAGCGTTAGGAATTTACACCACCTTCACTCTTGTAAACGTCACCCGAAGCGCAGCGTACGATGATTTACAGCTCGCGGTTTGCCCGCACACGACCGCGGGAATCGTTGTTGAATTGCAATACAACGCGATCTTTGATAGTGTGTTGGTGTTTCAGTGGCGCTGTCGTAGTGCGTTGTTGATCCTCCCTCCTTTCCTCTCAAGCAATCAACAGCTCAAGCGAGAGGGGCGCTTACGGTAAACAACAGCGTGTGTGTGACGTGGACAAATCGCGATGCGCTTCGTGGTGTAACAGCCGACTTTTGCGCTATTTCGACTATCGCGCATTATCGGTTGGCGTTTTGTTTGCTGATGGCGTTTTTTTATTATTAGTAGTTATATTTTGTAGTCTAGGGTGGTTCGGTACTAGCACCATGCATACAAATACAGCTGTAGCACTTATTGGGAATAGGTTTTATCGTTTTTATCTCTAAACAACTTAGTCATCACATTCAGAATTCAGAATAAGAGTTCAGTAAGTTCTGTGTGAATCATTTATTCAGCAAATAAGTATAACAGTTTTTGCATTTTTTGCTTCAATATAGCTCCAACTAAATCTTGGCATCTTTCCTTGATTTCTCATACAAGCTTGACACATGCGTTTGCCAAATGTGTTGCGAATTGTACGCCTAATTGATTGTGTGAATGAGCGCATCTATCCTCTTTTTATCTTTAGAATATCTTATGATGTTCCTTTTGTTTTACTGCTTTTTCTTTGTTATTAAAGAATGCTTGGTAGTCTTCCTCGTGGTGCCGTGCCATTCGTTAAAATTTCTAAGGATATTCCAGTAAAGCCTATTTATACATCCATTAGATGTATTGGAGAGGCCCGAACTCGTCCGAACAGATTCAGTACTCCATTGAAACGGTTTCCGCAGACCTTTCAACAGTTCCCTGAAACTCGAGAAAGACAGAGATATTCCGACAGATGATCCCCCACCAATCATGGGAATGGCGTCTGAAATCTGCGGTTTGCAACAAACACTACACACTGTACCACCACCACAAAGAGTGTAATTAAATATCTTCCAATTGTATCTTCACCCTCTACAAGCAGTGGTGATACTTCCGGCAGATTTTGGAAGCGATCGGCTGATGGGCATCATGTTACCCCGCCCGCTGGACTGGAAGTGATCACGTTTGGCCCAAAACACACATGTGCTCCGCTCATTAAAATGGGAAGACCTTGAAATGTAAATGTGCTTGAAAGTGATTGTAACGTTATGATACGGATGGCACCTCCGAATGATGGGCGTGTGCTCGGTGGTGTGATTGTTGTTGCTGTGGTGATATTGGGATGAGCTGGTTTAGTAATTCTAGTATTCTTTAGCTCACGTGTCACGTGGGATACAGTTTATGTCGCGTACTATTATAAGTGTGACATTTCCGTAGTATCACGTCGGAGTCATTTGATCTAGAATTGCGTTTTAATTGGGCTTTAAACATAAACAACGGTCATTTGATCTGCCGGTCACATGGTGCAGTCGTTAACTCGCATCACTTAACAACAGGTGCGTTATTAGTTCATGTCCCGGTAAGGAAGTGCCTACTATCTTGTTATGTGGATTAAATCAATACGTCACTGATAGTTTAAAGCAAGAACTTTGAAAGAGAACAGGTCGAAGCGCTTAGAGTAAATTGACAAAAAGCCTTGGGAAAATTTTGACAGTTAAAGTGAACATTGTTTATGTTTAGCGATGGACGTTGCTATGGAGTGAATAAGAGTTTTGTTCAACATTTTGCACTCATTTTCTATTAGAATAATACAAAAATTAGAATCCAGTTAGAATATTACATGGCTGATACAATCCAAGGATCTCTTTTATCATTCGTCGCCGGGTTATAAGCAGAAGACGGTATGGAAATTGTACTTGTGTGTGCCGATTCGATGTTTTATTTTACTCTCAGTGTTTAAATGAAAGTAAATAGGACTTTTGTTACCCAGTTGGAACATGTAATGTGCTGTTTTATGTCCGTTAAACTTTCGTCCTTCCAGCAGGACCGTTGCAAACGGTAGCGATTCGTGGTCACGGAATTGCAAACAATTAAAAAGGTTATCCATGTTTCTGAATACAGAGAAAAGTGCAATTACTTCTCCTTTATTCTCCAGAAGTGATTGACCGCAAGAAATTTAACCAATATAATCTTCCCAATAGTAAATTTGTCCATTTTTCCGCGTTAACTATTAGCCATTTGTTTGTAAACACTTTTTCATGAAACTGTCAAAAGCGAGCTGAAAATGGCAGCCTAGCAACGGGCTTTGCGTCGACCTGTTCTCCTTAATAGATCTTGGTTTAAAGTCCATTATTTTTAAGGCACGTCAAGTATGACGTCATAGTAGCCTGTGGTTTATTTTTTGTTGGATTCAGATTGGTATCTAATGCATTTTATTGCGCTGGTCCCGGTAGGCTGTTCGGTAGCTGAGTTGGCTGCTACAAGGCCGGATGCAATTGATTCCCATCCCAGACCGTTTCTCCGTAGTTACTATAGTAAACGTTTATTGACGGTGGCAAAAAAAACTGTGTAAGAAATTTAGTATTCTGGAAGTAAGAAGGACCCAATACTAATGAATCTGCTTTTGTATGGTAATTGAGGTTTTTAGCAACAACTGTTCCACATTGTTCCCTTCAATCACCTCAACGCTTACACGTCACACAAAGATATGTAAATTGTTTGTTCATGTTGTTCCCACAAAATGCGACCGAGTCGGCGTTGCACAAAATGTGGGATTGAGAAAGGGAGGTACTGTTGGCATACGGAACACACAAGCAAGCAAACTGTGCCTGTGTTGGACAAGCGCCAGGGGACATCATCCATTTTACCCACCCAATTACCGCCGATGGATAATGACAAATGTTTAAAAATTCAGTTCCAGTAAAAGTGCATTACGCCAGCACGGCACAGTATGCCCGACGAACAGTGACGAACAGTGTGTCGGTTTTGCTACCAGCTTTTTTCAATTCCGGTGCTCTAGTAAAACGGCTGCGATTGTTCTTGTTTGACAAACACACGGCACAGTTCTGTAGACACACATTCGTACTTCCCGTTCTGAGACAGCTGGAGTCTGGCGGCGTGCGTCAGCAAACGCGCAGCTCTCCAGTACGTTCGAGAGACAACCCGATCGTGAGCCAAAGTGTTGATTAACAGCTAAATTATCAAATCTTCTCCTAGTGTAGCGATCGTGATCAATCCATCAGAGCCGTGAAAGCTTCTATCTCCCGTAGATCCGTTGCAAGAAAGGTGTGATTAGTGTGTGAGAGTGTGTTGGGGTGGTGTCCCCACGGGTTTTTGGCGCCAGTTCAATGTGGTTATGTTTCACACCAGCGAAAAGACAGTTAGAGCCAGCGTTGCCAGCGACGATCGTTGTTCGTTAGCCCGGCGGTCGGATGCTGCATCTACCGACGGTCGATCTTTACATGGTGGTGAATCTGTACCTGGTCGCGTTTTGCTACATTAAATGGCAGCTCTCGATGTGGCTGGTCGGTGCGATCACGGAACGGGCCGGCAGAATGCGTAAGCTCACCGTGCTGGTGACCTTCTGCTGGGTTGCGCTGATCACGCAGATCGTGGCCATCTCCAACCTCTACCACGATGGGTAAGTGTGCGCGAGTGCTGCCGTAGAATTCAACGGACAGAGAGTGCTTTTGGCAATGAAGAAACAGGTGAAAATTGAAGCCATTGGACGGTTAGAATACGATTTAAATTAATAACACTTTGTGTTGTATTGTTCTTGATCATTTTATTGATGGTAATTGAATATGTTTTCTTTCGAAGATCAAGTTAATTTAAAGACTTTGAACGTGTGTTACTAAACGCAGAAGTTCTTGTGTATTTCTGAACGATCGTATTATGTCGTAACAACCGTCGTAACAGCTTCGTGAGGTGTTTGGGCATGCCATCGTTAGGCTGTTTGTTCTACGCCACTACAAACAACATTATGCCGTAAATATGCACTAAACACTGCACACACCCCTGTACGATCATGTCCATCCGCCGCATGATGGATGTCGATTGCGACGTCGACGACGACACCAGTGCGCTGCGGTATGACTTGGCTTGCGCAAAGCAAACACTTTCCACCGTGGTACCGATGCAAAGACGAGGCAGTAGTAATTATGGTACGAGGAAGTCGCCCGCCGGCTGATAATGTGTAAAAATAGTACTTCCAAACACAGCACCCGTCAAGTCCAAGTTGAACGAGGTGGATTGGACAGTTGTGTTCACGCTTGATCTTCCCGAGTGGTGCGCGGGCGCACGCGGCGTACTTGAAACGGCGGTGCACGCACGCAGTTCGAAAGCGCAGTCAAGGTTAGGCAGCGTACGGTGTATTTGAGTAGAAAATATATCGTAAAATGTAAACATCAACAAAACAAACGCTGACAGGACAGGCAGGCGTCACGGCAATCGCACGCACCTGTGTGAAGTGTGGTCGCCGTGCTTATCACGTGTCATCTCTGTCACGCTGGGTAGATCACGTCGTTCGGTCGGTGGTGTGGTAGTAGTGGTGCATCAGGAAGTTGGGCTTTCGGTTTCGTTTGATTTGTTTTGCTCTCACGGTGGTTGTGATCTCTCAAGTAGAAATTTGTTGAGCTAGTGCTGTTGGTGATTGGCCTGAGATGGCAATTGGCATGACATTTTGGACTGGATGGATGGCTGATTACAGTTAGAAGTGATAGAGAGAGAGTCGTAGGAGCAAATTCTGCCACCATGAGGATCAGTTGTTGATCAGCCTCCTTTGAGTGGTGATGATGATCCTCTACAATTTGTTTGATCTGTTGCTATTGGCAAGATTGTAATTACTCTTTGCATGTAAGCTAACACTAGCTGAGACTAATACCCTTTTCCTTATCTTGTCTGCGTCTCATTTTAGATTACAAGACATTCCAGGTCCACCATCGATCATCACGCTGGTGGACAATCAGCACCACGAGCTGAACAATATCGAGAGCAAGTTGGAGGAGAACTTGGAGGCAACGTTGAAGAATCTTTCACACAACAATGTGCACACTGTGCAAACGACGGTTCCACTGCACGGCGATGATCACGGACAGTTGGCTGCCGAGGAGGAGGCTCATGCCAACGGAACAACAGTCGGTGATCAGCAGGAGCTTTCAATCGGCGACGGCCAAGAGAACGAACAGCCGTTGCTAGTGATGATCCCCGCGAAAGACCCAACCGAGGGACCCGCTAGTAGTAGTACACCTTCCGGCGAACCCGCTGCAACGCAAGAAACTACAGCCGAAGCAACGCTTACCGATGCAACAGCTCCCACCGTGCTGCCACCAACGAAGCAGCTCGAGGTGAACCTAACGGAGGAAAACCCAATGCCCGTGTTTAGCGAGTGGGCCCAGAAACAGATGGCCGAGGCGGAGAAGAAGCTCGGCGAGGTGGTCAATGCGTCCGCGATGAAGAAGGGCACCAAACCGGCCGGCAGCAAGGCGGGCACCGGCTCGATGAAGCTGCGCGCCAAAAACTATGCCGCGCCGGAGTGTGGCGCAAAGATTATTGCCTCCAACCCGGAAGCGCAGAGTACGGGCTCGGTGCTTACCGCACCGAAGGACGAGTATCTGCTAAACCCGTGCACGAGCAAGATTTGGTTCGTGGTGGAGCTGTGCGAACCGGTGCAGGCGGAACGCATCGAGCTGGCCAACTTTGAGCTGTTTTCGTCCTCGCCGAAAGAGTTTAGCGTGTCGGTAAGCAATCGCTTTCCGACGCGCGATTGGGCGAACGTGGGCCAGTTTACGGCCAAAGACGAGCGGGACGTGCAGAGCTTTCTGCTGCATCCGCATCTGTTTGGGAAGTTTGTGCGGGTCGAGATTCTGTCCCACTACAACCAGGAACACTTCTGTCCGGTTTCGCTGTTCCGTGTGTACGGTACGTCGGAGTTTGAAGCGTTCGAGACGGACAACACACCGTTGCAGCCGGACGAGGACGATGATGATGATGAGCTGGTGGCGGTATTGGGTGGAGTAGGAGTAGGCAAGGATCCTGTTACGGATAAAAGTAAGCCCGTGGCCGGAGGGGAAGGAACGCTTGCGGACAAACGATTCGTGATCAACGGTGGCGTGGCGCAGCGGGACGGTCAAACGGTAGAGCCGCAGCAAGGCGTCGACGCGACGACGGGAGCTCCGAAAGGGGGCAAAAATCCAAACAACATTCTAAAATCCGCCGGTGAGGTGGTGATGAACATGGTGAAGAAAGCTGCCGAAGCGCTCGGTAAAAGCGGCAACGAAAGTAACGATGCGGCCACACCGGGAAGTCATCCGTCGCCGGGGGGGAAAATTCCACTGACGGACGTGCTGACCGGCCTGCCATCGCCAGCCTCACCATCCTGTGTTACACTAGCTTATACGATACGTTGCGTTAACTGCACCGACCATTTCCGGGCTCGGCTCGAGTCCTTGATGAATTGCAAACACAATCTTCTCACTAGTCTACTAGGGGTGGCGCGAATCGAGCACGCGTTCGATTCCGCCCAGCATTTTCTATGTGCCAACGTGTTAGGATTTAACTTACCGCGGTCGCTGCAGGGCGAGAGCGAGGGTGCGGGCGAGCTGGTGACGGTGTACCCTTCCGTCTGCTTGAATATGCGCTACAGCGTGCTGAACCTGCTGCCGGACGAGCTGGTGGCCGGGCTTTGCAATACGGTGGCGTTTGATCTGAAGCTGCTGGCGAAGGTGGAGGCTAGCGATGCGGAGGGTCGTGAAATTGATGGAAGTGTGGTGGCTGGTTTTGATGGGCCTAGCCAGAATGCGTTGGATCTACCACAGGGCGAAAATACCAAGCAGGGAGAGCATCATCAGCAGCATCAGGTGGAGCAAACGCTAGACGTTGAAACGACTGCGCAAAATGGCAATGAGAAGGGAGAGCAGCAGGAACAAAATGCCGTTCAGGAAGACAGTGAAAAGGGATCACCACCTGCAGATGCTGCAATTGATCCATCAGGGAGTGAAAATGCGTCCAAAGAGGATGTAAACATGTTTGCTACCGAACCGACGCCACCTGCTGCAACTCCAGCCGAACCGGAACGGGATGAAGCGTCTCAAAATGTGGATGGACAGAAGGAACAGGAGCAACAACAGCAGCAGGAAGACTTTGCCAACAATCAACATTGGGAAACGATCGACGATCAGTCCGAAATGGCTGGAACGGGCCCGTCCGGAAGTGGAGCGTTCACGACAGGTCCCGCTGCTACCACGGTCACCCCAGGAATGGCCACTGGACAGCAGAAAGTGCAGCCGGAAAGCGTTTTTCTTCGCTTATCGAATAGAATAAAGGTAAGAGGTCGTGATTTTATGATTTATAAGTGTTCTTTTCATGAGGTATAAGGGGGCGATCCCGTGGTACAGTCGTCATCTCGAACGTCTCATTAAGATGCCCGTCATGAGGTCATGTGTTCAAGCCTACAATGGACCATTCCCCCCGTAGCAAGGACTGACTTTATATACGGCTGTGCGTGATAGTGAATTAAGTCTCGAAAGCCTGTATAGACCGGCATGTCTTCGCACAGGACGTTATGCCAAATAGAAGAAGAAAAGTGTTCTTTTTAGTTTTCAACACTCTCTTAAAGTCTTTCATTACTGTCTTTTTAGGCACTCGAGCGTAACATGAGCCTCTCGGGACAGTATCTGGAGGAGCTGAGCCGCCGCTACCGGAAGCAGGTGGAAGAGCTGCAGCATTCGTACGCGAAAACGTTGCACGAGATCCAGGAACAGAACCAGCGGATGGCCGACAGCGAAACGAAGCTGCGCGAGGTGAACGAACGCTTGCGGCAGGAGCTGGTAGACTTTCAAGCGACGGCTACCGACTGGCGCAACATTGCGCTGGCCGTGCTGACGATGATCGTACTGATGCTGTTCACACTACTCGCAATGGTTAGGTCGGTAGCGAGGAGTGTGAATCGTCTTACAGCGGGCCATCCGTTGGAAGGGCAGCATCAGCAGCAACAGCACCCGGTACCGCTCCCGAAAAGCGTTATCGATCGTGAACTGGCCCAGGTGGGTTCGGACGCCAAACCAATTCGCGGGCGCATGCTGCGGCGCAAATCAATCGACGGAATGCCGACGAGCGGTGGCTCGGTAGATTTAACCGGTAGTACGGTCAGCAGCGCATCGGGCATCATTATTGCAACGGCAGAACCGTCCACAGTTGCCACGAGCTTGTCGCCGGGCCGGTTGCGCAAAAAGCGCCCGAGCGAGGAGGCACTTAACATTAGCGGCACGTACGTGAATCTGCTGATCGATGACGATGTGCGGGAAGTAGGAGTGCCGCCACAGTCATCCGTGCCCCCGCTGGCTATGGAGCGGAAAAAGTCAAAACAAAAGCACCGCAAAGTGTCGGCACCGTCGATGATGGGCGTCATTAGCAGCTCGACACCGTTGGCGACCGGACAGGGCGTTGCATTTTCTAGTCACGAACCAGCGAAACGTTCCCTGTCGATGATTGAAGCGAGACAGATGGTGAATGGTGGCGGACAGCAAACACCGGAGAAGGACACAAGCAGCCGGATCGATGAGTTGCCCTACCTGGAAGATAACGACGAGTTTATCATACCCACGGCAAGCGACCTGTCGTACGACGAGTACATGCCCGGCTCGAACGCTTCCACGGCGGAGGCCGGACTGACGCCGAACGAAATGGAGATGCGAAAGATGAATGGAACGGCCAACACCGCCGCCACCACCATGACCACGCTGTCCGATAGGAACGGTAGCAGCGGGATGTCACCGAGCGGGGAAGACTCGCTCGATGGGGGGGTTCAGCAGAAAGCCGCGACAAAGTCATCGCGACGCCTTTCGTCGCCTGCATTTTTCAAAAGCTCGCTACTACGGTCAAGCCTTGGCTCGAAAAAGCATCGTTCGGCCAAGAAAGCTTCGGCCGCCAACGGGAGTGGTGGTAGCAGTAGTAGTGGTGGTAGTAGTGCCAACACTAGCAGCAATAGCAGTAACAGTTCCAACACAAGTTCCGCACTGCGCGAGCTCGGTGCCGGCGATGCGGGGATGAGTGAAAGCGGCCGCGGCAACGCGCAGGACAGCAGCTGGTACCGCTGGTGGTCGTCGGAGCAGAGCAAAGGGGTGCTGTCCTCCCCCTCGCCGGCATCTAGTCAGGAGGTGGCTGCATCTCCGGAAGGTAAGCAGCAGGAGCAGCAGCAGCAGCAGCAACGCCAAAGGATAGGTAAAGCCAAATCAGCCAGCCCGTCGGACGGGGCCAGCTCCAAGCTGCTGCTGCTGGGCGAAAGTCCGGTAAAGCTGTCCGTCTCGTTCAACGGTGACCTGCCGGCGAATGGTGGTAGTGGTGGTGTGTTGGAGCGGAAATCTAGCCGGGGCAGTATACGGCGATTGTTCCGGAAGGTGTTCTGAGGACTGTCGATTAAGTAGAAGTGTATGCATTAGGCTCGATATTATACACATACAAGATAAACTATCATTAAAATAGACTGACGCTGCCCTCCCCCCTTTTTTGCACCATTATTTGGAAAAGGCGGTGGGGTGAATGTTTTGAAAAAGCATCCGTGAAAGCCATTAGTAGCACAGGGTGGCCGACTTTCCACGGGAGCACAGCGCGTACTCTAGTAGGGAACAGTGTGTGAGTATGTGTGCGTGGTAGATGTTTTAGTTTTAGCCTACTTTGTGGCAAACACACACGCACACGCACACGTGGTGGTGATCACTTTGAAGAAGGCGAAGGAGTAATTAGAGTATATTTGAAAATGGTTCCTTTCTGTTTCTCTCAACCTAGTAGGCCCGCCACTGGCGCTCGTCTGTTTGTATCGTTTCTTACCTTTGTTGTATATTACTTCTGTCTCTTATTTATGTTTGATGTCTATGTAACACCATCGTTGCTTGATGGGACGAGGCGGCGAGAAAACGGTTAATTTAAATAGTAGATGTAGAATGAAGAGCGAAAAAAAACACAAGAACCACTGTCGCCGTTAATATAAACTGTACTGTAGCTCTGTGTCACATATTAGAGGGCGTGTAAGGTAGAACCCGCGTTCGTTCAGCGAGAACCGGCTATTGTTTCCTTTTCCCATCCCGCTTCGAAAGCATATTTTGAAAATGAGTCCTTATAAATTATTTCAATTGTTTGTGCAAAGAAAAAGCTCTTCTACGTGGCTTACAGGGTTTTCCAGGAGTTCTCATAGTTTTCATAGAGTTCTCAATTGGGAATTGGACTCTATGTCAGCGCCTACACGCACGGTCCAAAACAGCCGAAGTCATACAAAATCATGAAAAAGTCTGCGCCCTTTTGTTCCGGCGTCCTCGTGAAATTTACCGAGCCGAACCGAATAGTTGTGTTCGATAGACATGTGTGCGTATCAGGTAGCAGCATTTGTACTGCTTACCTGCCGTATACCGCTGTGATACCGAACGAGACGCATAGACAACGCATCAAAAGGACATGTGTAGCCGTGAGGAATTTTTTCTGTGTCTCTTTTGCCTTGTCCTTGCCTTTAGATCCTGATGAGTGAAGCATGCATACCTTTCGGGTACGTTCGGGGTATAAGCTCTGTCCCTCTCATGTTAATGGTAAAGATAGAATCGTATGCAATCGGCTCTGCAATCGGGCGTGGGTAGGCCCGTGGACGCCGTCTGTTCGCAGACTATAGCACCATTGTTGGAAAATTCCAGTAAGATTTTTCAATGAGTCTGGCCATAAAATCCAATTTCCAACATATGAAGTTCACTTCCAATAGGAAAGAATCAAGGAAATGTCCCACAATTATGAGAACCACCGCGGAAACCCTGTACGAATGTTTTCTTTCAAATTGATGTTAATCGGATGGTATGTGTTAAAACGTTAAGCGTTATTGGGCCAGTATTGTGCGTTTTTTTTAAAGAAAATTAATTAAAAAGAGGATAAAAATGAGAACTGTTTAGGCACTTTAAAACCCTTCTGTTAGCGAATTAAACCAAAAAAAAATTAGTGTTACCAAAATTCAAAACCACAAAACCCCCCTCCCCACTTCTATTGGAAACACAATGGCGCCATTAATGGTGATAACACCACCGTATGCATGTTTAACCGCACACGTACGCTAAGCGTTTTCCTGTGCCGCACACTATTAGAAAAAAAAGTCCGTTTTGATGTACCAGTTCCAGTAGTAGGTGTTAAATGGGGCATTATAATCACAAAAAAAAGAATCGAGTTTGTTATGGAGAAAGGCGGAAAAACAAGTTGCAATATTGCGATCGTGTGAATTAGTAGGAAATTGTCCCTTTTTTTTTTGCTTTTTCACGGGACACACAGAAACGGCAATTGCGGTCATTTGAAGGTAAAATTAGTGGAAAAGGTGGGAAAAAATGAGGACAGAAAGTAGGGAAGGGAATACTACCGTCGAAACGTGCAAGTAGTTCAACCGAAATAAATTATTTTGTTATCAATAGAAGCTAATGTGTGTGGATGAGAGCATTTTAAATTCAAATGTTTCTACTTTCGGAAGTACTATATCACATCCCCCAAACAGTACGCTTGTCTTCTTGCAATATTCTGTACAACACAACGCACCACATTGCTCGTCCTATATTTTAAGGGCAGTGATAAAGTCACTCAAATCCACCAGCTCCTGCTCGAGCGTTAGCTTCTCCTTCCGCGCCAGCTTGTTCACGTCGTCCGCAGCCGTGCGCAGCAGCTCCTGCCAGTTCGTCACCTCCTTCAGCCGGTCGTTGTCGGTGCAGTAGAAAATCTCGTTCACATCCTCCTCCAGCTGGTACGAAAGCACGTACCGGTACGCGCGCTTCAAACCTTCCACCGTCGTTTCCCGCAGCGCCTCATTGCGACACACCAGATTCAGCACGAACAGCCCGCTGTCGCCCGTCAGCTTGCGCACGTTGGCGAGCACCTCGCGCTCGAGAAAGGCGGCCGGCGGACAGCTCATACCCACGCTCGCATCCTTACTGTCCACATCGAACAGTAGCGCGGAATAGTGCGCACCGCGTGCCGCTTCATCCGCCAGAAACTGTATCCCGTCGGCAATCACGACCCGCAGCCGTGCATCGAGCGTGAGGCCGAAATATTTCACCGCAATCTGTTCCACCTCCGGATCGATCTCAACCGCCGTAATGGTGGTCTTTTTAAGACACTCGCGAATAAACGTGCACAGCCCTCCGCCACCGAGCCCAACGACGGCAACGGGGCAGCTACCGGTGGCGTCCATGTTCGCCGCCAGCTGTACGCCGACCGTCATGAAGAGATGATGCTGGCAGGCCAGATAGCCCGCATCGATCACCTTCTGTGGCGCACGGCTGCCACGCACGCGGGCCATTTTGAGTGCCGCCTCCGACTGTACCACCGCTTGGTTGGAGAGGAAGACGAGCCGCCGTAACAGGCGCCCATTCTCGCCGGCAATCTCCTCCACCACGTACTCACCAGACAGTTCGCTGCGGCCGGTGTGGATCGTTTCCCGGCGGCCTACTTCCGCACCGATCGAGAGGTACGGTATCGATGCGCCCTGCAACACTTGTTGTGGGGCGAGTGATTTTACACTCTCCGCTAGTTCCGCCTTGACCGCTTCCAGATCGGTGTACACGTGTCCCCGGTGAAGCGTTACGATTGCAAGTCGATCAAACTTGGCCGATTCTTGCAGCTTTCTTCGACCGGCCGGTGTCGCAAACAGCCACTCCGTTTCACGGCCCTGCGGTACAATGAAGGCGGCATATTTGCCGTTACCCCTCTTCGGTGCCTGGTCGAGCACGTGGATCGTGTAGCGTGGTCGCTCCTTGTCAGTTGGTGAGAACAAATCCAGCGATACTTCGGCCATCCCCGCAATGCTACCGCGGGCCAACCCATTGCAAACCATGGCCGCTTTCTGGGTGGCAGCTACGGCTGCTATAATCTCTTCGGGCCGCTGCACCCGCTCTATGTGACTGCCGGCGAGGCCTACCTCAAGCACGCGCAGTGGCATGTTTTTCAACTTTGTTGCCACAATCGCAAACACTACGAGCGAGGAGCCGTCCGCATTGGGAGCGTCTTCCGTTCCACGGCCTTTGCCCGCCTCGGGGCACCGTACAATGCGCAGCATAAAGTGGGCGGCCGGAAAGTGGCTCACAACCTCCCGGAGGATGTGCTCCTGCAGGAGCGATAAGCAAACGTACCGGCCGGCTGGACGCAGAACGCGACCAATTTCGGCAAAGTAGTTGCGCACCATGGTAACGACGGAGGTAGACTCATCGGTGAACAGTGCATCGAGCGTACCCTTGTCCAGCACGACGGAGAACGTTTCGTTCGGGAAGGTCATCGCGGTTGCGTCCATCTGGTTCCAGGTCATTTCGGGCCGATTGAGCCGGTTCGCTTCCTGCATTTGTTTGATGACGACGGGCGATATGTCGATGTTGGTGATTTTCCTAAGGGGCAAAGGAGAATGGTGGAGCAGGTAAGTAACAAAACAACCGATTGCTTTGGTTCTGTTTTTGTTCTACTCACTTGAAGCCCACATCGTACAGGTCCATGCTCAGCTTCGAGTTACCACAACCGACGACGAGTATTTCATCCTTCGGCTTGATGTACTGATGCAGCTGGGTACACAGTTCCGGATACTCGCCGTACCACTCGAACGCTTGCTTGCCACGCTTCCGGAAGAAGCTGTTCCAGTATTCGGTCGAGCCAAAGTCGGCCGTACTTTTGGGCAGCAGATTCATTGCTGTTCGACGCGACCGCGAGCCTCGGATTCGTTCGAAAGAAGATTCCTACTCTTTCGCTGTGAGGGAATTTTGATGAAACACGAGTTGTTTCCGTCTATTGTTCTTACTATCTACAACACAATCTGCATTATAAACAATAAAACTACAAATCAAACTATAAAAAACACGTGTTTTCAACCAAAATAGTGCATTTTAATGTTTTTTAGCCGGTTTCGGAAAATGTTTGTTGTGACAGGTCCCGTTGGGCATGGCGAGGGTTTTTGACGTTCAAAAATAGCTGCATCTCGCTCATTTACTCTAGCCGTTCTTTACTCGCTTACAGTGCTCGTTACCGTGGTGTGTATGTTCTCGCTCGATTTGTCGTCCCGTCTCTTTCGCATGTGCGCTTGAAATATGTAAACAACTTGGTGGTTGATACGAAAGTGCTCCATTTGGTGTATTATTTTGAATGAAAATTAACAGAAAATGATTACACGTGTTATTTTATTAATAGCTGAAAGATTTTATACTGTGCAACACATAAAATCGCTGTTAAAAGTGCTCGCACGCCCGCAGCTGAGCGAGATGTGATCAGGTAAAACATCCGGCGATAGGTACGATAGGTAAAAAATGCTTTATTTTAAGCATTAGATGAACAAGGCGTGCTCTTCTTTCAGTGGGGACAATGAGAAGGGGGGGGGGGTGGAGTGTATTTATTTTTTGGCCATTTAATTTAGCCCACCAACACAGTCGCACACCATCGCGAGCTTTTTGACGGCCATCGTGAACTCTCAAAAACCCTCGCTCGAAACGTCAAAAACCGTCACAACGACTTACAAAAACAATTGACAGCGAAGGAAAATCGCACCGATTTGGAGCGTTGGCGAGCTCACGAAACCCGATCTACGGGTGTTCTATACGCCTGAATGTATGCAACACTATACGCCCGAATGTATGCAACTTACAATACACACTGCCCAGAAACAATGCTAAGGATTACATACATTCAGGGGTTTTATGCTGTATGCACAATCCAGCTTAATAGCGGCGAACATGAAAACGCCAAAAGTTACACAAACATTCAATAATTAAAATCTGAAAAAGCAGATTCCCTTTTTGTTTCTTTCACACGACCACATCACAAACAAATCAACATCCCTGTTATGGTTTTAATCATTTGAAAATGAAAAAAGTTTATTTCATGTAAAAAATTATCCGTCCCTTGCACTGCGCCGTCCATTGATTGCTGCTGCTATTACTGGTCATTTTCAAACTTTTGCCCATCGAACGGGTCGGGAATTTCGACAGACTGAATGTTTTTTTGTTCTTTTAGAGGGGTTTTTTTATTTTATTTCTCGCATTTTTGTTTTGTTTCCTGGAACTCTTTATTTTGTGTTGCACACTTTCTACCTGCTAGTGGTTTCAAGGCTCCACGACGATATCTAAAACGTGTTCATCAAATGTGCTTACTTATTGTTTTTGGGATTTTTGTTTTCACTTTTTTATTTTACTTACTCACGTGCCCAGTGACAATCAGAACACAAACATATATGATCTTAACAAAGGTGTAGTTTAACAACTTACGTTTTTTTTTCTGAAATACTTTAGCCTTACTGGCCACTTTGAATTTGCCGTTTTTTTTTCTCTTTACAATCATCTTTCTCTCGGTCTCTTCATCTCTTCCTCCTTTGCTTCATTTAAGTTTATCTTACTCAGTTTCCATCATTGGCTTCCGGTGTTTTATTTTACCGTTTGGTTGAATATGGTTGAAGTTGTACAAACTTTGTATCTTTGCTTTCCTTATCTGCTTACGACCTCTTCTTGGCATGCCGTTGCAGGATCAATGATCCTTAATACAGTTACGATTTTCTCTTTGATTGTTTGCGATTTTACTGTTTGTGCTAGTTGTGACTCTTATCGTCTCATCGATATAAAATATACTCTTACAGCTGGTAGACTGCTTTTAAAATTAATCATATCTCGATTTTGAAATAACCGGTAGTGTCAATAAATCCTAAATTATAAATAATTTCATTATCGAAATCAACACGTTTGAAATCGAAAACCCTGTGAAGAGCATAACAGAAATTATACAATTATCGAAAAGCAATTCATGCTAAGTACTTTACTGACCATGAATTATATCATAATTGTCACAGAATTGAACGATTAAGTGTATCGATCAAAGAACTCCCTAGAAAACGATTGCATTTAGTAGAACCTATGCCAGGTCTAGATTGATTTTACGAAATTAAGATTATTTGAACAAAAAATGATGGCCATTGGATGAAAATTGTAACAAATAATGACTAGACTAAATTTAAAACAAACGTTGCTGAATCGCTTTCTAGTGAAGATCATCGATCGATTTCTTTTAAGGTAAAAACATAAATGCTAAAACCATTTAAGTGGATGCAGCATTTCCCTGTAAATTATATGCATGTTTGCTTTCCTCCCTCTCCTGCTCTAGGAACTCCTGATACGCGCATTGGTAAGAGCTGTCGGTTACTATTGTTTGCATCTGTTTGCAGTGCCGTCGATCGACTGGAGGAATAAAAAGCTTAGAGCTGGAAACGGGTTTACAGCATACACCAGTACACCCGTCTGCCTAAGCTTCCCATTCCATATGCCAACCGATCGGGCTGGGTATGGTGGACAGTTTGTCCACGTTTGTCCATTCTATTGTAGTTTGTAGTTGTGCACCATTGGCAAGTACGGTTTATATGATATCTGCTATGTAGGTTTGTCGGTTTTAAAATCGGAGATTAAATATGTAGTTCGGAAACAACCGGGAAACGTCATGGGGCCAGCACATCTACGCCATAATACACACCATCGGTGGTTTTCGGTAGTCATCTACCGTTGCGATCGTTACACTGACGAGTGGATGTTGAGTATTACTATTGCTATGTACTATTTAGTGTGAGTTTGTTATATTGGTTGAGTCATATCGGTTATTGCATTCGGTGTGCGAAAAACGTAAAATGTATTCTTAAGCACTGTAACTGACTGGATTGGTAAGATTCTGTTCTGTTTTATTTTTACATTGATTGTAAGCTTGTTTCAGTCGACAAACTGATGTTAGAAATGGTTAGAAAATGCTAAGCAGAGCTAATTAAGCCGCACAGATTGCATACATCAAGCGTTATTCCGTCGCAATAACGAAGCGCCTAAATGTATGCAATCCGAATGACAAAATTATCTCAATTAGATCTTTCCTTGCTGTACCACTACACAATCGGCGCTGTCGAACTGGAAAAAGCCTACCGACGAATGGGTTTAAGTACTCCGGTTCTATTGATGCCTCACCATGTGGACAAATGGTGACCCAGTACGGGCACTTTCCCGCTCCCCGGGGACAGTCCTGCCATCGCTAGCAGGGCACATATGGAAATAAAGGGGCCATCGCGGCTTGTGCTGCGATTTTGACGGGCGATTTTCCAAACGCACGATGTCCTTCCATTTGACCTACAGGATGGTGGCATGGTTGGTTGTGTATTTGCTGCTTAAAAACTATTCCATCCACTGTGTACGATCGCAGATCACAGATGACAACCCGAAGCCGATATGTTTGGCGCCGGTAAAGCCGACATGCTGGCACGATCCGTAACGCACGGTGCGTGTGAGTGTGTGTTTTAGTTTGCTGCATTGAAGTGATTGGGTATTGTATTGTATTGTGAGCTTTGATTGATTGGATTGCAATAGTGGCTGTGCTACCGGCTGTCTACCAAAATTGCGTGCGCCATCTTTGCTTTGTTTAGTTCGCAAACGGTTTTACTGACACAAGGAAAAACTCATTGACTGATGACGATTAGTACAAAAAGATCATTTTGGTTCCATCAGTGGGTGTTGTTACATTTAGCTAGAGAATTTATCGTGCATACACCTCCTGGGGGGGCCACTGATTGCCGTGTTCGATACATGTACGTACACATATCATCTTTTATACATTAATATATTTGTTTTAGAATGCTTAGCTTCCTATAGAGAATAGACAATACAATTTTAACTATCTTTTTCACAAAAAAAAACAAATTCAAAAATGAAATTTGTTCACCTTCTTTAGCAAGGCGTACACGTAAACACAAAGACGAAACTGGTTGAAAGAAACGTTTGTTGCAAGTTTTGCATTTCCTCGTACGATCGATTGGCGGTTAACTGTTTCTAAAATGGCGATTTTTTGTTTGTTTGTGTTTGCTTTTATACGAAGAGCCTCTCGCAAGGGTAGAGAAAACTTCCAACAGGCTTTCTTTCGCCGTGATTGCCACTAGCTAGTATATAATACTTTCTGTACACGCTCCACACGCTTTCTTATCTCTTTCAAACACTTTCAAACAAATCTTCCACACTCATCCTTTGCTATCCCATCGGCTACTACTACTACTACAACTACTGCCTACTAGAGAGTGTTTGTTTGTGTCAGTAGGGAAACAAAAAACCATCTGTACAACGCCTTGCAAAACATTTACATTCACTTGCGCAACAGCACATCGATCGCACGCTTCCCATTGCCATTGCGCACCTCGTTGTCGATCCGTTTCTGGAGCAGATTGTAGATGTCGACGTACTGAAACTCAGCCGCCAGATGGAGCGCAGTATTGCCCCGCGCGTCAGCATGATTTAGTGGCAGCCCCGGTAGCTTCAACACTTCCCGCACCACTTCCACCTGGCGGGAAAGCACCGCGTAATGCAATGGTGATCGTTCGTCGTGATCGAACAGATCCTGCTCGAGCGGCAACACTCCGGCCCGGTGAATGATCTGCACGATGTTGAGGTTCCGATTGCAGATGGCGGTGTGCAGTATGGATTGCCCATTGGCCGACGGAATGGTCGCATTGGCACCGTGACTCAGCAAATACCCAAAGATCGCCTCATGGCCCGTCTGTGCGCTAATGTGGAGCGCCGTAAAACCTTCCTTGTTTTGCGCATCCAAACTA
This sequence comes from Anopheles coluzzii, assembly GCF_943734685.1. NCBI lineage: Eukaryota > Metazoa > Arthropoda > Insecta > Diptera > Culicidae > Anopheles > Anopheles coluzzii. The sequence continues at coordinate 10,922,051 of NC_064671.1, read as the reverse complement.
ATGCCTCCGGTGCGGTGAAGCTTCACGCAGTACTGCACGATCTCGAGCGCACCGCGCAGTACCGCCAGATGGAGGACGGAATTTTTCGTGTCCACTTCGACCGCGTCCAGCAGGCGCACCAGCGTGGGGAAGTTGTTCACAAAGTACTGCAGCGCATCGAGCCGATTGTTCATGGCCGCGATCGAGAGCACGTTGTGGCCGAACTGATTGCTGTGCTCGACGTCGGCTCCGTAGCGGAGTAAGATATCGAGCGTTTCGAGTGGTGCTCGCGACAGTGCATGGAAGAGGGCAGTCGAGCCGATCGTATCTTTCGCATTCACGTCGAACAGTGCGCCCTCGAGCAGGTACTCCAGGATGCGGTTGTAACCGTCGCGAGCGGCACAGAAGAACAGCTGATGTGGGTGCTTGGGGGTTGTGGTGGTTGAGACGCCACGATGCGTCGGCGATAGAGCAGTTAGCGTTCTGCCGATCGTATCGATTGAAGCACCCTTCTGCAGCAGCAAGTTGGCAATGTCGATCGATTGCTTCCGGATGGCAATGGCCAGCACGGTGTCCAGCTCATCATGAGTAGTTGGCCTGGCTTGTTGCAGTGACCGATGCTCGAGTAGGGTTTGCACGATCGATATGCTACGATTGCCCACCGCCAGTAGTAGAGGAGTCCATCCTTCACTGTTGGCAAGTGTTGGGTCGGCGCCATGTTTCAGGAGCGCCCGAACACGCAGCGGATCGTTGGAAAGGCAGGCTAGATGAAGAGGAGTAGTACGGTAACGAGGACTAGCGACATCAATCTCGTACAGTTGCAGAAACTGTTGAATTGCCCGCTCATCCCGAGCATGATGTAATGGTGTGAAGGTGTCACTACTGACGTCTCCAGGCGACAGAGAGTACTCGAATCGTTTCGCAACTGGTAGCAGATCCTCAACAATCGCACCATTCCGTAACCGTTCCGGCAGCATCACACTATCCACCTTCTGTCCACTGTGCGCTAACAGTCGTACTAACTTCCTGTGCTCTCTTGCGATCGCTATCTCAAGAGGGCTCTGCCCGAGACTGTTTCGAACTCCAACACTGGCCCCGTGACGTAGCAGCAACCTCACCGTCTTCACACATCCACACTCAACCGCATAATGAAGCGCACTGTTCCCGTGCGCATCACGCAGCTGCACCTTCGCACCCTGTTCGAGCAGTATGTTCGCGACGTCTGCATACCCCATTCGAGCAGCAATCTGTAACGGTGTCAGCCCCATGCTGCCATCCTTCCGATTCACATTACTGCTCACCTTTCGATCACTTTCAATCAGAAAGCGCAACACATTCAACCGACGAAACCTAACCGTCGCCGGATAGAGAGCGCCATACTCGACCGTTTCATTCGCGAGCATGAATTCGACGATCTCCTCATTGCCATCGTCGCAATACTGCAGGAACAGGGTAACACACGCACCAGCCACCTTCCCACTTAGCAGCTCATTGTTCTTGAGAAACACGATCGCATCCTGATCGTTGTTGAGGAAGATCCACGAGTACTGGCTGTATCCGTGCTCACCGTTCGTGTACCACCGGGCCCCAGCGTTCGTGAGTGCCTTTACCATCTCGACGTTGCTCAGCTTGCACGCTACTTCGAGCGGTGTTTGACCGTCCTCATCGCGCTGATTTAGATCGTGGCACTGATCCAGCAGCAGGTTCAGCAGCTCCACATTCCCAGACAACACTGCGTAGTGAAGGATCTCTGCATTCGCGTCCGCATTCACATCGTAGTCTGGGTGCGTCTCGAGAAAGCTTGCAAAGAGCCGATCGAAGTTAAACACCATCGGTATGGCATCGATCTGCCCATACCCGAAGTCGGCCACAATCTTGGACAGAATGTCCTCATCGTTGCTGAGCACCGCGAGGCTGTAGCAGAACTCAACTCGTGACGCCGTATCCGCTAGGATAGCGTGCAGTGGCCTTCCACAAGGTATCGCACTCACGCTCTCCATCAGATAGGCAAGCGGCTTCAAGAACTCATCCACCTTTCCAAAGTCCAGCAAGTGACCCAACAGCATACAGCTCTGCTGCTGCACGAGATGATCCACTATACCGTGGTTGAGATGATTTCGCCCAAGCAGGTACGCCTCCTGCCGGATCGTATCCCGTATTGCACCGCAGCTCTGATACTGAAAGCCTCCAAGGATACTTTGCTGATGTTTGAGCAGTGCCAGCTTCTCGCCAAACTCCCACCCGTGCCGATCGTAGATCTCCGAGATGATGTTCTTCGACAGCTTGATAATGCTGAGCGCATTGAGCAGGATCGTTTTCGAGCCCGTGCACGGTATCAGTGCCTCGTACGTGACGTGACCGTGGGCGAGGTAGTTGCGCAGATTGCGCCCCGTCAGTACGGGCAGATAGTTGCAGACGCTTTCCCGGTTGTCGGCCAGCTTCGCTGACAGGGCGCAGGTTGCTTCGAGCATCAGCATCTCGAACGCGATCTCATCGATCCGCTCGAACGGTCGCATGTTCATGTTCTGATCGAGGAACAGCTTTTGTAGCTGGGCTACCTTCTCTTCTGTTTCGCGCTCTTCATCGCGGCGGAGATCGGCGAGCAGGTTGGTGCTGTGTCGGATGTGATGCCGGTTTAGTAGCTGTCGTAGGAGATCGTACCGCTTCTCGGGATGATATTGCAGTTTGCAGAAGAGAGGATCTTTGGTGAGATGTGAGAGCTGCCGTCCGGTTGCTTCTTCGAGGCGTTTTAGAAGTGTAGCATTGCCGGTTCCAGTTAGATGCACTGTTAGAGGTCCACTGGACGTACGGGATTGATGGTAAAGCTTCCTGTCGATCGCATACAAACACCGACACAGTAACATTGCTATCCTTCGCTCTAGTTCGTTTCGATGCCTCAGCTCTGGGAGATCGTCATAGAAGTACCTCAGCAGAGCAGTTCGAAGATGTACGAGAAACTGCATATCGATCGCACGGTTCCGTTGAAATGCCTTCAGATGAGATCGGAAGATGTGGCGGATCTTCTCGTAGCTGTGGTTCGATTTGATCTTCGCTATTAGATCCTCCACCAGCAGGATCGTGTTACTGAACTGCCGGTGGTGTGTTTTGTAGCTTGCAAGCTCCGTGCAGATCTTCGCACGTATCCGTTGGATGTGATCGTTGGCAGGAACTCCTTTACAGTGATACTCCTCCTCGATTGCGTCCACGAGGCTGTCGATTTCGAGAAGACCAAACGGTGCCCAGTCAAGCTCCTCTAGCAGTGCGCCGGTTGGACTGTGGCGGAAAAGGTACGCGTGGTAGGACTTTATCTCCTCGAGACTCTTGCTATCGTACAACCGGTTGATGAGCGTCTTGATGGCCATTATGTGCTGCAGGTTCCGAGCGCTCCGAAAAAGATGACGCAGCAGCTTGAGATTACGGTGCAGCTCCTCACAATCGAGCGCGTCGGCGTTGATGTGAAGATGATCGCGTCGATCGTCCTGCTGGTCACTGCTGCCGGTCCCACCTGTGAGGATGGCAAACAGATCATTGCCTCTCCGGTAGTGCGAAAGGTAGTCACGTATCCGCGCGTCCCCCAGTATTCGCTCGGTTGTCAACACGTTCACAAAGCTTTCCAGGTGCTTTGTAATGATCGGTGTGTCACGTCCATGCCGCACAGTTTCACAAACCACCTGCACGACACGTTTCATTGCAAGCGTTTCAATTTCCCGCCCCCCAGACCACTCCAGCTCCGATACGGAGTCGATGTACTCGAGGGCGCGATTGGTAGCGTGCAGCTCGCGTATCCGTCGGTAGCAACAGGCCAGCTTACGAAACACTTTGCGATTCTTGTCGGACACTTTCGGTTGACTGGTGCGCAGGTAGTACCGGTAGCTGATCGCCTCCGTTTCCACCCTCCGCCGTACGTCTTCGGGCAGCAGTTGATCGCGCACGATTTTGCGCTGTTGCGTGAGCAGATTCTGCTCGGTAAGCTCCAAGGCTGGCTGCTGTTCGTCGGTGGCAGGGAAGATTGAGGGTTTCTCTAGTGCTCGATGCCGCTCTACCCACAGCTCGTGCAGTCGGGCACGATAGTTGGTGTGTTCACCGCTGCCGGTGACGACGTAGTGGCAAAACATAAGCTCACGATTACGTTCCGTTGTCCAGTGAAACTTTCGCTGAGCTTTCGGGAATTGCTCACATCCCGGACTAAGGCTCGTTGTGGGGCTGGCTCCCGCGGAGGTACTGCTTTCTTCTGGTGAGTTCGATGCGAAGGATGGATTGCTGCTGCCGTGGGTGGCATTGCCCGGTTGGGCGAGTATTTTCTTCAGCTCGTTTGTGACGGCACCGAGATAGAGCAGCAGTTTCCGCTTGTCGAGAAGCATTTTGTAGACGTCGTAGCGGGGTGCATGCTTCCAGATGTGAAGGAAAATGCCTGCAACGATACAGAGATGATACAGCGGTGATGAGTAATATGGTGGGGTTGGAAATTGAGGGATTTTAATAGTTATCAATCAGGTATGTGTTTTAAAACATATTTTAGATGTTTTTGAATGGCAAGTTCATATCTTGAATTGAAACCTTTACTGAAATTATAAAAGATAGTAAAACACACAATTTTGCATAAAATCAGGCGTTGGAGCTTGTAAAGCAGAAAATTAAGGTGTGGGAATTGCATACTTTGAGGCGTAATTCAAATTGAATGGTTTCACTAGATGTAAAATCATGTTTATTACTAAAAGGTTCCTCAATTAATGCTATTTATCGATCAAATTAATTTATAAAGCTTTTTCATATGTATTTAATTTCACTTTGAATGCTAAAATGAAATGTGTGTATATTGCATAGTTTTTGGCGTAACGCATTGAAAATAATTACTGTTGCCAAAGACTCCTAAAGATATACAATTCACTGATCAATTTCCTTTGAATAATGATATTTTGGGCATCAGAATACTGCAGCAATTGAAATAATCAAGGTTTCGTTTACAACTATACCGAAATCATTATTACACCTCACCTTAGTCGGGATGTTATCACACACTCCTACTCCTCTTGACGATTGAATACATTTTGCTATCATCTTCTAACCCCGTTAAGCCTCTCCACTTTCTAAACGTTTCGCTAGTCCACTTTTCTAGTCCAACATTTCAACAACAAAGTATAAGATAATCCATTCATGAGATATTCCCCATGAGGCATTATCTCCTGCACAGCAATACGTAGGCCCTAGAAAACTCGGTTAGTCTTTCGGAAAATGGTTCGACCGGTTAAGGTCTGTTTACAAACAAACTGTCCGCTCTGTTCGCACACGCTACTATCCTTTTCCGGGTACAGTGTCTACCAATGGGCGTACGGAGCATCAAGGTCTTCTAGGTCCATCAGCCGTACGACCGATTAGGGGGTTATACGGTGTTCAACGGCTAACGCAAGCCCACCACAAACCCTCTGGAAAGGGGAGCAAACTTTAGCATTTTAAAGAATCTTTACCCGGCACCAGCCACCAACCCATTCCCATTACGAGCGGATGGGTTAGGATGCAAACAAGTTCCGGTCATCGGGAGAAGTCCATACGAAGGTACGAAAAGAAGTTGACCAGCGTGGCAAAAGAAATAGATTCGATGAGGGCTTGCTGGTACGCTTGCAGCCATCTGTTCTCCCTTGTGGTAGAACTGTGCACAGAATGTGCGTAGATCGCAAGACTTGCAGGAGGAGAAGGAGTAGCTATTGGGAAAACTATTTTAGCAATTCATTTTCTTCACCCTCGGTCGATGTCCACTTCCAGGGCGGAATTTGCTCCCAATGGGAACATCGGGGCATATAAGAATAGTGTTCCAAAGAAAAGATCAGTTTGGATAAGCTGCTTTAGAATGCTTTCTGTTTGGATCGGCTTTCTCCACAACTTGTGTTCACAGTATCCTTAATAGAAAAAGAGGCGTAAGAAATGGGAAAGGGTGACTCCAAAACTGACCCTTTCGTCCTGCCGGGGGCGGGCTAGGGATGGAAAATAATTTAAAATTTTACCGATTAAAACCCCAGCGCTGCACACCTTTCATGGCTTGCAAGGGCAGAGAGAGTGAAGGTACCTTTAAGCCATCATCAACATCATCGTCGTTTTGTGTCGACTTTCTGCCTTCTCCCTGGTTTGCTCCACTCCCTCACCCCCCCCAGCTGGAGCCTGTGTCTTCGAATACTTGACGTAAATTGTTAGAAATTGTACTTTTCCATTCCATTCTGCTTACGCTCCTCGGCTCCTCCTTATATACCACCCGGCAGCCTTTGGATGGGACTTTTTCCTGAGCGTAAGAAGAAAAACCCACCCCGCCTCTGCCCAATCTGATTGGGAATGGTATGGGAAGGATCAGGGAACGGTGCTCTTTTAATATTGTGCACTTTTGAGCCCTTTTTTTCAGTGCGAAGCGCTTCAAGATTTGTTTCTTTGTGCTTTTTGTTTTGCTCTATAGAATGTTCATCTTTTACCAGACTTTTGAGTTTATGTTTTACGTTTTGTTTGTTTTTTTTGCCCCCGTTCCTGTCGAACTGCTGTGCTTTGCCTTGCTGTGGACATTCTTTTGTTTAGCAGCAGCTCCTTTCTCTTTCTTGGACCAGCAGCACAAGCAGCAAATACCAATTCCCAAGCCAAGAATGCTTGCCCGTTGTTTGAACGCGCGTTGGACGTTGGCCGAGTGGCTTGGGAGCAAAAAAACGGGCACTGGCACTGGAGTCAGGATTAATGCAAGGGGGAGAAGAAAACCAGGAGGCGCACAGCACTAGCCAAAGGGAAATGGTTTTACAAAGTTTGTTTTCAAAAAAGTTTACGAGCGCATTTTTTGTTTGGAGCTTTGGTTGTGTATTGTGTTGGGGTGTGATTATCTTGCTGGCGGCGTTTGTTGCGTAGCTTGGAAAGCTTGCATTGGAAGAAGTTTTTTCTGTTTATTTTTTCTCGAAGTGCTTTTTGTTTTGCTACACAGTATGCCGAATGAAGCGAAGGGCTATTTCAACAATGGATTAAAAACTCGGTCGAGATTTTGAACGTTTTTTCTTCTTCTTTTGGTGGATAAATATTTGAGATGCAAACTAAGGTGTACGGAGCGTTTCAAAGGAGTTTTTTTGGTATAGTAGAGTAGTTTGATAATATGTCAGGCAGTATTTGGCAGTGTTTTTATAATGTTTTGGAAATAAGATATTTTAGGATTTTGATATTAAAAAAAATGTTTGAAAAAATACTAATTGAAGGACCTTTATTCCTAATGATAAATTGATGTTTTTTCTAATATTATTCCTTCATGATATTATATTCATACTCTAATTAAACTTCATTTAACACATAAATAATTTGAGCTTGACACGTTCTGGCTCGAAGGACCAAATGCAGGGTTTCCCGAGATGTGTTGGCTACTTCTTAAATAATTTATAATAGGCATTTTCGTTGATGCCGGAGATTTGAAAAAAAAAAATGTGTAAAATTATTGAAAAAGCCATTTAAATATAATAGGCACTTAAATTATTTTTTCAAATAGATTATCTAATTTTGAGACCCATTAACTGACCAGCAAGAATCCTTTCTGAGACTTCAAACCAACCCAAAGGCGCCATTTTGTTAAACCACCTTCTGTGAGCACGGTGTATCATTATTCTGCCCCGACAAAGATGATACAAATTTCATCGCCATTTCCCGGAAATTCAATACGCGCACGGCGTGCCAAAGGAAAAAAAAATCTGACAAATCATCAAACACATAATCGGACCGGGAAAACCACTCCCTCGGCACAGCAACACCACACCAGCGAAAGGAGCCGTGTACAGCGTGTGCATATAAATTCACTGCCCACGCTCCATCCTTACATCGCAAGCGGTTTTGGGGCTGGTTTCACTGCACTGCAACTGATGTACAAGTACATAATGCATTATTTCACCACTGCGCTTTCGATTGGTTTATTGAACGAGTGTGAGTGTGCGTAGCATTTTTTTTTTGTTTATTTTGCAACTCTCCACCAATGCATGGCGGCAGCAACAAAAGCTTAAATGGTGCGGAAAAAGTGGTTTCAACAACAAAAAAAGTGCATCCAAGCAAGCGCTGGCATATGGTGCATATGGAGTCGCATACGATGCGCTCTCTTGTGTGTATGCAGGGGTGGAAAAATCCGCGTCAATATTGTTCGTTTAGCTTATGGAAATATTGTACTTCCCCCGTCCGAGCCCACAGTTTCCTGTACCCGTGCGTACCCGGTGGTGCGGACGAAAAAAGGGATTTATTACCCCTTCTTTGTCTAGCACTGCCTGCACCGATTGTTGGCCCATCGTCTCCATGCTCCAACCCATCCCTACCTAACGCATATCCTCCCGCAGGGGGAATTTGCATTTCAACAGCGTACGTAAAGTGCGTGGCAGCCTGCACTGGCCAACAAGAGCCATACAGTGCGTTAGAAACAAAAAAGCGAACGCACAGAACGCACTCGTGGCTCGGGGTCAGTTTTTCAACGCCCACGCACACACACATTGGAGCACGCGTATCTCGGGATTCGCACGCATGCGGGGAAAAAAAGTCCTCTCAGCACATGCACACACACACACACAAACAGCGCGCCCCCCATAACGGTCAACGGTCGCTGATTCGTCGCTCGCTCGCCGGGAAAAAGGGAAAGCAGCAGGCCTTTTACGGTTTGGATTGGTCATCCCAAACTGCTTGGTGAGGGGATGGTTTATGGTGATGAAAATAAAGCACGGGAAAAATAGGATACGCACACCAGCGGGGGAGCAAAAAAACACACATAAAAAAACGTTCTCCCTCACGCACAACAAAAATGGGATCGGAGCGCGATGATGACGGAGGCTTCACACGGCGGGCTTCCACCGGATGAGACGCGAGTGTCCTACCCTTAAGGGAAACGACCCACAGGAGTGTACGGGATGAAGATAGATCTCATCCTTTCATTGATGGAGGGGACGATTGAAAAAAAAAAACAATGGAAACGAACTAAACAGAGGGAAAAAAATGTACGCCCACTTTTTATCAGCATCACGCGGGGCTCGTCCTTTGTCCTTTTGTCTAGCTGGATGATGTTGTCCTTTTAAGCTCCTTTTCATTTGTGTATTGTTACGGTTTACTGTCCTTTAATGCTTTCACCATTTTGTGTCTTGCATTTGATGCTTGTATGGCAATATATTATTCTTTATATATTAGTTCTGCATGATATATTAGTTACTAATTCAAATCTCTTTGATAGTTGAAGCGCATTACAGCAGACAATTTTTAGCTTCTGTTTGGTATGAAGTATTTTTTTTACTAAAGATATCGATATATTAAATCAAACTTTTAGAGTTAAAAAAATTCGATAGCATAATTTGAAACTGATAGCATAATATGAAAATAAATATTAAAAAGACACATCCTTAAATGAAAAAATAAACTCTACTCAAACTTATTTGTACACCTATTTGGCATAGCACATAAGGATAATCTCTATGTTACCATTATCGTTCGCGATTATGAAATCTAGTCGGATTTCAATCAAAATCAGCATTGAAGTAACTCCAAAATATTTGTTAATTTCATCATTACAGGGTTTCCCACGACTGATTGGTTGGCTCCCGTAATTTGTTGGGTTCGTATAACGATTTAGTTACATTTTTAGATATTTTTCTCATAGATTTGAGGATCGTTCCCACAATTTATTGGAATCGTCCCATTGCAAATCAATACAAAAGATCCAACAAATATTGGAAACGTCCCATAAATCGCTGGTCTCGTAGTACAGTCATCAACTAGTACAACTTAACAACATGGCGGTCATGGGTTCAAGCTCCAAATAGACCGTGCCCTCATACGTAGGACTGACTATCCTGCTATGGGGGAAAATCATCAATAAGTCACTGAAAACCAAGCCACGAATGCCAAGTACAGGCAGGCCTTGACCGACCACGGATGAGCCAAAGAAAAAGAAGAAGAAGAAGAAGAAGAAGAAGAAGAAGAAGAAGAAGAAGATGAAGAAGAAGAAGAAGAAGAAGAAGAAGAAGAAGAAGAAGAAGAAGAAGAAGAAAAAGAAGAAGAAGAAGAAGAAGAAGAAGACCAATAAATCGTAGGAAGGAAATCCAAAAATCATATGCAAAGCATACAAACTTTTTTGAGGAACAATAAAAAAAAACCCTGGGAAACCCTGCATTCACCCAATGAAGCTTACAATTAATGAGATGAATTGTCGCCATCAGGATGCTCGACGACAAGAAATACACTTCAATGATTGTCACTTGATCGTTGACCTCTGACAAGGCCCTTTCCCTATAGCTAAAGGCTAAAAGGTGGCTTCAGGGAAGAAGTACACTCAACACATCAATACGGCGTATCGTATGGTGTGTTGATAGATTCCACCTCTGCGTAAAATGTAGGTTATCGCAAGCAATTCAACTATCGCTCAAAGCGTTCACATGAAACTGCTTCCATTTTTTTGTAAAACCTCGTTTCTTTAGCATCTCATCTTACTAACCCTTGACTTGTTCCGGAACGAAGGGCAACCAGTTTGTATGCAACAACAAGCTCCGGCCATCCGCTCGAGGCTCAAAACGCACAAGGACACCAATCAAGGAAATCCCACCAGGATATATCCACAATCCTTCCTCAAATGAACTCGAGGTAATAGTTTTAAAGGGACCTGGCCGGCGTAAGATCCTTTTACAGATCAACCCGTCTGTCCGGGTACGTTCCCGCTTCCAAAAGGTCCAAACGATTGGAATCCTGTAGAGAGGGCAATCCACCCGACCATGCACATCCGAGTCTAGTCTGGCTGAAACCGGCGTCGTCTTCATAGGTCGTCGTCGTAATGGCATGGAGCTCGCGACGGCGTCCTCATCATTCGTCGTCGCACAGTCGCTGTCGTCTTTTTTAAACAACGCTTTCTCGCCCACGCTATCGCTGGAGCGGTCGCTTTTTTTAAACAACTTTTTTAAACAACTTTCAATTGCTCGCAAACCGCGCGACGTCGACACGGCGAAAAACGGTGGAACTGCTGCCGCCGCCGCACTGGTACCGCTTTCGAATGGGGGTAGGGAGCGGGACTGAGACGCACGGTTTGCAGTTCCGTGTGTGGCTCACGTCTTCATGCCGTTGCCTTTGCCGTTGCCGGGCGGGGTAGATGCACACATACGCCTCACACCAACACATAGAGACGAGCTTCACCCCACATGCTAGGCTGGGGTTAGAGCGTGTTAGTTGGAAGCGTTCGCTGTAGTGGTGGATAGTTCGTTGCATTCGTCCCTTAAAATAATAATAACGGTCGCTCAGCGTCACCAACGAATGTGTGTGTAAGTGTTGGTGGAAAGTGGTACGCTCTTACCTTGCTCCCCAAAACATCCTCCGTGTGTATCCGAGAGAGAAAGAGAGAGCGCAAGAGATGATAGTTTGCCATGTGCAAGTTGCACGCGACTGCCGAGCCACATGTGTGGCGCGAGTGTTTGCCGCCACCGTCGTGCGCGATACCCGGACACTGGACAGGCGTATGTGTGTGTGTGTGTGTGTGTGAGGCAAACGATTCTCCTTCTCCCCCACATCGGCACCGGGTAGAGGACAATCCTGGCGGGAGTGTAAGTGCCCGTTCGATCTTTTCCCCACCTCCTCCAGCCCCAGCTAGGAAAGGGTGGCGATAGTGGTGTGATAGTGTTGCGTAGGCAAAATCCAATCAACATGTGTTTACAGTGCTGCTCATCATTTGTGACACATTGTCACATTTTTTTTAAAATTAATAATATAATAATATAATTGAATAATAATTAATTAATAGAATTAAGCCGGTCTCGTGGTACAGTCGTCAACTTATACGACTTAACAACATGCTCCTCATGGGTTCAAGCCCCGAATGAAACGTGCCGTAGGACTGACTATCCTGCTGGGGGGTATCAATAAGTCACTGAAAGCCAAGACCACGACTAGTACAAGCAGGCCTTGATTGACAGCGGTTGTTGAGCCTAAAAAAAGAAGTAGAAGAAGAAATAGAATTGATCACATTTGTAAAAAACCTGTGAAATACTAGTACAGGAATAATTTACCTAATTAGGAAGCTTTGATTGTTAATTTTCACACAACCAAATTAACACTTTGACCGCCGGCCTGACGTCACAGTTTGCGAGTGAGCACGTAGCGCATGACAAGAGAGCGATGAGAGCGACAATTGTTCGTGCGACTATTATCACTCTTTTGTTTCATTTCGATAAGCGGCGTAGCACATGTCGTTCTCGGTCTCTCTTTCCTACCTCATTCGTTATCAAGAGAATTGGTGAGCGTCAGATACAGAGCTGAGCGGTGAACAAAGCCGTCGTGCGATTTCATATGACGCGGCGCTTAAAGTGTTAAGACAATTTTGTTCCGCATGCTTACCCAAGTGACATTTGTACTAAATTTTTAACCATGATCTGCTCGAATGGTGCTCGAAATACCAAAAAATGTGAATTTGTGTGTGATAAACCATGTAGAAAGTGTCACAATTTCATTTTTGCGTGCGAATAACCTTCTTATAATGGATGAAGATGGCGTCCAATTCGTATTAGATTAATTTGCTTTAATATTTGGAGAATATAGAAGGTAATTTTTGTACGGCGTTATTTTGGTGAAAATGCGACGGTTTTTTGTATAAAAAAAACCATACTACAAGTAATAAGCATTGGAAACGTTATTTCCCAAAGGATAGAGAAGAAAGCAAACTGGTGCAGTTTATGGGAAGTTTAAGGTGCCAGTTTAAGGGAAATAGCTCGAAACTCAGATTTTAGAACTCGAAAATGTCAATTGGGTATAGATAGAATTGTTCTAAAAAAGTACTAAAAACAAAATGTTTTCCATAATTACTTAAATATTTCAAATAAAGATTTTAATGAGCGAAAATATAAAAAATCGACACGCACTGTATCTAAAGCAAGCGCAAGCAAGGTGTAGATGGATGCGTGCGTACCGACCGTGGTACAGTGCATTCTGCCATTGACGTAGATACGTAATGTTGAACATAATAGACGGAAGTGGGTTCGCAACAGGAAAGTGGGTAATTGGAAAAAGGGAGGAAGAAGAGAAGGAGAGGGAGGCGAGGACGAAATCTGTGTGAGAGCGTCAGCAGAACGGACACTGAGTATCGATGCAACGGCACCTTCCCTAGCTACTTCCTGCCAAGCAGTGTGGGGGTGGTGATGATGTCGGGTGTCGGGGTAGGGTAGATTGCATTTGTATTTGTATGCCCTTCCTGTCCAACCGCACCTGCCTGTGTGTTTAGATACACGCATCACGCGTGTGCCCGTGTGTGCGTGTGTGTGCATGTGACGCTGCCTCGCATTAGAGGGCTTATAGTTTTACGAGCTAATGAGCGCAGGCAACCATCATAAGTTCACCTCTCGGCAAAAACATCGCGTATTCAAAAGCGAACTGAAACCTATAGCGCCTATCCTAAACTGCGTAGAATGTGTAGAAAAATACGCAAAAAAGACTGCGTGGGGCATTCAGCTTTAGGTTCGATTGCCCGGACGAACGCATAAGCCCCTCGCAATAAGGGGGAGGGGATGTCAATAAACATTAGCACACACGATACACACGGCGGTGGCACGGTGGCGGCGTACACATCAAACGCTCAGTTATGTATGAAATAGAATTTTGCGTACCAATTACATTTAATATTATCGTCGTCATCATCATCATCATCGTTGTCGGTTCGTCGACGTCGTTCGAACGTCGTTGCTATGGTTCCCGGCGATAGTTTGAGTTTGATAGTTTGTTCGCACTATTGTACTGTTACACGCACACTACTGTGCACACGTGTTTATAGTGGTTGCTCATTAAAATTGAAACTATTGCGTTTGGTAAATAGGGTAAATAGATGGAAATGGAAATTTATTAAGCCATGTGTTAAGTAAAAAAATGATAAAAATAAAGTACGAATAAACAAAAAAAACATAATTAAAAATATTTCAATAGTAAAAACAATCATAAAAGTCAAACTATATTACTAATAGGCTCAAAGATTGAATGTGCAACCCACTTAATTAACATTTCTCAAACCTCTATTCGATTTCTAATGCACAACAACATTGCCTCCCAAATCCGAATCATTAATTTCAACTATTTATTGCCTCGGTTCTCGGCAACGTTTTCTACGTCCATTTCTAAACGCATCCTCTTATCGCTGGACCACTGGCCCGCGGGGTGAGCAAACGAGTGCTGGAATTCATAATTTATCGGCGAGAATTAATATAAATAAAATCTAAGCTATGTCCCCGGGAAAATGCTAACCGACATGTGCGTCCCGGGATTTTTCCTTCATCTCATCGCGCTCATCTGCTACACAAACACACGCAGATAAATCGGACCGCACCGAAGCTTCGCACGGACAAAAGCGCTATATTGCACACCTCTCGTGGGTGAAGGATCTCGGCCCCCGTCACTGACCGACACAGACGGGGAGGCTATTTTGCACCCTTTTTTTCTTGTTTTTTCGCCGAGCATGCTATCGAAAAGGTATGTACGATTTCGGTGAATCCGACGGAGTGTGCACCTCGCTTAGTGGTTGGGTGAAAATATAAAGCAGTGCGTTAGTGTGCGTGTAGTTTGCTAGTTTTCTTTTTTTGTTTTTGGTAGTTGCAAACTAATTTTCACTCGCATGATATGTGCACTCTCGTGACGGGGGGGAACATAGATGAGCAGCGAGTGCTACACATAAAGCACACTTTGGTGTGAGGAGTTCAAGCCGTTTGCCGTACCACCACCACAGCTGGGCAGATACACCGAACGCCATCACACCATGCAAATTCCCGGACGTCCCGTTTTTTTTCTGGTGGTTCGTTCTAATTGTTTTCGTTTGCCCGCGGTTTGGTCAGCGACGACATTGGTGCGCTTTTGCCTTTTGCGCTGCCCGGACGTTTGCGAACCGGTGTATCGGTCGGTTGGTGTTTGCTGCGTTGGTTCAAATCAATAGGAAAAATCGGAAACGTTACCCCCCTTGCCATTCCAGTGTTCTCTGCTCGTGATAATGAATTTGAAAAAGCTGTATTTCATCTGCACAAGGGGTGCGCAAGTTGTTATTCTAAAATATCTATATATCAAACGTGTGCGTGTTTGGAGGGGCGCAAAAAAGGCGAAAAAAGAGGTTCGAATCATGATAGAGTAATTATGGCATTTGATTAGAAACATAACATAGTTTGTGACGGCAAACAGCGGGCTTGTATTGTATTGAAAAGTACATATAGTATGCTTTTTTATTTGCTTTTATGTGCAATGGAAGCGCCTGGTGTTTTAGTACAGTCGATGGAGAAGCCCAGTTGTTTATGATTTGATAAGATATGTACTTTAATTTCAGGCATCGTTTTGAGGCTTGGTTTGAAATATAAGCATTAATTATATATAATGATACAATAGACATGATAAAAAATGATAATTATTTTTCAAATAAAATCCGTTTTGGGTGGTAAAGGAATAAATTAATTTCTTGGACGATAGTTTTACGTTGCCTTATCGCAGCTGAGACACTTTTTTGTGTATGGCAAAAAGAGTAAATTTTCACGTATTTTTTGTATGCTTGAATTCTTCTTCATTCACGCTACGTACCAAACGAAGCATAAACGTACGAATCCTGTTTAATTTTGTTGATTCAGTTCCCGATTGCCGTACCGCTTTTTACATTTCTTGTGTAGCTTTCTTGTGTTGCCTCTCGCTGCTCTGATAATGACATCCCGTGGATGAGCGTCGTTGCAGAACTCGACCCGGCAAGACATTTGCCGGATTTTTCTTCCCATCTCTCCCCCCCAAAAAAAAAAAAAACAAAAACGAACGAGCAAGCAAAAGATACATAGCAGCAGAGAGCGCGATGGACGCTTTTTTCAAGTGTACACAGCACAAAAAAAAAAGAATGACAAGTTTTAGCTGCGGGACGGCACTGCTCGAGTGTACATCGTAATTAAGAAAATTTTAAAATATTCCAAAGCTATAATTTCCAGCGTGCCATCGTGCCACGTCTTTCTCACTGCGAGCGCGCCCGGCCGGTCGGTCAAACGTTCGGTAAGCGGGAGTAATACAAGAGATTGGGGGGAGAAAACCGACAGGCGAAAGAAAGAAAGAAAAGAGCCCCGGGCAGGACGGTGCGCAAGGAGAATGCGAACGAAGAGCAAATTGAATGAACCAACTCAGCCTCCACTGGTGCTTTTTTCCCAATTTTGGATGGCAAAGAAAGAGGGCAAAAACCTTCCCACGGATACAATTACGTTACGGCACGGTCGGCAGTAGGGAAGAAGGAAGGGCTGAACAGCGGACTTTGTTTTTCCTCCATTTTTACCATAAAGGGGATGGGGGCAAGCGGGTGAGGCGGTGGCGTTCATCTCCATTTTGTTTGTTCGTTTCCCGTCCGATGGGTGAAAATTTGCTTTCGCGAATGAAAATTTGCAACGGAAAGAGATCGCTGATGGTTGGTGGTGGTGATGGTACGGGGCTATTTTCCGTTTTTTATTTCCCTTTCCTTATCACGCCCGGAGGGGAAGAGAGAGATGGCGGGAACTGTCAGTGCAGCAACACGAAGGAGAAAATGAATTCGAAGTAAAGGAAAAACTTCGACCGGGATTCCTTGGCTTGGCCCGGGCGGTGTGAGCTGACACCGTTAGGAGCAAAAAAATGGCAACCCGCTTCCTGGGCAGGTGGGGGGGCCTGTGGAAGAGTGGGATGAGCGGACTAAAAGGGATAAAAAAGAGAGCAGAGGAAAGAAGAAAAAAAAACCCTCGAGAGAAAACATTCATTTTGAAAAAGAAACACACACAAAAAAAGCAACCGACAGCTTGATAGCTCGGTCTCGGACGTTTCCTTTAGTTTTCGGTAAGACGTTCCGAGGGTAGGGAAGCGAAACGAACCATTGGCAAACAAAAACAAGCAAAAAAAGAAAGTAGAAATATAATACCAGCAACAACAGCGTCGCCCGGGAAGCAAGGTAGCACAAAAAGCAGTCAGATAAAAAAAAGTTGTTTAAACAACAAAACTGTGCAATATTTTCGGGCTGCAATTGGGCCCGTGCTTCGGTGCTCGTTTTGCACTGGAGAGTTTTAGGTTCTTCTTTACTGATGTCATTTTTTTATTTTCTGAGGGAGTTTTAGCCAAGCATTTTATGTTAATGTCCAAGTTTCATTTCTTTCCTACTTTATTTATGTTTGCATTATAAAACAGTTATTAGTACATGGTTTTATATTATTGTTTTTAAATAGAAGTAGTTAGGTAGTAGTTATTTTAATAAAGGAGTGAAACTTAAACTGTTAACTTCCTCTTTTATATTCATTATTAAATTAAGTTTGCTGTTTCGGAGTACAATGAGCTATTGATATTAATGATTTGTCATCAAACCAGACTGAAGACGGTACAGTACACTATCAACACTCTATATCTCGTGTGCTCTGCTTGTAAAAAAGTTCTCCTCCTCTCGCCATCAAACGCGGGAACCTTTAAATCCATAAAAATGACTTCTGTCAGCTTTCATCATTTGCTATGATTGAACAACTGCAAAAAGAAGCACTGTCGCGCAGTGCATCTTGGCCCGGGCGACCACCTCCACCCAAAAGCTTTGGAATGGAATGGGTGGAAAATGCTTTTTGAAATGGAAATATATCCTACATAGCGCTTGCCGGTTGGAAATGTTATTTTAGCAATAAATATTCTCTCCCCCACCCACCGCGAGTGGTTGCTGCAATCGAGCCGAGCAATGAAAGGTACGATAATGACAGTGGAGTTGATGTCACCGGCTCGAACACTCCCTGTGGAGCCTGTGGCACTTCTCCTCTTGAAGAAGAAGAAGAAGAAGAAGAAGAAGAAGAAGAAAGGAAAGAAACAAACCGTCTCCGTCCACAAGGAGAAGGATTGTGGAAAGTTTGGCTGGGCCCGGTTCCCTCCACCGATCCTAGCTCTTTGTGCGCGGGCACTGAAGCGTACCGGCCAGTACCCATCGCAGCTTTGGTGCGCTTTTTCTTCGACCATTTTTCACCGCGGTAGTAGAGAAGGTGGTGCTTAAGAGGGGAGAAGCGTTAGCGAGCGGAGCGGATCCATTACCACACTGCTTCACGGCGTGCTATCAGTCACCTTATTCGGCTTCGGCAAGGAAAAACCCCACGGAGTGTGATGGTGTGAGGAGCAGTGGAGCAGTTTGTATTAATTTCCACATTTTCATTCCCATTCGCACTTACTTTGTGTGTACTGGACAGACTGAGGCGGAGGTGGAGTTGGGGCGGTCGGTGGGACGCATTTGAAGATACAAAAACCGGGTACGAAGCGCGTGGTGCAAGTGCCGAGAGGAGAAAAATTAATTTATTTCTCACAGTGAAAAATAAATTACGTAAAAAAAACGAAGAAGAACGAAGTGGGAAAATGCAAGCAGTGGAGAAATGACGAACCGAGGGGAAAAAAGTGGGAAAAACAAACACACAACAACGCTGCCCAAGAAGAGAGAGGAAAAATGATGCGGGACAGCAAGACAGGGAGAAGTTGTCGTTTGCCCGGCTCAAGTAAAGTTGCTGCTGACGTGCTGCTCATCTTGGAGTGGGTGGGAAGCAAGGAAAAAAAGGCCACCGAACCGAGAAACACCGACGCAGCGACAGCAACCCGAGCGGCGGGTCAAAAGGTGGACCGAGAGAAAATGCACTTGACGACGGACACTGTGAACGCTTTTCAGCGCCAGTTTTTTTTGCCACCCTCACCCTCCATGCCCATCTTTCGCTTCATCCATCCGTGGAAAAGTTTTTATTTTTCTTCCATTTTTCTATCGTGCCTTTTCTGTACCTTTATTTAGATTTGAAAAGCGCAAACCGGATGAGAAAGCGTTCAGGGAGGAGAGGAACAAGAGAATGGGATGGTAAAACCGTACACCACCGGGCCAGGACCATTAAAATCGAGCAGTCCAGAATGGTCCAGAAGTGGTGGAAATGGAAGGCAGAGAGAAGGGAGGCTTTTTTCTTACTCCCGTTTTCCTTCTCTTTGTTGTGCTTTACACACAAACGGAGCTTTTATTTTTAACGCTGTCAGTCAGTGCGTCCTGTGCTGTATCTTGCTGGGGCAGGAGCAGAGATGCCGGAAAGACGCCGGAAAGAAACGGAGTGTATAAATCGTTGCAAACGGTGCATACGGACCCGGCTGGCTACGGGGGCATTGCATTAGATTGCATTAAACGAAACATGGCAAGATTAAGAGCAAAACCGGAGGGAGATGAGTAAGAGTTCATAGGAAAGTTTGTGTGTTGAACGGTACGGACGCAAACGGGTACTAATGGGATCGATGAAAGAATGGTAACCCGTTCTCTGTCGGTTCGGTGTTGAAGAGCGGAATATCCTTTCATTCTTTTCAATCACCATCACACTCACTGGAGGATGGCCAGTGGGGAGTTTGTGTGTGTGTTTTTTTTGTGTCCTATAGCGATCCTTATCGAGTTAATTGACCGTACCGGTGATAGTTTTAGAGTCTTGTCCGTTTTTCACAAGTGGTTTAGCATTTTAGTACACCATATAGAGCCCATTTTGTGTCGTTTAATTGACAAAATGAACCGTTGGTTGGGGGCAGTTAGAAGAGTTTAATGTGGTAGTATGCTGAAGGTTGAGCAACCGATCCAAATTGCTATTGGGAATGGGGATGTGTTTTTTTTCCTGTATATTTTTTTTTTATTTATTTTTATAGAGACTTTCAGCCAATTGGCCTCATTCGCCTCAATCCTGTATATAATCGAGGCACTCCCGACGGACTAGTATTCGCCTGAATATATACTCTCAGCATGTCATAAGCGATTTGAAACGCTGTGTAGCTAATGTTCGCCTAAATGTATACTATTTGCATTACACAATCATCATTTAACGATTTCTAGGGAATGCTCTTAAGAAAATTTATATTAAACAGCTGTCAAAATAGCACTTTTACTTCACGCGCACCTCATCGGTGACCAATTCGTAGAATATTACGTGAGCTGGTGACACTTTCTCAAGCGCACAATCGCAAGCAAAGCGAGGCGACAGTTAAGAAAGAAGCAAGCTCAACAAAGTTAGGTGAATAAAATCATTTCCTTCCAACCCGGCACTTGATGACCACTGTACATTTCCATTATTTGGTGACACGGCCTTCCAGCGCTCTGAAGTTCGTCTCAGACGCAATTCAATCAAGCCGGGGCACTCAACGCCACGTGAATTAATGATGTTTTCTTCAATTAAATTCAGCGCAGGGGTGTTTCGGTTTGGCCGACGCAATATTTTTCCTTCTAATTGACAACGGGGTGTCGTAATTAACTTAACTTGGAGCGTTTTTTTCTTCGAGTTCTTCTTAAGATGGCCTGAAGCAGTGAAGCAGTGATGTACGGTTAATGGGTAAGCAGTTAAAAAAGTGACAGGAAATTTGCAAACTTAAGTGAGCAAGAGAAGTTGTTTTAATGACTGTTTTTATTAGCTGTTGTTTTCAATGTGCAAAAAGTGTCACCTTAGTTATATTATGCTTGGGAAAAATAAAAAAAGGGAAATCTGACTGCATACCCAAACCAAGCAGTTAGACGGGAATAAATTACATTAATTGTTACAGGGTTTACCAAGTCACTTTGCGATGTGAGCTGCACAATTCATCTCACTTGAGACGTATTTCTATTCTGACGTGCTACTTCATTTGGCCCGAAATAATTTTCTATTCCGCCGCATTCATTTTCATCCATGATATGAAGTCTTTTCACAGGGGATGTTAGCTGGAGCCGTCCGCGATGTTTACATTTTCTTCAAAAATAAATTTTTGGGCTTTTAGTGCTGATTTGTGATACAACTATGTTGTTTAACAAAGAATAGAAGTTTATCTTTGCTCCGCTGTAGCATTCTAGCCGAAATATGGGTTATTCATTGTGTTATTAGCAGATTTGACTGAGCAGGCTCAACTGCTAATAACTCAATGAATAACCCATATTTCGGCTAGAATGCTACAGCGGAGCAAAGATAAACTTCTATTCTTTGTTAAACAACATAGTTGTATCACAAATCAGCACTAAAAGCCCAAAAATTTATTTTTGAAAAAAAATGTAAACATCGCGGACGGCTCCAGCTAACATCCCCTGTGAAAAGACTTCATATCATGGATGAAAATGAATGCGGCGGAATAGAAAATTATTTCGGGCCAAATGAAGTAGCACGTCAGAATAGAAATACGTCTCAAGTGAGATGAATTGTGCAGCTCACATCGCAAAGTGACTTGGTAAACCCTGTATCGTCTTTTTAGGTTGATTGTATTGCATGCAGCATCGACCAGCACATTGATTGTAAAGTGTTTTTGTGTTTGAAAATAATTGTCTCCTATCCAAGTGCCAGGGTAACGATTGAGTTTCATTGTCACTTTTGTCAGCAGAAGCAAATAAATTCGTCTGGCCGTTATCGAAGCAAATGGCGTCATTTATGGCGATGAAAATCGAATGGAAAATATATATACATGACGCCACTGGTCTCGGAATGAAGTGATGCTGGTTTCCTTTTTTTATTGCTTCCCGAGACACAGACATCGACCAATGTCCTGTTTCTTCTCTCAGATCTTCGCTACACTTCGCTCTAGAACTCCACCCACCCAGGCACATCGCTCCCGCCCTTTCCGACTCACAAGCGACGACGACGATGATGATGAGGTTTTAATTGTGTTATTTTTTAATTAGGCAAAAAATTAAAACGTTTGTCCGTTGCACGAGTTCGCTTCGCTGAACCCATGCCACCATCATCATCTCTTTTGCACGGTCTGGACAGTTTTCCGGTCCGCGTTTTTGCTTCCCCAAAGACCCCCCACCAAGACTGGTGTGTTTGTGAGAGTGGACGTGGAGCAGAGACGTCAACAAACAACAAAAAACTGGGACCATCGTCTTCCTTTTTCTCCATTTTCGCTTTGCCGCACGTGAAACGTCTAGCGGGCGGAGGGTTTGACGGAATAGAGGAAATGTCCCTCCACCAGCACGTCAACGTTTGAGTCAACAACTTGGTCGCGTGTTTTTTATGGTGTGCGTTGCGCGGCGGAAAACTCTCTTTTCTTATCATGAGCAAAAACAGCAAAAAAAAAAAAGACCGAAGAAAAATTATTCCTTGAGTGGACATGTTGAAGGAAGATGGTACGCGGGGCGAACGGTAAGAAAAGCTGGCCCTTTAATTGATCCGGTGCTGGTCGACGGATGTGCACGGGAGGGAAGTAGAAGGGTGGTTTTCTTAATTAAAAATAACATTTTTTAATTTCACCCTCCAACGTGTCCTGCTGCTGATGGTCTGTTTCTCAACCAAACAGGAGGTCAAAACCGGGACCATGAATGCTGTTCGGAGAAAGCAAACAGACAGTTTGCGCGCTGGGAAAAAGTTGGTTCGCTTTTCCACTGCAGTCCGATGCATGAAGGATGATTGGTTGTTTGGTAAACGTGAAAAGATGGAGTTGTATTTGCAAATTATTTTATGTTAACGATGTTGGCATGTTTTCAGCATCAAGAAGTATCTTATTTGCCCAGAAATTGTAGAAAATATGAGTAGAAGTGTCACATTGCATATCTTCAGGCGTTAAAAATTAATTATTTAAAATGGCATATATTTAGGCGCTCAATGTCTTTGAGACAGTCAAATTAATTGAAACATAACAATATGGCGATAGAATTATTACACCACAAATGTATAATATTCACGAGCACAAATTGCATTGTACAATCCCAATCACTTGCCACGCTGCTACCCAAAACTGGTGCCTTTTGCTTTTGTTGCTAATTAATCAAAACGGGACGTTGTCTAACGGCTTCAGCGGATTGTAACAGCCATTTGCCCATTTGCCCGGGTTCCGTTTTTTATCCCCTTGCCGAGAAGAAATGTAAATAAAAGTATACATTCAGTCGCGTTTGGTGGTTGAAACGGACACGGCGCGATGGAGCTGCGGGTGATAGGACGCAACCAAAACAAAAAAAAATATGTATGGAATAATAATCATTGCTGCTGGAGACTTTGGTGTTCTGTTCTGCCCTTTTTTATGGCGTTGGTTGCGACCAGGGTAGAAGCTTTTCTAGCTCGCCATCGTTACACTTGACTGGCTTCATTTCGGGCAGTGCAGAGAGGGTAGGACATCGGAATGAAATACACTTTTGCCCGCAACATCACCAGGCCACTGCTTGTGGAGGAGCGGCGCAAAGGATGGTATGGTCATTAAAGGAGCGCTGAGAAAAGGGGTGGGCCATTTCAGTGAAACAAAAAACTCCAAGTGAGAACGCATTCTGAAACCGGTAGCAGAGATTGTTCGAGTAAGCATAAAAGCTTTCAGTGCCTTTTGCCTTTGCCATTTTTCCCCCACGCCTGGCCGGGGTCTTCGTTCGCTGCTCCTTAAGCTTCTTCCTTCCGACATCTCGCAAGTCCCACGCCGCAAGTCTCTGGCATGCCCAAACGGACCGGGTTTTTATGTTTCCAAATGGCAAATCATTCTTGTCTGCCTTCCAATTTCCTGCCCTTCCTACCCCAGAGCGTGCCATTTTTCTTTTGCAAACCCATAGTTTTCCACTCTCCAGTGTCGAGCAAAAAGGAGGTTTTCTTTTCAATTTCGAAGCGCTCCACCTTCTACCGCTTCGCTTGGTGCGCCATGTCCATCCGTCAAAGGGCTTTGTTTGGTGCTTCGTTAGGGTTTTCCATTCGGGCTTTTTTCTTCTACTGGTTTGTGCTGGAGTGGGCATGAGCTGGGGGGACGTCCTCCATTGTGTCCGACGGGTTGGGAGTTTTTGAAGATTGAAGTAGGGGTTTTTACGAAATAAAAGCTCTTCTCTTCTTTTTTATTTGAGAGTCCAGCAGAAGAGGGCTTCCTTTTCGATGGTCAAAAAACGATTGTTGTAAAAAGGTGGAGACTAATGTTGGTTTGCTGAAGCAGACGTGAATAAAGGGGCACACACATACACACACACAAAGACAAAAGGGAGGGATGGTCTCAGTGTTGAAGTGTGGTTTTGTGTTATTTTAAGTTGAATAAAATGAGTAAAATAAACTAAAATCCAGAAACGTGGATGTTAGAACAGTTTTCATCCTCAACTTTCATTGTAAAATAAGTTGATGGTATTTTTGAACTGTAAAATATAAATTACTGCTACCATTCTTAGCCCAAAAAGCCCAGACTTTCTGGACAAATTTCTAAGAAAACCAGTAAATTTCAATTTCCCTCAATTAACACGGGAAACCAGCGCAGCTGACCAAACAAAAACCAGACGTTCCATAATATAAAGGTTTGTTGCCCGTTTACTGCTTCGTGGAAATCGTTTCCCCATTCAGTCCAGTAATGTTTAGGGCCCTGTTCGTTTTGGCCATCGGTTTTTGCTCAACGGACTGTTTTTTTTAAACCATTTTACCCTTAGTTTTCTAATGAGTTTAGCATCCGTTTGGCTAATCATTAGACCAGCAAGATCTTTGCCCTTGCTTGGAGTTGGAACGGACACAAAAATGTGTAAAATCAGCTTATCACCATGTGATTAATGGCACCTGGTGAGACTTTCCATTCAAAATAGCAATGAAAACTGATTGCCACGAGCGCTGCTTTTGTTTGTGGTTGGAAGATTATTATTACTATTTGAGGTAACTAAAAGGAAACTAAAACTCACACAGCGCGATAAATGGACATTTGTTTTTATGAAAAAAAAATTAATAATTTACGGAAGGTAATTAATTAAAAAATGTATAATAAATATGTTAAAATTATCGCAAAATCTTAAATGATTTAATTATGCACTAAGCTGTTTCATTTGAATTTGTTTTTTTTCCTCATGGCGTGCAGGAACATTAAAAAGGCTAAAGTTTTCTATAATATTCTTTGGATCTCAAACACACACACTTTCCAACGAGCGTCTCGATGGTGTCAAATGTAATGGCAGGTTTCGGCTTTCTCACAGCTATGCCAAAATTGCGTAAAATAACACCAAAAGAATGCTATGATTAATTGCAAAAGAAAGACAAGTGTATGCATGAAAAAACGAGCTGCCGGGAAAATGGTGGCGGCTACAGACAGACAAAAAAGCGGTTCAATAAATCGCCCCGCAGAAGATCATCTCGAATAAAACCCTTTTCCGAGGGACCGGCGGAGGGATGAAAGCACCAGCTCAACGATATCTTTTCACCATTTGGCTGGTGCCAGGCGCCTTCTAAGCTGTCTTGCTGACAGTTGCTAGCTGTAGCTGCTGTGTTTACGATATGAATCAAGTGTAGGATGCAACAAAAAAAGGGGTATCGCCGTGACATACGATACGTGTGCCCCGGGGACGGGCATCAGATGGGATGGTGTGGGACAGATTTCATCCACCACGTCCAACTGTATTGTTATGCAAGACGGTATAAAAATCGCTTCCCTTTCTTAACCGTGTGAAGATGAGCTCGCTAGACAAAGTGCGAAAGTAAGACAACACACCGGTGTGACGTAGAAAAATAAGCAGTTATTTTTCAAATTATACACACTTCCACAAGCAGAAGTCCCGCACACGGTGAGGGCAAGCCGACAAGTCGAAGGATGATGAGGGCACGCGCGAGGTGAAAGAAAGTGCCCGAAAAAACGAACTGCTTGGTTGGCTGTTGTACTTTTTCGGGTCCTTAATTTTCCTCACTGCGGTTTTGGGTTGCCGTATCGCACTGGAAAGGTGTTGTACGTGTGTGTAAAAAGCACATAACCGATACGTTACCCGGTGAAATGGGGAAGGGGAGGAGGGGTTGACAAATGGGTCCGAAACACGTCGGGGCAACTTTGGAGTTTTGGCAGCGGAATAAAAACGGCTAAACTTGCACGAGACTATCATTAATTCTTGGTGATGGTAC
Source organism: Anopheles coluzzii (assembly GCF_943734685.1). Taxonomy (NCBI): domain Eukaryota; kingdom Metazoa; phylum Arthropoda; class Insecta; order Diptera; family Culicidae; genus Anopheles; species Anopheles coluzzii. Next base: position 10,896,318 of record NC_064671.1, on the reverse strand, counting down.
TTGGCGACTTGGAAAGGAATGTGGGAAGTAGCTTGGGCTGGATGAGGTGAAGTTAAAAGATGAAATGATGGTGTTGTAAAGAAATGTATGCATTTTGTCCATTTTTTGACTGACTAGAGATAGCTCGAAGTAAGTGTAGAAATGTTTTTGTTTTGTATTTCAACGCTACAAGCGAGTTTAGTATATGCTTTCTTTGTGCAAGATGGCTGCTGATGCGGTACTACTGTAGAACATAGGATGGTAACTACATTTTATGAATATTTATAAACATCGCAAAGTATTTGAGTGCCTTTATCATTCAATATGCTGCATACAGGTTGATAAATAAGTAACTTTTGAAGCTAAAAGGGATCTGGTCGATTTTGCTTAACCGATTGCATACATTTAGGCAAATTTAGCTTTATTGTAACTTGCCTAACATTTCGCTACACGATGCACAGCTTTATTGTAAACTAAAAACAAACAAAAATAGTTATATTTCAATGAGAACACTTTAAATAACAGATGAGCCTGAAGCAGAAGGTTAAAAAAAATCTTTCCTCGTATTTGCTAGCCGCCATATTGTACCGAAGGAAGCATTTTCATTGGTTGTGATTTTGGTGGCGAAAAAAATGAGGACGATAACTCACACTGCAGGAAGCAATAAAAAAATCCATACAGACACAAAAGAGAAGGGACGAAACAAAAAAAACACATTCACCGAAACCACCCAAACAAACTCACCGAACCAACAAAATAATATGAAAAGGCCCCGTATTGATCGCACCGAAAAGGACAAAAGAATGGAAAGGAACGAGTAAAATGATTTTTTTTGCAAAACAGATTGCGTAAAAGCACAGCCGTTAGAAAAGGACGCTGGTGTTGGAATATGAAAAAATGGGCTCTGGCCAAAAAGGGTGACCGCATTCGGTGTTAAAAGAGGAAAGAAAAAAATACACTCCCATACAATGCTGCCTTTTTGTCTTGGTGGTTGGAGGAGGTGAAAGTAAAAAAAACACGGTGAAATGCGCGCGCGTATGAATGCCCCAGGATAGCGGCAAAGACAACAGTGTATATGGGAAGGAAAATAGGAGAAAAAAAGGAAACTGGCCCTGCAGTTGTGGTTGGAATATTTGCACGAGCGCAACACCATCAACGCGCTACGTGTTGGAAATACCGGCGAGGGTAAAAAATGGGCGTTCGAGGGAGGCAGTGTTTTGCCACCCTTCGAGACAATAAAAAAACAGCGGGAAGAGAAAGCTCTCATTCCCCTTTTGCACGTCTGTGAATATGAGAAAGACGTGTAAGGTACGCAGAACAGGACGAAAAGAAACAACGTTGAGCGCCTTTAACTTTCAGAGGTACGTGTGTATGAGAATGTAAGTCTTAGCAAGTAATGTGTTGATATGGCGCGAAGAAGGACGATCCAAGGGGGGGAGTTAAAAAAAAATGAAACACGTTCCCGTACACAATGCGACGAGGCGCCAAAGAGGAAAGCCAAGATGGTTCCGGGGTTAGCCTTTCGCTATGTTGTTGTTTTATTTTTTTTTACTGCACCCAACTGCTCGTCTGTTTTCCTATGCAAGGTGTCTGAAGACATCTTTGTAATTGTGCCTTCGCCCTTGCTTTCGATGTCCCTTGCTTTCGTGACACTGTTGTCTTATGCTACGCACTGAGCGTGAAAATGAAAAAGGGCAAAGGACGGTTTAACGTTGAAGTGGCAAAACGTATTTGAACGTTTGTTTGCGATTTGTTTAATAAGATACTACATAAAATTGCTTGTTTAGTACATTGCATACTTTAAGGCGCTGCTGTGCTACATTTGCACTAAGCATCAACGCCTAAAGCTATGCAATTTGCTTGTTTTCTGTATGTTTCATAGCAATATTTTAGGCAGTGAGGATTTCAAATCGAGGAAAAATTTAAAATATTGTTCATTATTCAAAAAGAACGGCTTCGGCCGAATTTTAAACATTACATTGCAAAAACAAATTGACAAAAACTAATATGCAAAACAAAACAGTTCAAATGATTAATAACAAAGCTTGAATAAAATAATGTTGAAATAAAAAAAGGACATTCTTTTCAAAGAAAACCCAAGAGATAGAAACAATAATGCTGTACACGCTTGAGCGAAAGCTACGCCACTCTTTCTTGCCACACTTTATCGCCGTCGGTTGCGCTGTGGCTCGCGGTTGGACTGCAAAAGGCCATATACTTTCTAACTATGTATGGGTGTGTATGTGTGTTGAGATATTCATGCAATAAGGGAGACGCTGTATTTTAAAACAAGGATGATGCTTTTTTCTTGGCCGATATAGTACTGTATGTGTGTGTGTGAGCGGCACACAAAAATCATTCTGTATAAAACACACACAAACACCCAGCAAAGAGGTGAAAAAGAACCAAAACTTACGGCCACTGACGGTAGTCTTGGGTATGGAAATGGGTGGGTTTTCCGCATTTCATGTTTCGTATTCCATTACAGGACGTTTTTTTGTGTCCTTACGGGGGTTTTTGCCTTCTGAAGTGTTTTAAACCCCTTACAGTACAAAAAGTAAATGCACGTACGGTGAGAAATGGCACGTGAGCTGGCAGTTAGCTCAGATAAAAAGGGAAAGAAACGATAGACCTAGAGAAGAAGAGTTTCAGTACATGTTGTTAAGTTATATTCGAAACAAGCTCATCGCAGTGGTTGACCAAAGGAAGTAAAAGAAATCTTTTATGTGAAAGAGAAAGCTTATGTTTTATCGTATCATTTGGAGAATTTGTTTTTGGCCAGAAATATGGACATGTTGTTGGTTGTTTGCTTGAGGTTCGAATTTAAACAAGTATTTAATTCAAAACCTTCTAAAAAAACACATCTCAGCTCGATTTAGACACAATCCGTTAGTGCTGAATGCATTTAAACGTCAACTTTCCGAACACCCTCTGCGCCAAGGAAACACTTTCACTAGCCCACAAAGTCTGATGCATTGCCAACAATTTCCCTTCCCGACTCGTACCACACGGACTCGAACCGAACCGAAAGGCGACGGTATGCCATTATCCTTACGATTTTCCGGCTATTGGATTACCGTGTTTCAGCACTTCATTAAAGCACCGTTTCGCCAAAGCGCCACGCGAAATCCTGCTCCGTGGAGGCAACATCTCGCGTCTTGCTGTTGCGTTTCCCCTGGCTAAAGGGAAGTTTGTAGACAGGCATCGTCTTCCTCCGATGGGACTGGCACCGATACACCGGCTAGCCTGTGCATTATTTGCCGATTGCCACCGAGGAGTAACGCTTAGAGCTAGAAACTGCATGGCATGGCACAGTTTTCGCACCGTGTGTGCGTTGGTAGCAAGAAGGCATCACCACGTCGTACCGTCGAATGGGTTCAGTTCCTTCGACCTTTTGCAAACCCTCGGCCGGTCAGACGGTGCTTGGTACCTTGGTCAAGTTTTGTGGCCAAGATGATGAGCCTTGGGACGGCAGGTGAGTAAGCTTCACGTTTGGGTATGGCCAGTGTTTAAACTAGACTTCGGCGTTCGACCTACTCTCTCGGTGACGTAAGGTTAAGGTGTCGAAAGGATTCTTTGGACGGACTTTGGGCCGGTTCGTTAAGGTTGTGAACTTCACAGGTTGAGCTTGGTGAAGGTACATTAAAGATGTTACACATATGGCAACCAATGATGGGGTAACTGTTTGCAAGGATGGGTGTGAAAATATGGCCATCAGGGTTAGAGCAATGAACGGTTTGTAGGTGCAGAAGCTAAACATACCCAAACTAATGTTACCAATGTCGGGGAGGAATCAATATTTTGTTCCATTTTTCGCAAAAATTACAGAGATTATAGAGAGTAGGGATGTGATAATGGATTCATTTCTTTCTCTTGGTTAAAATATTTTCTGAACATCAAGAGATTACTAAATGTATTTAAAGTCTTTTAGGAAATACCTTTAGCTAAAAATTGTTTATCTGCCAGAAATCATGTAGCACTCGTAATGAATACTACTTCCAGGATTTTAAAACGCTGAATACACAACAAAACAAAGTGTACATAAAGCAACTGTGCCCATAAGTCACAAACTAATACATTTATCTCGACAGAGAACTGTAAGCAAGCACTTCCACCACTTAAACCCAGCCTCACAACGATCCTCGGGCGTCGCTGGTTTAACTTTGCTGTCAATTACCCTTAGCAAGTCTCTGGTAACGAACGATGTCCTTCGGCGTCCGAATGGTTCGATGGCATTAAATCAAAACTCCGATGTGCGTTTTATTATCCACCGAGGGCTCATCCCGTGCCTTTCCTTTCCTGTCCCCATTCCTGCACATCTACCATCCCTTTAAATGATCCATTGTCTCTTGGTATGCTGTCTTTGTTTTTCCTATTTTCTTGTGCTGAAGAAGCGAGACACACACACACGGGTCGGGATAATGTTGGGCTGGTTTTTACAATGTTGCGAAAGATATGCACCCCCCTCCTTACCGGAAGATGGGACAGGATGGCAGGACAGGCTCAACCGGGAACCCGAGAGCCCGGAGGGTTTTGCCTGTAAGTAACGCTGTAAATCAAACAACAAGCCCGAGGACAACGTGGCAAACGTTGGAGAGCTCCGCACGGTGGGGTGTCTTGTAACGAGCGGCCCTCGTGTACGGGATGGGAGGCTTATGGGTAGGATTTGTACGGCTGCAGCTAATCGTTGCATATGTTAACGGGAATGGTTGAAAACGACAAAAAGAAAGGAAACGACAGCAAAGGACATATTGCCTGGTGCACATGGAACCGTTTCGGGATGGTAGAGAGATTAGATTCCGAGAGCCTTCGGCTGGTCGACAATGCAATTGAAGACAATTTTCTTCGATATAATTTCATTGTTTGGTAGTAACTATAGTTGAAGGGTTTTGAGAGCTTAAAGATGGAATCTACAAACGCTTTGTTCACTTGGTAGTACATCAAGATAATGATAATGACGTTTTTGATATAAAGGTAGGTCGGTCCAGCGCATTTTTAGTACACGTTTTAGTACAATAACATAATTAAAGATTAAAATGTGTAAAATATGAATTCCTATATTATGCTTAGCGTTGTCTTGCGAAATGTTGTTTACTTAATCTCACTAAAGAATTCGTATAAAGGCTGATAAAACTATTATTGAACGCAATCAACTAATTAGCAACGATAGTCTTGGTCTGTGCAAATCAACAACCTCCTCCAAGCGTAGTTTGCTACGAAAATCAAGAAAACCCTCCCGCACGTTCATTGTTTTTGTAATCGATTATTTCCGTTTTCCTATCCCATCGCTACGAAGGTGTGCGTCACCGTTGTCCAGGTGCCGGAAACCCACCCCATCTTTGTGCCCCGGTTTAGCACAAAACGCCTTATACAGCAGATAAGCAAAACGCGTTTACATATCAACCGGGAGGAACGGAAGCTCACGGAAAGTTTCTTCTCCGTCTTGGGCGGCAAGTGCACGCAGGCCACCATCACCATGCCAATGGACAGCCCGGTCCACATATGGGGTGCAGACGGCCCCATTGAATATGAGCCGAAACGGAAGCTGAACCCCCGTGCACACGGACATAACAAGCCATAACAGAAACCCCGAAAGGATGTCTTACTTCTTCACCTTCATCCATCTTTCTCTTTCTCTCTCTCTCTCTCTCTTTTTCTCTCCCTCTTTTCCCCGTCTTCGGTACGGGGGGTTTTTCTTCACCTTTTGCACCATTTAAACCACCCGTGCTCCCAAGCGCACGTACAGCAGCGTTTGCGTTTTGCACGGTTTTTCCTTGCGTTCGCACAAATTGCTTCCCAACCGGGTAGGTGCTGCGTTCGGCGAATAAACCGGCGACGAGGACCGTGCGCCTCCACCCATTGAGGGGGTGGTGGGTGGGTAGATGGGTGAAGCAGAGAGTTTCTTACGAAACCGTACATAGAAATCGACTCCATACGGCTCCGAAACGAACCGTGGTGAAAGATGAGGTGCATCTGCCCCTTTTTGCACGCCATCTCTTCCAGCTTTGCTTTGTTTTGTATTTTAAAGCGAGAGGCGATCGACAGGTGGAGGCTAGCAGGGAGCACACAAGCCCACCCCCGGGGGTGGCCCTGGCACGATGGGATGAGTTTGTCTTGGAAAGCGTCTTGGAAAATGGAAAACGTCTTACAAGGAGCGGCACGAGCGCCATCGCCTCGGTCGCTCGCCTTCGAGTGGGAGGTTTTGGAGGTGGGTGGGAGTGTGGGTGGTTACCGGGTGTCCAGTCCATTCCAGCGTTCAGTAACACCCTTCTCTATCTCTATTCTCACTCGAGCTCGCTTACCATCTTCTTGCTCTCTCTCTCTCTCTCTCTCTCTCTCTCTCTCTCTCTCTGTAAAATCTCTCTCCTTCTCGCTCACCCGGGATGACCAACAGGGTGCGACGGGCCGAGAAAGCTCGCGCGGGAGGAAAGCGATGATGTTTGTGAGCGGTTTTGAATTTCAAATCGAATCCTTTCCCTCCTCCTTCCTTCCCTTTCCTCCCTTCCCCTCGTTCAGGTGGGTGATTTCAAGACGTTCGTTACGGGGCGCCCCGGCCGGAGCTTCTAGAAACTCCGGGGCTCCGGGTGGGCCACCGGAGATGTGTTTGTGCCACCCACTTCTTGGCCATTTTCTTATTGAAACACAGAGAGAGAGAGAGAGAGTGAGAGAGAGTGAGGGCCACCTCTTCTTCTTACCTCTTTCTCGGTAGTGCCGATTAAAAACGGCCACCCAATGCCACCCACCCGAACACAGCGACAGCACACACTTTCTTACTGCGGTGGGCATCCGTTCCCTGGGACCGTTGTTTAAGACGTTTCGTATCCTTGTGCACGTGGTATGTATATGCTTTATGTTTTATCTTCCCCAAGTCACCCCTCCTCCCCCCACCATAACGTGTCTCTCTCTCACACACACAGAGGCACACATACACTACGCTTTTTGCTCACTCGCAGAGGAAGAGGACGATAACCCATAGAAGTTAGTGTGCCTCGCACTGTCTCTCTCTCTCTCTGTGCCCTCTACCGCCATCATCTTTTGTTATTGTTCCATTGGATAGTTTGGCAATCTCGGGTTTGCGTCAGGTCCACTCGAAAGCCACCGTCTCACCCTTCGCAACGAAGGGAAGGATATACAAATTTAAGTCAGATTTTGTGGGCTAACACTATTCCACACGATAAGCACACCGGCGGGAATTGAGTGGAATGGTGCGTTTGTATGTGGGCAGAGGGTGGGAACAGCGGGGGCTACCAAAACCCGTTTGCCATCATCCTCATGCCAAAACCCTTTTGCCTCTTGGAGAGAAATGTGCGCGCGGAGTGTTGGAGCTGTGGGGCTGGCCGAAGTTCCGAACACTTCATTTCAAAAGCTTCCCACAGTGAACCGGTCAATGGGGTGGGCTGGACTGGTATGTGTGTGTGTGTGTGTGTGTGTGTGTGAGAGGATGCTTCCTGCACGCCCTCCCAGTATACCGTCCAGTTGAGCTCTTCAGCATCTTACCATTTTCTTAGACATTTTATGTGTGTACACACGTCTTATCTTTAATGCATGCTGCTTCGCATGCACACAAACACACATACACGTTTGGCCTGAAAAGTTTGTGCATTTGGAGGTACTGAAAGGAAAGGGGGAGAAGGGTGGGGGGGGCTTTGCACACATACGGGTCAGAGACATACAGACACATGCAAACGGTTGCGATGGCGAGTGCCGTGTGTTGGACCTGTGCAAAACCACAGAAATACGCACACATACACCCACAGACACATGCTCAATTTGGCCACCCGTTGTTATCTTTCCTGCTCTATCGCACACAACCATACTCATACACACACACACACACACACACACACACACACACACACACACACACACACACACACACACACACACACACACACACACACACACACACACAGACACAATCACGGGTTCTTCTTAAGGAGCTTATAATCCTTACCTACTAGCGGGATAATGAAGCTTGTTCGTCTTGGAGTGGCATGGGAAATAAAGGGAAAAGGGCCGAGCTGGATTCCATTATTAAGATCGACCGTCCGCAACACGTGTGTGTGATAAAGGAAAAGTATATGTGTGTGTGTGATTGTATGTACGCACATGAGAGGAAAACGGAAAAGCAGGGCTTTAGGTATCCCTTTTCTTTTATTTCCACCGAAAGAAGCGCTAACAGGAAAATGTGGTGAATTTGAAACAAAAAATCCATACCAAGCAAGTGGTCCAATTTGGTCCTTCGAGCCGGATTTTGCATTTGAAACCGTTCGGACGACGCCATGCCTGGGTTGCGTCTTATGCAAATCAGCAAAGCCGCACGATCGAAAGGGGAGAGAGATAAGAAAGAGGAGGCAGCCATTCTTCAGGCTTTCCTTTTTGTCGGTGGACAATCGGTAGAATGGCCTTTTCCGGTTCGCCACGCATCGGAAGCCGCACACACACACACACATGGCTTTCGTAATGGGGAGTAGGGTCTCTGTCGAGCTAGGGGTGAGTTTTCTTAAGAAAATCTTAAACACTTCGGGTCGTGCCCGGGATGTCGATGTGTCCACCCACCCAGCCCACCGGGGGGGGACATACAGTAGTGAGCCCTCACTCACACATACACAGACAAGGGGCGGGGGGGCATGCATTACTATACTTACACACATACACAGCCACACTGAGTCTTGGCTACTGGCACTGTCTTCGAGATTATCGGGCAAATTTCTTCGACAAGGGATGTTGCTTCTTCACTGCTTCGTGCAGCCTTTCCTGCAGCCACAACATATCGAAGTGTATGTATGAGAGTGTGAGTGTGTGTGTGTGCATTTCAAACCATGCCGTGCATAATGCATAGAGCAAGAAGTTCAAATAATATAACGTCTCAGTGTGAGGGTGTGTTTTTTTGTTTGTTTTCCGAGCTGATTTCTTAGGCATAGTGAATGTGCAGAAGATGCGCATGTTCTTAGCGCAATTTCGTATTCCAAAGAAAAGCACACATTCACACACACACCCACATTGGGGAATTGAGGAATGGAAGGGGTAAGCAAGATAGTGCGCATTAAAATTGGAAACGAAAGGATTAAGGTTGCATTTTACGCTCGCAAATTGGATATCGATCACACCGGTTGTTCGTAGAAGGTCAGCACGAGGTGTGCGAGAGTGGCGAGATATTGGGATTTGGGACTATTCCGGAGACTGTAGCCCTTTCCCAAGCGCACAAAAGAGACGTTTCAAACGAAAATGAAAAAAAGAAGAAGGTAGGACGCATTTGTTTGTTCTGCGAAGTTTGATGTTTTTGTAACGCCAGGCAGAATGCAAACAGAGGCTGTGAAAACCGGGCTATCTTATTAAACAACAGCCAGCGGGGACAGCAAGACGACAGTCTTTTGCTTTGATTGGGCTAAATCTAAATAGCTGAGGAGAAGAAGAAAGAGAAAAAAAACAAGAGAGTCGGACAACGGCCACCAATGCCAGTTAATTATGGCCGCGAGTGTGTTTTGTCGAAACGGGCGTTTGCTGTTGACCCGAACCCCTTAATTAGTGCACAAAAAGCGGGATAATTATGCTGGCAGGAGGATTATCGCAACCGTTGGATCAGCTTACAGCTCCATACTGATGGTGGACGCTTCCTGATCAGGCTACGCGCTTCATGGTTGTAACACAATTTAATTGGAAATTGAGCAATTGGGAGTGCTCAGGTATTGTTGGGGCAGTTTAAATGAAGTTAATTTTAGTTATAATAATGAGTAGTTCTGAATGATATTGTTCTTTTGTCTCTCAGGCAGTTGGTTAACATAATAATGCTTCTATTTAACTATTCTAATTAAATCTATGATGAGTAATTGAGAAGATTAATGGTGGGAGCTCGGAATCGGACCTAATCGATTCCAATTCCGTGTTCGAAATCAATTTTGGAGCCGATTCCGATTCCGGAGCCGATTCCGGAGTTGGTTGCGGATCCGATTCCGGAAATGAATCCGGAGCCGATTTCGGAGTTGGTTCGGGATCCGATTCCGGAACCAATTCCGGACCCAATTCCGGAAACTGATTTCGGAATCGATTCCGGAAACTGATTCCGGATATACTATTCGGAATCGATTCCAGAGAACTTCGGAGCTAGTCGGAATCGATTTCGACGAAATCTTCATTTTTCCCATCACTAGAGAAGATGCACTACTTCAGAATAATTAATATTAAGTTCAATAAAATTTCAATTACTCAGTTTCCTTCTGGCTCGACTAGATCATACTGGAAGAAAATCGACCAGCAAACATCATTTTGAAGGAATGATGAGTACGATTTATTAACAATTTATAAAGGCAAAATAGAAAATGCACACGATAAACTGTGCCATGATCCGTATGTAAATATATTGTTTTTGTTTCTGGGCCATTTCTCCAAGGCAAATGGTTAATAGAGGAGCGAAACCTCACGTTCAGTACCTTATAAAACGAATATCAAACGTTCAATTGATTCGATTAAGGCTTACACTTCGCTCGACTTTGTTGCACAGTTTTCCTGCAAAAAGAGGAAAATCTACTCGCAAACTGCATTCTTTTCCACCCCACGAAGCACACGAGCATTAGAACAAACAAACAAAAAACGCCACCCCGTCCTCCATTTGCTTCCCTTTAACGCTTCCGGTGGGATTTAATTTTTCCCCGTACGGTTTGCAGAAAACCAGAAACGGCGCGCGGCTGACGGCTGAAACTCTTTCCACCTTCCAGTTCCAGCAAAACCGACGGACCGTCGTTTTGGACCAGTCTTGGCGGATCAGAAACACGTACACACACACATCCGCCGGGCTCATAGTTGTGCAAAAATAGTGCAAAAGCCGGGAAGATTCAGAAAATAAACACGGCTGAAAAATGAGCATCTCGTAAAAATGGGTAAACACCGTACTGCACTGCGTTCGGCACCCACAGCGGTTGGTTGCGGGTGATGCAGCAGCAGCAGTAGAAGGAAGAAAGCAAAAATAACAAGAGTAAATAAGAACAAAAAAAAACACACACACACACACATGTACAGGGGTGATCGTTGTAGGGTTTGGCGAGAGGGAGAAAGATACGCACACCTATTGGAGCACCGGATCACCTACCCCGTTCGGGCGGGTTTGTTGCACACGAAGGAGAAGGAAGCTTTTGTTATTTTTAAGATAAGAGGCGACCGAGGTCAGCGAGATTACGCGTGTGCACATTTTGGTCGAGATAATAATGTGGAATAATTGTAAGTGAAGTATTAAAAATACTGATCATTTCCCCTATTTTGACTAAAGGAATGATCGGTGAGTCAACAAGGCTTGCAGAAAATACTCCATCGGTGTAAGTTGGTGCTGTTACGGCGGCAGTATTTTTAAACTATTTTTATTTACTTCCTCGTGATCATTTTCTTCTCTAGCACCAACAGACACACGCACACGCCGACTGTAGTTTACTGCATGGGTGCAATTCACAATCGTCGTGCTGTTTTTTTTCGCTCTTCAACCCCTCCTTTGCTTAACACCTTCGAGCTCGCCCGGCGCTCGATCATCTTTCCAGCAGGGGTGAGAAAATAATATACGCCCAGCAGCAGCAGTACCAACACCACCAGCGAGATCATTTGTTTATCTATCTTTTCTGCATTGCACTCGGGGTGCATGCGTCCGCAATGCGTCCGGTCGTATGGGAGGATGACTGTGTGGAAAGTTCCTCAAATGAGATTTTTTCTTTCTTTTTTTTTTTTGTTGCCTTCTTTTCATTCCAACACCAACGCCGCTGCCGTTAGGTTGCAATTGGTGCAATGGATCTGGTAAAACGCGCTCGAGATCCCAGGCCCAGGGTTAGTGGTTATTAGTGTGCGTAGCTCAAGTAGCAATGAAGCGAACGATGCATTTGGAATTGTTGTGCGAATTTTGTTTAGTTTTTTGGAAACGAATGGTTTAATCATGGATAAAATTGGATAAAATCGAGTAGTTTAGGTGTCGGATCTTACGAAGAGTTATGGTCTTTGAATAGACTTTTTCTCGGATATTGGTTGATAGGTTTGATCAGGCTCAGGAATGTGAAATGGATACTATTTTTGATCAATTTCGTTTTTGTTTCCATAGATTTATTCCTAATAATGTATTTTTTGTAATGAAACATTTAAGAAAAACTATAATTAAACAAGCAAAATAAAATAAAATTTCAATCATTTACAAAACTCAATCCAAAGCTTGTTTGTAAATTATGAATATTTGATGTTAAAGGACAATCAATTATTTCGTAAGAAATAACCAATCATCAAGACAAACCATACCGCTCTTCTAGCTCAAGCAGTTCGCGCTGGAATGCGTCCGCAGTTTGTGCCCGCCCGGTGCCATATAGGTTGTGCCATGTGCGCACCTAAGCCTCATCTCGGCGCAAAGGCCCGCGCGGTCTCACTTCGCGCATCTCGCACTCCGCGTTTGCCGCGGCGGTTTTGTTTTATTTTATTATTGCACCGTTCGTTCGTTCGTTCGTTCGTTCGTTTGTCTGCCTTTCTCTCTCTCTGTTGCTATCGCCGGCCTTTTTGACGCTTTCGATTGCGACCGCGTACTGTCTTGCCTTCGCCGTTGCGTTATGTGTGTACAGATTCCTTCCGTCCTCTCCAATGTCCTCTCCCCATTCTTTAAGGGGCCAACGGCCGTGCCTCTTTCCATTCGGGCTTGTGTTAGAAGTGAGAAAAAGAACTGGAAACGATTGACACAAAGAGTGCAGCGCACCCTTGTGACACACACGGGGCGGCACAGAACCGCGGGGAGGCACCAGACCAGGACCAGGACTTGGGGAGAGGAAATAATCATAAAAATAATGCACTTTTGCATTACGCTCGCACCCAAACACACTGAGCGTGCGGTACCGGTGCACTTTCCTGCTGCTGATTCATTCTCTTCCTTCCCCTTTTTTGCTGTTTGCTGTTGCTTTCGCGCAAATTTGCGTACCGACGCATGCAATTGTGTGCTGGTTGCTGGTGCGTGCCTGCATTCGTTGTCTTGCGGAACGTGTGTTCGGTGTTTGGTTGGCCGTTTCATTTGTCTCTCTTTCCCTCCCCCCCCCCCCCCATTTGTGTTGTCTTTCGTATTTGTTGGCGGATGCATTTAGCGGCGATTGGTGCGAGTATGCGATTTTTATTCTGCAGTTGCTGCTGCGACTTCTTTCCTCACCCTTCCCTGCTTTGCAAAAATATAGCGAAGCATTCACAGATTGCACAGATTGCAGCGCTACGCGTTGTATTGTTTATTTTTTCTAAACCCCCGGTGCTCGGTGCTATAATCGCACATACGCATATACGTGTGTATGCAAGCTGCATCTGATGCAGCAGAGCAACAGGAGAAGATTCCTGGCTGGATGGGCGTTCTTGGTGCACTGCTCAGTTCGTTTACATTTGCGGTATACATTCCTTCGGTGGGGTCAATTCTGCCTTGATTTGTAGCGTATTGCTGGTTTATTATTTACAAAACACACCTTTTTACAACAATTTCCATGTGCTGATTGTTCGATTTTAAGCGGAAATCATCGTAATTTGAGTTTTTAACGCTGGTTATGCTAATTGTTTTTACATTAATACACAATATTTATTTCCTTTTAACTAAAAACAATGCAGCAAATTAAAACAGAGCCAGAATGTATAAAAAACACAAAATAAGAACCAACTGCCATATGCTACCTTTAAAAAGATTCTTTCGTAAAGCAGATTGCATACTTCTAGGGGAACTTTTATACCATGTGCATTGCACAGGGCAGAACTACCGTCAGCCAATTCCTTGCTTTATACCGTTATTAGAGAAAGTTTAAATGAGCAATTTCCTTTTGATCAATGCCTCGCAATCCATCTGACCCTTTCTTTAAGGGTGTTGAAATTTCACTACTGGCAAAGAAAAAAAAAACGAAAACGGTTTCACACGTCATCTGGCCGTGCTGTCATGCTCTAATAAACAAAGTGAACTCAATCGTCACCTCAGCGACAGTGGTCAACGACACACTCCAAACAAGACAGCTTGAACACAGCCCGCACGCTTAACCCCCGAAAACTCCTTTCACTAACGGGCAAAAGGGGAAATGTACCACAAGTCCATTATCCTTTCGTTTGTATCGTTCCAGCAGCCAGAAAAAACACTGTGTTGGTGCTGGTTGAAATTGGGAAATTTTTATTCCGTGCTGCAAAATGACCCCTTTTTCGCCTTTCATCTTTCACCGACGATTAGCATGGAAATGGGCAGAGTTGGAGATGTCGTTTTTTTGTGCGTTTTTGTGCTATCCCCAGGGAAAAGAGGGGTTAAAAAAGGGTCGCTGGACGAACGGTGTCTACCGGATTGCTGGGGTTAACCACCGAAATCAACTCCAATCTCGTTCCCCTTTGGCCATCTATCTCTTTTTCTAGCTAAATTCCTGTTTCGGGCTTGTTGCTCCGGGAACAATTCTGAAAGGGAAATTTCGGGTAATCAGATTAACCAAATCCGTCACCGAACCCTTTTTTTGTTGTTGTTATTGCTCTCAAAGGCGAGTCCATTGACCCTTTTTTCCGGTGCTCACTGCACCCCCGAGGGAAGGGTTTGCAAAACAGCTACAAAACAGCTGTTCGGACCCGTGTTGAATGTTGAATGATCTCCGAGATACCAAGGAAGGGCTGACGAGGGCTGCGGAGGTAAAAAAAAGGAAAAGAAAGAAAGAACCCAAAAACACATGGCAAAGCGAAATAAAGCCACCCATCAGCAGCGGTTTGGGGTACTTTGCTTTGCGGAAGGGACGATTTACGCTTCAAAACAAAACTGACCATCCGCAAACCGGCGTCTGGCTGGGGTGTGTGTGTGTGTTTTTTTTTTTTTTATTAAACTGCTGTTGGGCATATTCTTTTATTCTTTCCGGTTACGGCTGTTTGATGATGATTCGCTGTATTTTTTTGCTGTTCGCATTTGTTGCGTGAGAGATAAACTTCCACTTCCTGCCGAGCAATCAGTCCGCCCGGTGGAATGCAATTAATTAATGGATGAGGCGGGTTTTTTTTTGTGTGTATTGTGTATGTGTGACACCTTTGGCATCAATAACAAATGGCGATGTAAAAGCAATATAAAATTGCACAAAAAAAAACGGAAAGGAAAATAAATAATGACTAGGTGTGAATTCACAGTTACTGGCAATTGATGAAATTATTGCTCACTTTGGCACAGTGCAGTGCAGGGCAGTTTTTTGTTGCCACTTTTTTTTAATTATTGCCATTTTATTTGAACACTTTTATCCTTTCCAAACGCTTCATTGGATGGGCGGGTTGGTGATTTTCTTCATTATTTTGCATCATTAATTGCAAACACGCGGCTTGAATATTTCACCGCCCGCAGGGTGGATGTGAGGGCAGCACGTTCCATCGGCAGCAAAGTTTACACCGAAAAGGGACGCGCGACAGAGACTGGCTTGAGAAACATCAGTTGGAGTAAGAAAAAGGGCCATTTAAAGTGTGACTCATACTCCTGCTAATGCTTTGCTTGCAGACTGCGTATGCGTATGGGGAATAATTTAGCGCAAACAGGGCAAGAGTAACAGACAGAGGGATCTCAGCATACGAGAGGGTTTTGAGCTTCTTTTTCCGTACAACTAATTTATATAAAGGTAGGATTTTACAACAATTGCTCCATATATGCTACATTCAGTGTATCCTTTTTGTTGTTTATAGTTGAATAATTGCTTCAATTGGCCGTTGGAGCTGTAATTCAAATCGAACGCGCGTTTCCATTGTCGAACTAACAATACGCGTTTTCCGTTAATTAATTCTAAACACCCAACTGTTTTCTGTTCACTCCACAGCCACAGAAAGAAGTGCAGCTATGTGCCGTGGCGCTTCCCGTGTTGTTCTAAAACATTCCGCCCGGGGGCCCGGGGTTAGACAACGACTCGGCGCTAAATGTGGTACGCGCGTTTTTGTAGCGCGTTGCTCCCGAGGGAATGTGTGTGTGTGTGTGTGCCTGTTTTTTTTTCCTTTCCCTTCTTTCTTTCTGCTTAGATATTAAAAACGTTCGCGGAGGTTGTTTAACGCAGAGTGGCAAAATGCGATGCTCGCTCGCTCGCAGAGCGCTGTACTTTGCTCCGCCAGTCTGCAAACTAACGCGTGCGGCATGAAAAAAACGGAAAGAATTATCATGCAAGGAAATAAATCATATGAGGTGTGGGAGGAGAGAGAGAGAGAGAGGGAGAGAGTATTTGATAGGGAAATTTGAAAGGTGAAGATTTTTGAAGGAAGTTTTAGTTCGAAACGATTAAGCTGAATTATTTGAAGTTATTCAAATTTTTTATATAATTTTTAGAGGGTTTTGGATTAAAAATATTTATTAAATTATATTAACTGATGTAGTGAATTAGTAGCAATAAATAAATAAAAGATGTAAAGTAAAATTTTGTGGTTAACAATTTCAGTAATTATTGTATCAATTATTTCTCTAACATAAAAAAAAGCTTATTTGTATGGTTGCGCAGTAGTAGAAATTAATTTTCTATTTTTTTTACAGACTCCTGTTCTTGTCCTCAGAACTTTTCTTTATTCTATAAAACTTAAGACAAATATCCAACACAAGATACAAGCAAGTCCAATGTGTATTTTTCTTTAATTTAATTGTGTACTAAATCACTAAAGCAATCGTAAAGCAATTTAAATTAATACATTTAAACTTCACAGGCAGACAGTCGAGCGACAACCCCAAACTCGGCAATTTCGCGTGAACGAAGCCGGAAGTATCTCCCACTTTCCGCTGGCGCCGGGCCCACACCACACCGCCAGAAAGGCTGACGACATTCAGAAAAAAGAAACTCCCAGAGTTTGTCAGACAGCGACAGACGGCCCCCTCGTTACACCGCCCAATAGCAATAGGCGATGATGCTGATGAGGAGCTGCTTGAATGCTTCCCCGGCGATGACGGCGCACAGTACTAAAAGACCGTAGTAGCAAATCATCGCCAGTGTCAGCGAAAGTTGTTTAAATAAGAGCAAACCGCGGCCCGAGCGCGAGCCCGGGGGAACATAAAACTAATGCCGTGCGTTGCGGGGCTCGCAATGGTGGGTGCGTTTGGGTTAGTGTGTGAGTGAGGTTAGTGGTGAGTTAGAACAAAATAACCCATCAACGCATACGACAATATGTCCGAGAGAGATAAAGAGAGAGAGAGAGAGAGATAGTTATTGAAGTGTGTCGTCACCGTGTTCCAGTTCGAGAACTCCAGGAAACTCATCCAGCAAACGAAAGAAACAAAAAGAACGGACACATGCCAGTCTAGGCTCTAACTCACCGATGCAGAATTCCAGATGGTGCAGCGGCAGCTGCTTGTAGGCGTTCCGGACGAAGAACAGATTCTCCAGTATGTGGGACAGCCGCAGCAGAAACAGGCTGTCCACGTCCGTCAGATTGTGGCTGTCGTAGCCGCCGGTCAGCTCCTGCACGTTCTCCACGATCGCGCCCAACCGCCGCAGGGTCTCGCGCCGCCCGTCGGCCCATCCGCCCCGCACCCGATTCCGCAGCCAGTAGTCGTGGTTGATCAGGATCTCGGTCAGGTACGACTCCATCGGTTCGCTCAGCGGCACGTTTCGCAACCGCAGCTCACCGTACGCCCGGGCGATGACGCAGATTTCGTCCTCGTACCGCAGCCGCTTGATCGAGATCAGGTACTCGAACAGCTGCAGGTTGCCGCGCCTGATCAGCAGATAGTACGCGAGATGATCGTCCAGGTGGGCCGTTTCGCACAGGACGAGCTGTTTCGCCACCTCGGGCAGTCGATTTTCGAGGGCGAGCTCAGCCGCCGTTAGGCGCTTCTTGTTGAGTGCGTTACAGTCCGCGCCGCGCTCGATCAGCAGTGCCACCAGCTCGAGCCGGTTGCGGCGTGCAAAGACCGCCCGATGGAGCGCGGTGTTGAAGAACTTGTCGTCCCGGGCGTTAACGTCCGCACCGCCGTCCAACAGGTGGCGGACCTGGTCGAGGTCACCGTTCTGGACCGACTCGAACAGCAGCATGGTGATGTGTGGGGGAGGGGCGAAGGCAAGTTCGGGGTTGGTGATGTGATGGGGCGGACGTTAGTAGGGGGACCGTTTCTTGCGACTTCTTGCGACGGCCATGGTTGTGGGCTGTGTTAGGTTAGGTCCGAGCGAAATCGGATGTTGATAGGAAGGATGTTAGGTTTGCACAACTTGCTTCAATTTACACACTGTACACTTGGAGATACTTTAATCGGCCCGAATTTCCAAACAACTAGGTCATTTATAGCATTTGAAAGAATTTCTTGTTCTTTGTTTCACTTCTTCAATTGTACACTTCACTTAAAAACCTCCTTACTTTACATCAATTCCACTAAACAGATTCACTGTTATGTACAGGTGAGTTTCAACGCCTTTTCCCAAAAACAAAACTCAAAAGAACCCCGTGAGACTGTTGCATTCTCGTGCGTTCGGAATTCGAGATGTCGTACGAGAGCGCGGACACGTTCGCGCGCCGTCCTTCCGTGCGGAGGATAAATTCGCGACAGACTGACCGAAACCCGCTGAACCCGGCGAGCCCGGTGGTCCGTGTCCGTTTTCCTACTTCGGAGCACTCTCGCACACACGCACACAAACACCGCGAACGAATGCGTCGACGCGAAGAAGAAGGAGCACAACACAACAAAAAAAAACGCACACACATACAACCCGGGGAGCAAGGAACCGCGAGGCACCGCTTAGTGGGTCGCGATCGCAGGCCCTCTTCTGAAGTTGTTTAAAAACCGATTCCGTTTGATTTCCAGCGGCGGTGCCGAAAGTTGCTTAAAACTTGGACGTTGCGCGCGAATCACACACACACACTCTTTCTCGTGGCGCCCGTCTACACACCTACGCACTCACACACACACACACACACGCACTGGTGCACATTTTCGCGCCAAAGGTATGGTCGCGCGCGGGATATACACACGCGTTCGCGGGATGTGGCGCCATTCGTGTCGTCTCGCTCAGATGCACCGAGAGTGCATCGTCGGGTGGTGATGGTGGTTGGTGCAACACCCGAACGAACGCATTTTGCACTCCCCTTTTTGTATTGCTGACGGCAAAAGGGGTTTGTGGACACTGGCCGATCCTGGGGTGGGAAAAGCCGGAACCGAACTGACACCCGATACAATGTTTGAATGGTTCACTTTTTTTGTACGTGTTTTCCAACTGTTCTGTTTCGTTGTTTATTTTGAATCTTTCATTTTTTTTATTTCTTTACTTCCCCTTTTTACTTGCTTTTCTGTGCTTTATTACGTCAAAATTATCGAAATATATTTTTTTAGTTTTAATTTCAGATTAAACCCACTTTTTGTATTTTCCATGTTACACTTGTTCACATTCTTTACATTTTTTTTATATTTTAAATATTTTGCTTCTTTTGGGCAGCTTTGGTTCTGTTAATGTTTTACGGAAAGTAAACACAAACACGGCACTTAAACTATTTTTTGCAGAAAACGGTTGAGAAGGGCCAATGTTCAAACGGTTGCACTTGCCCTTGCGAGATACGCGCCGCGCTTGAATCCAACGTTTTCCAGCGACGAAATGGAAATGCGGCGAGCAAACGTTTTCGGCCCGCGCGTTCGTGCGCTCAGCTGTACTGGCTTGGGCTGAAGGTGCTGGTACACGGCAGCGATAGTAGGTGACTCGTTTCGATGGGGAATAGTGGTGTTGTTTTGGGTGGAGTATTCTACTTTACAGAGGGAGAAATAATGTAAAAAGAGGGTAATTAAATTGTTTTTTTTTGTTCTTTATATTTCACAACACTATGAGATATGAAAGCGTGGCATTTTTGTCGTGTGAAAGCTTAACCAAAGTGAAATGTTTGCGATTCTCGCTCAACGCACACCCATCTCTACTTGCAAACGCCCGAAGGCGTACGAGCGCAAACCGAACAAACGCGTGCTATGTTCGGATATCGTTGAATTTCGAAAGTTTGCTACAGTAAACGTACATGCAGATGTTGAAAAATAAAATATTTTAAATTAAAAATTTCACTCAAGACATCGATTAATTAAAATAAGCAGAGTTATTTGAACTAAACCACATGCAATTTACTGTGATTTTTGGTGGTTTGGATGGGATCCGAGACCCATTAAATTAAATTAAACCATATTTTTCTACTTTCTCTTGCGATCTGTAATTTAAAACACAACACCAACATACAACTAACTAATCAATCAACAAATTCTCGTAGATAAATTCAACATATAAAAATATCATTGTCCCAAAATGTAATTTCCGCAATGAATTTCATCACAAAAAAGCGGACGACGTGTACACGCGCCATTTGTTGAGCAGCTTTCTCGATTATCCGTGCATTCGTACAGTCCGGGTTGACAGCTTCGGGTTGTCATAGTTGAAATCAAACCCGCCGTAACGTTTTGTTTGTTGTTTGCGCTTGTGTGCCGTGTTTTAGTTTTATTTCTTTACATTTTTCGATTAATAATTTGTGTAAAAATCTGTTTCAACAATCCCATCTACATATCAGAACGATAGTGCAAGGATTTGACCGCGGTAGGTTCGTTTCTTTTACTATTTACATTTCACGATGAGTCCGGGACGCTCGTCCGAAATGTCGTACATTGTGGAATTCAACAGCCACATACAATCGTACTTCATCAGCAGTACGTATGGCAACGAAACGCTCGTTAATCGGTGCTTGGAGGTAAGATTCGCGTGCTTGCTAAGTGGAATGCAAACGGTGCTTTAACATCTTCCACTTTCTTCCCAGCAACTGGCTGCCTCGAGTGCCGAAAGCAAAACCTTCGATGTGTCCGTGTACGAGTGCAACATTTTCTTCGTCAATCTGCACAAACTCCTCAGCTACAGTATGAAGAAGACGAACCTACTCTGGTCGGTAGTGGCGGTGCTGGAGGTGGCCGTGAGCGATGACGAAACTCGCATCGCTCTGGTGAACAAGTTCCGGTTCCTGCCGGTCGTTTCAATGCTGCTGCTGGAAGTGCACTCGTCGGACCAGCAGAAGCGTGTGCTTTCCCTGCTGCACCATCTGTCCTACGGAGCGTCCATCGATGGGCAGGAAATGTTTATCGAACGCTTAATCCAGAAGCTGCTCACCTTGATCGAACAAAACCACGAAAAGAAGGGACGCTGTGAGGTGGCCCAGCTGGCCCTCTCCATCCTGGTGAACCTTTGCCACCGGGACCTCTCGACCACGTTTGTGCTGACGAGAAACACGAACGTTTCCGCCTTCTGCAAGCAGATAAAAAAGTTTGACCTGCTCGCATGGAAAATGTACATCATACTCGAGCAGAACGACTACATCAAGGAGATCGATTTGCACTATCTGCTGCGGATGAGCTTCGAGGAGGTACGGCTAATGCTGGCCACGAAGAATAGCTTCAGCTTGCGGCACGTGGTCGACTTTTTGCGCTCCGTTCGCACGCTCAGTGGAACGCGCGAAGCCGAACCGGCCAAGGCAGCGGTAACGGACGAGTACTTTCAGCGCGATCTGAAGGAGTTTCTGCAAGAGATGGAAAAGTATTGGCAAACGCGAACTGATTCTCCCGCCGGTGAGGCAGAGGGGCGGAAGAAAAAGACAAAGCAAAAGGTGGAACCGCGCAGGGACCGGACCAGCGAGGGGCTGTTTGAAATACTCGAATGTATCGTCCTGCTCAAACCGGA
Organism: Anopheles coluzzii; assembly: GCF_943734685.1. Taxonomy (NCBI): domain Eukaryota; kingdom Metazoa; phylum Arthropoda; class Insecta; order Diptera; family Culicidae; genus Anopheles; species Anopheles coluzzii. The sequence goes on along the minus strand of NC_064671.1, from coordinate 10,874,719 downwards.
CGACAAGGAGCTGCACAGAAAGATCTGTGAGTTTGGTCCGGCCAAGCTGATCAATCACGCGCGCGATGATTGTGCGAAAGCGATCGATCTGCTGCGCACGATACTGGAGAAAAACCCAACGGATGCTGCGTTCGCGGAAGAGTGTAAAACCGTGCTCGCTTCACTGATGACTATGATCACCAACTGTGACGATGAGCGGCTTGCAATTGCGTTCGCGAAACTGCTCACTACAATCGGAAAGACGTTAAACGCGGTGGACGATCCCATGAACGAGGTGGCGGAGCAGTTCTATCAGCATCTGTTCGGTGCGGTGCTGGCTCATACGTGGGAACGTGCCACCTTCGACTATTCACTGGCCGACGGGCCGGTTAGGGTGTATCTGTGGGCGTTGCACACGTTTAACGAGCTGGCAAACCTCTGCCCAACGTACTGGTACGCTAAACTGACCAACTTGCTGAAACAGAAGCCGATCCAGTTTCTCATCGCGAAGGGGTTAATTGGCGGCAGTGATGTGGAGCTGCTGGAAGCTTTGCTACAAGTGGCCGCATCGTCCGAGTTTCCTAAACAAGACGTCGCACAGATGATAGATCTGCTGAAAAGCAATTTGCCAGCGACCGGTCAGGGTCGGGTACCGCTTGCACCGGTGCCTGGGAATGTACACAACATACAACCACCGACGGGGTACAGCTACATACGAGCGCTCAGCAGAGATTTGCAGGAACGCATCGATCAGGCCGTGGTGCAGATGCAGGACGCCAAGGCTGCGGGATTGATAAACGATGTGGAAAAGTCGGAACTGGTGGAGTTTTACACGTACAAGATCAACATGCAGACCAGCTTGATGAACGATCTGAGAGGTAGTTTGGATGGGACGACGGCACAGATCACTACGCTGATGCATCAGAATCAGCTGCTGATGGCGGAGATAGACAAAAATCAAAAGCGAAGTCTTCCGCTCTTGCTGAAGGAGTCGGCGTAAGTTTGATGGGCTTAATCGGATGTCTGGAAAAGTGTATTTATGTTTTTGGTTGTCTTTTCTTCTAGCTTGGAAAACGAAAATCGGCTCCTCGAGCGTGAGCTATTGCAGATGAAGTCGGCCGCCGCAACGTACGACAAGAAAACGAGCCAGATGAAGCAAGAGCTGGCCGAGTATATTAAAAAGTACGGCGAAAAGAGTCAAAAGTGTGCCGCACTGGTAAAGGAGATCGAACATTTGCGTGCGCGCGACGATAACTACGAGAAGGAAAACAAGCGGCTGCAGCAAGAGCTGGTCGCAATGGTAAGTTTCCAAAAGCGCCTGTACTTTCTCCCTGCGTACTGTGATATTAATACGCTTGAATGGATTTTTTTAGACTAAAAACCGCGATGACGCCCGTAAGCTGCTGAAGCTCGGCGAGGATGACCGACAACGGCTGACGGAACAGCGTGAGGCAGAGCGCAAGCAGTACGAGTGTAAGATACGCGAGCGCGAACGTGACATTTCCAAGCGCACCGATCTGATCCAGCAGCTAGAGCAGACGCTCGTACAGCGGGACAGTACGATCGAAACGCTCGAGACGGAGGGGGCAGATTTGCGGGAAAAGCTCAAGGAACGAGAGGCACGCATCGCGCAGGTTGAGGCAGAGCTGAAAGAAAACGAAAAGATTCAGCAAGCGATCTATAGTTTAATGAACAAAACTAAGAAATAGGAGACGCGCCCCTCTGTACCTGACCGGGGGCAAGGAAGATTGTAGCATACGGTAAGCAATGTAACGAGTAAGATTTATAAAACATAGTAAGATTTTCAAAATGTTGGCAGTTAATCCATATTTCGTTTCCTTAGTATCACAATTCGAGGATAAACTGATGATTGTTCGATTTATAAAAAAACATTTATTAGAATTACTTTTCCACATCCGTTTTATGCCGACTAAGATTGCCTATAAAATTTGACTACAAATGTGCGCAGAAAACAACGTAAAGTAAATCAGGGGGAAATCAGGGAGATAACCGGAAGCTGGTACCCGTTAAAGGGTGTCCTTGTTGATTATCTCGATCAGCTCCGGATTGGCGAGCATGGTTTGATGCGTTCCTTCGATTATTTTCACAATCAGCGACGCAACGGTAAACTCACTCAGTCCATAATCTTCCTCAACATCAACGATCGTTGCTGATCGTACCAGCACGAGCGGTGATGCGATCTTTTCCTTCACTTCCGTGCTCATGTTCATGGCTACTTTTAGCCGGTAAAACAGCACGCGCATCATTTTGCGTGCGTACTGGTCGGAAAATGGATTTGAGTCGTGAGCTACTGCCATCAGCTTCTCAACTCTATCCGAGTATGTCGGCTGATCCATTACCGGTTTAATGACGTCCTGCGTAGCAGTGGGAAAAATGAAGGAGATCACAAGCGTGAGGATAAGCATCTGTAGATGCTCGTCGTCAAAGCCCGATAAATGATGGCTAGCGAAGCGCTGAAGGTAAAGCGGCGAGCCATCGATGAGCATCAGCTTACCGCGAAGTGATCGTGCCTCCAGACGCTTCACGACCTCGAGCGCCAACAGTGCGCCAAATGAATATCCAATGACCAAGAACTGTTCCGCCTTGGCAAATACCGTCTCAAACATCTCCTCGAATACGCTGTCGACAATGCCGGGAATAGTCTGCTCGTCGGATCCCTTGGCAAAGGTCTGCAGCACGAAGGTGGGAGCATTGATCTCGGAGGCGATCTTCGTCCAGGCCGGACTGGAAACGCTTTCAATGCCCGGTATGATCAGCACTGGACCATCGTACTCGAGATCGTTACACTTGGAGGGCAATCGCAAGACAGTGTGATGACTTGCGGTCTCATCACCGAAGCTGGCTAGCAGGTCTTGAAGCTGCAGCTGTTGAGTAGTGGCCTCAGCAGTCTCGCTCTCGGTCTTTGCATCGGCCAGCTTCTGCAGCTTGGAGAAGGTGAGTGTGCGGAGATCCTGAGGCGTCAAGATGATGTCGAAATCACGCTCAAGAACTTGTCTGATTTCGACGGCCATCAGCGAGTCCATACCGATGTCAGCAAGCGTGCTCTCAACCGAGACCGACTTCATGTCGCGAATGTTCATGATGTTCATGACGGCCTCGACGATGTTTTTAGCACCACCGCTAGAGCTACGCTTCTCAGCCACGACCATGCTGGCCACAATGGGCTCGGAGGTAGTCAGCAGCTGATCCAGCACCTGGATGCAGGAGGATAGGCGCTGCTGCAGCGTTCCACCGATCTCCATGTCGATCTTGTCTTCCTGCATGTCAGCCACGATACCGACCTCACCGATGGCTCCCCACTGGATGGCCTTTCCGGGCAGCCCATGAGCGACACGATGCTCAATGATTCGCTCCATGATGGAGTTGGTCATGCCGTAGTTGGATTGGCCAGCATTTCCACGTCCACATGAGACGCTGGAGAAGACGACGAAATGCTTCAGCATGGGACAGAGCTCACGGCTGAGAGCGTCGAGATGATGTGTAGCGGTGGCTTTGGGGGCCAAACACTCGGCAAACTTATCCACGGACTGATTTTCGATGATAGCATCCCGTAGTTGTACGGCCAGATTGAAGATACCAGCGATGGGTCCCATTTGGATAGCTTGTTGAAGAAGACGACGACAGCCGTCGTAGGTAGAAATGTCCTCAGTGGAGATGGTAACTTGAACTCCATACGTACGCCATGTGCTAGGGGAAGATAAGGTGATGAAGTGTGATGTGGAATATAACGAGCCAAAGTACTTACTTGATACGGTACTGCTGGTAGGGTTTGGTAATTCCTCTGCTGGAGCTAAGAAGAAGCTTACGACAGCCTCGAATGATAAGCCAATCGGCTAGCTCAAGTCCGAACCCACCAAGACCACCAGCAATGACGAAGCTTTGCTCGGGATTACAATAGACTCGCGGGAGGTAAGATATCGGAACAGATGCAAGATCATCTTCGTTATCCCGAATCTTCAGGACAACCTTTCCAATGTGCTTGGCCGTCGCAAGATAACGGAATGCTTGCTCGATCTCATGAGCCTGGAAGACGGTAGTAGGTAGCGGTTGTATGATACCCTTCGCCAGATCCTTCATGATGAGCTTGTGTAATTCCAACAAGAGATCGCGTTTTTCTTGGAACAGTAGATCAACCAGCACAGCAGAGAAAGTGATTCCTCTCTGGAAGAACATCATTGCTAGCTTGGAGTCCTTCATCATGTCATACTTTCCAATCTCGAGGAAGTGTCCTCCTCTGGCCAGACAACGGATAGAAGCTTGCAGCTTTTCCTCGGACAAAGAGTTGAGGACAAAGTCGACCCCGCGTCCATTGGTACGCTCTTTGATGAGCGTTTCGAAGGAGATGTCTCTGGAGTTTCCGATATTGTTGGGGTTAAGGTCGGGGAAGTAGCTCAACAGGAAGTCACGCTTCTCCTTGGTACTGACGGTAGTGAAGACCTCCAGTCCGTAAGCTAGACAAACACGAATGGCGGCCAAACCAACACCTCCTGTACCAGCGTGTATGAGAATAGAGTTTCCCTTACGGATGTGAGAGCAAATGAAGAATGAGGCGTACACCGTAGCATAGACTGTGGGAATAGTGGCCGCTTGTTCCAAAGAAATGTGATCGGGAACGTCCAGTGTGAAATGTCGATCAGTTTCAATCATCGTGGCCATCGATCCAGCAGGTATCATGCCCATGACCCGCTTACCGGTGGTGGTGACTCCAGAATATTCAAAACCGAGCACGCATTCTTGTTGCAATCTGTTAGTGAAAGAAGTCTCCACTGTAAGCCTGCCGGTAGCAAGCATAACGTCTTTGAAGTTCAAAGAACTGTACACAACTCTGGCCAGTGGACTAGAGGGCGACTGCTCGTTCAGTGGACCAACCATCCATGTGAATGAAGAAAGATCACCAGGCTTGACACAATTGGCAAAACAATGTTTGGTAGCGGACTCGTAACGCGGATCTTCCTGCAGCTTGAAATGACGATAGGATCCCCATTGGCCTTCGCGATAAACGTTGATCGCAAGTCCAAGCTCAATCTGTTCTTTGTAGAACGGGTTGGATGCATCGAACGCAGGAGCGCTGGGATCATCAATGAAGAAACAGGAAACGGTTTGAATGTTGGGCTCTTTTCGAATGCAGTTCACCAGTCCAATGATGCCCGACGAAGGATCATTCTGAGCGTAGAGAATAATTGGCTTGGTCTTGACTTCCTGCTTCAACTCCAGCAGCCAATTGTGTGTGGTATCATTGGAGCATACCTTGATGACGTGTGCATCGACTGAAGTGTTCATGGCGGACTTCTTTTGCTGCAGCAGCAGGAAAGTCTCACCTTCGATCGACATTGTACTAACAAGTTGAAGTCGTCGATGGCCGTCTTGAAGACGGTATTCTGGAGACTCGCGCAGCAGTATGAAGCCTTGATCGGAAAGGCAGTTGATAGCGTCAGAAATGAACTCATCATCAGCGAAGAGGTTCTCACAGATGAGCAGGAGCACATTTCTTTGCTTCATAAGCTTATCCTCGGAGATCGTGACATTAGGAATGGGCTCAGGCTTTGCAGTGGAGAGCAGTGTAAGGTGTGCCTTCACCAACGGCAGGTCACCGATAGCATCTCCGAAGAGGGAAATGATCGGATCCCTAGTTTTGGAGTGAATCTCCGTAACACTACATACCAAAGTCGTCTGATTATCGAGGATCGTTTGCAAAACGATAGAAGCTGCTTGAGGAGGTTGTAAAAGTTGTTGTGAAAAGTAGGGATGGAACTTGTAGCTCTCAAGCACAGGCACACCGGGTGGCAGGCGTCTAGCGATGGTACTTGCATTAAGGCCACGAATCTCAATGCCGCTGCTTTGCAACAGATTCAGATCCGGATCAAAGCACACACCATAGTACGGGACACCCTGTTCGTTTACTTGCTGCGACATTTTTTGCCGTACAGGATCAATTTTGATCGACTCAATACGGGTAGGAATCATGAGTGAGCGAGTATCTACTGCAATGATCGCCACTTGAAGCATACAGTCCAACAAAGCCGTCCAGTTTCCTTTCCATTCAATTTTAGCGTGCGATCCATCGGCAGCCGACTCCATGACGGACTTAAAGAACCCTCCATAGTGGTACCCCCTTAGTCGTAGCTCCTTGTAAAAGTCTTTAGTCGGCAGTGTAATGGCTGGTTGGTTCCGTTGCTCAATCGGTTGCCGCTGGAAGTGGTCCAGCCGTTGAATGCAACCCTTAACGACCAGCGTTGAGCCTTCGGACACTTCAAAGTGTCCACTGATGTCGTTAATCTCAACGAACAGTGTAATCACCTGTCCAGGGGCAATGGTAGTCGCGCGTAGAAATTCAACCTCCGTAAACTGTACGGCCACTTCATTCGGGATGGTTCCGGTTTTGCTCGTGAAGGAATCCCACACCAGGTACAGATACTCAGTGGCAGGGATCAGCACCCTCCCATCGATACAATGCCCGGCAATGTACTCTTGCTCGGCGAGCGTCACACTGTGCTTATTGGAGCCTTGATCAACCATCTTTTTCGTTTGAAAATTCGCCACATGCCAGTCGACGGAGTGATTCCAGCGAATAAGCGGACCGATCATTGGAGTTTCCAGTGACACCGGGAACGTTACCTTCGGGTATAGATCCAACAGCTGACAGTGTTGCCCATGGATGAAGGCACTGAAATGAAAGGGGAGAAGAGTAGATGGCAAAGACGAAACCACCAAAACCAATGCTTACCGTCCAATGGAAGCTAGGAAGCTGTTCACAAGACTATCGGTAGATTGAATAGAAGGAAGTGGCTGCAACACAATCGCATTACTGTCGATCCTGTTGAACATCTGAGTGGCACTTTTAGGATCGTAGATGCGGAACGACAGTACCGATGTGGCTGTCTTCCACCTATCCGTCGCTTTGGCGAAGAGAAACGATTCCAGTATGGAGGTGAGCTTGGTGTTAAGCTCCTTGTTTGTAATAATGTCGCGATAGTTAACCGTCTCCGGGTTTTGATACGAACTGAGCAACACACCATGCGTAAATGCTACACGGATGGCATCGGCAAGCGACAGCACACCGTCGATGTACGCACAAGTGATCTGCCCGATCGAGTACCCACCGTACTGGTCCACCTTAACGCCGATCGACTTCAGCATCTGGTACACACCGATCTGTATGATCAGCGTCCAGACGGCACGCTGCAGTATTGTAGCGTAATTATCCTTGCTAAAGATGCAATCGTACTCGGGCTCTTTCAGTAGAGTAAGACACTGTTCGACCGACGCCTTGAACAGTGGAAACTTCTTAAACGCCTGCAGCGTCGCTTGCCATTCGTAATCCATCTGTCCGAAAACGATCGCAAACGGGGGTAGCGTTTTGTTCGCTTTGGAGATGTTCTTTTGAAGAATCGTAGTAGAACCATCGCTGCCACGTGCGAGCACAGCATACCCACGGCTGGTCATCTTGGCAAGCTCCTTCCGCTGGATGTTATGCGTTAAGGCGTACAGCTCTGGGTCGAAGCTATGTTTGGCGATACCTTCGAGAAACTGATCTACCGCCTCGATCGTACGTCCACTCCAAACGACCAGCCGAGGAAGATCACCATGTGGGCGAATATTGTGATCCTTCCTTCTGGTGTGAGCGTGCAGCAGTGCGTGTGCATTGGCACCTCCGAAGCCGAACGAATTGACTGCCACTAGCGGACCACCGAGTGGCGTTGCTTCATCAACTACCTTGAGGTGGCCGTTCAGCAGCGACGGTACGTCTTTGCGCGGTTCGGTGTAGTGAATGTTAGGCGGGATGAGGCCCGTTTGCATCGCAATGATGCATTTGGTAAGGGAGCAAAGTCCAGCAGCCGGTTCCGAATGGCCAATATTAGACTTGACCGAACCGACCAACAATGGGCTAGTTCTGTTTGGACAGAACACTTTATCGATCGCGTCACACTCTTCTGGATCACCAACTACGGTGCCGGTGCTGTGCGCTTCCACGTAGCTGATGTCTTTCGGGTCATAGGGCACCTCGGAGTAGAGCTCATCCAGCAGCTGCTTCTGGATCTTGTTCGAAGGGAAAGTGATGCCCTCGAGCTTGTACCCATCGCAGTTGGTTTTCGTATTGACCACGTGAGCGTAGATACGCTTTGCATCCTTCGCCTTCTGGAGTAAGATCACTGCGTTGGCCTCCGAACGGGAATATCCAGACGCATTCTTATCGAAAGGTCGACAGTACCCATCGGCAGCCAGCACGCCGAGCAGTGCGAACTGAAGCGTAATGTACGGATGCAGTGTCAGATTGGTTCCGGCAACAATGGCGGCATCACACTGCCCTTGACGGATGGCTTTGCAGGCCCAATCGAGAGCGTACATGGAGCTGCTGCACGCTGTATCCACCGTCATGGCGGGTCCCTTCAGATCCAAGGCGTATGCAATCTTCAGTGCAGTCATACTCCTTGTAAAGCTGTATAATGTGTTTAATAGTGTTAAAGATACGAAGAGCACATTGATCGACCTGGAGATACTAACCCCAGCATTACTCTCCGGTAAGGCATCTGAGTTTTTTTGTACGTCCAGTAGGTTTCCGTTTCCGACATGGAAATTCCAATGAACACACCCGTTTTCGATCCCCGCAAATCATCGAGATGAAGCCCCGCATCCATCACGGCCTCATAGCAGTGCTCCAGCAGTAACCGATGCTGGGGATCCATCGTGTGCGCCTCCTTTGGACTGTAGCCAAAAAAATCTGCATCGAACTTCTCAAGATGGTTCAGCTTGCCGAGCCGCTTCGGTATGTCGGGATGGGTATGGCGCCAGCGTTCCTCCTTGTCATCGACAAGATCAACCTGTAACAGAGCGGGAGAATGGCGCAATCAAGAAGTGATTGATACGACTATCATGAGCACAGGTAACAGATACGACGAAACCTTGCTGTAAAGGTTGTTGGCAAACTCCTGGACATTGTCCGACCGTGGATATTTTCCCGATATACCCGAAATGACGATCGAGTTCTCCGAATCGATTGGCTCCGAACAGTTCGTAACAGTCTTCATAGTGAAAGGCAAACGTACACTGGTGAGCTGGACGGGTTCAGTGAATTGATTTTATATGGTTTGCACATAGCATTTCGATTGTGTTTTGCATAATGTGCCCCACTGCAGGAGTTTAGTGTCTGCCAATCGCTGCAATTAGTATTATTTTTCGCTTCTAGCGATCGTGCAGTGCTTATGAATGTGCAAATTATTCTGCACGAGGAAGGTGGAAAGGCGACTTCTTCACCTTACTACGCGAACCGATTTCCTACAACGCCATCAAATTTAATGAATTCATCCAAAACGAAGATCATTAAAACAGGTTTAAAGGGTTTTCAAAGTCAATGAACGGAAATGCAGTTCAATCTCCTTTAGTAAAATAGGGGCTAGCGCAGTGGATACATTCGTTGCGGAAGCAATTGGTAACTAATTAAACCGATTCGGTCAAATAGGTCAATGTTTAAACCAAGTGTTGTGCCATTTTTAATGCTTCACTTTATTCACTCACTAGTAGAAGTTGATAAATAGGTGTTTTTAAAAATATGATCGTTCTCACAGAGTGTCCTTATTGATAATTTCAAGCAGCTCCATGTTTGCGAGCATGGTCTGATGCGTACCGTCGATGATCTTCACAATCATAGACGAGCTGGTAAACTCGGTCAGCCCGTAGTCTTCCTCGATGTCACCAATTGTTCCGGAGCGTACGAGCACCAGGGGAGATGCTAGTTTCTCCTTCACCTCCGTGCTCATGTTCATGGCCGCTTTCAGTCGGAACAACAGCACTCGCATCATCTTGCGCGTGTATTCTTCCGAGAACGGGTTCGATTCTCGGCCGATGTCCAGCATTTTGGTGACACGATTCTCGTACGTGGCTTCACCCATAATGCTGCTTAGAATTTCGTTCGACACAGAAGGCAATGAAAAGCGAAGCACCAGCGTGAGGATGGCCATTTGCAGGTGTTCATCGTCAAAGCCCGATAAATGATGGCTAGCGAAGCGCTGAAGGTAAAGCGGTGAGCCATCGATGAGCATCAGCTTTCCGCGAAGTGATCGTGCCTCCAGACGCTTCACGACCTCGAGCGCCAACAGTGCGCCGAATGAATATCCAATGACCAAGAACTGTTCCGCCTTGGCAAATACCGTCTCAAACATCTCGTCGAATACGCTGTCGACAATACCGGGAATAGTCTGTTCGTCGGATCCCTTGGCAAAGGTCTGCAGCACGAAGGTGGGAGCATTGATCTCGGAGGCGATCTTCGTCCAGGCTGGACTGGAAACGCTTTCAATACCCGGTATGATCAGCACTGGACGATCGTACTCGAGATCGTTACACTTGGAGGGCAATCGCAAGACAGTGTGATGACTGGCGGTCTCATCACCGAAGCTGGCTAGCAGGTCTTGAAGCTGCAGCTGTTGAGTAGTGGCCTCAGCAGTCTCGCTCTCGGTCTTTGCATCGGCCAGCTTCTGCAGCTTGGAGAAGGTGAGTGTGCGGAGATCCTGAGGCGTCAAGATGATGTCGAAATCACGCTCAAGAACTTGTCTGATTTCGACGGCCATCAGCGAGTCCATACCGATGTCAGCAAGCGTGCTCTCAACCGAGACCGACTTCATGTCGCGAATGTTCATGATGTTCATGACGGCCTCGACGATGTTTTTAGCACCACCGCTAGAGCTACGCTTCTCAGCCACGACCATGCTGGCCACAATGGGCTCGGAGGTAGTCAGCAGCTGATCCAGCACCTGAATGCAGGAGGATAGGCGCTGCTGCAGCGTTCCACCGATCTCCATGTCGATCTTGTCTTCCTGCATGTCAGCCACGATACCGACCTCACCGATGGCTCCCCACTGGATGGCCTTTCCGGGCAGCCCATGAGCGACTCGATGCTCAATGATTCGCTCCATGATGGAGTTGGCCATGCCGTAGTTGGATTGGCCAGCATTTCCACGACCACACGAGACGCTGGAGAAGACGACGAAATGCTTCAGCATAGGGCAGAGCTCACGGCTGAGAGCGTCGAGATGATGTGTAGCGATGGCTTTAGGGGCCAAACACTCGGCAAACTTATCCACGGACTGGTTTTCGATGATGGCATCCCGTAGTTGTACGGCCAGATTGAAGATACCAGCGATGGGTCCCATTTGGATAGCTTGTTGAAGAAGACGACGACAGCCGTCGTAGGTAGAAATGTCCTCAGTGGAGATGGTCACTTGAACTCCATACGTACGCCATGTGCTAGGGGAAGATAAGGTGATGAAGTGTGATGTAGAATATAACGAGCTCAATGTACTTACTTGATACGGTACTGCTGGTAGGGTTTGGTAATTCCTCTACTGGAGCTAAGAAGAAGCTTACGACAGCCTCGAATGATAAGCCAATCGGCTAGCTCAAGTCCGAACCCACCAAGACCACCAGCAATGACGAAGCTTTGCTCGGGATTACAATAGACTCGCGGGAGGTAAGATATCGGAACAGATGCAAGATCATCTTCGTTATCCCGAATCTTCAGGACAACCTTTCCAATATGCTTGGCCGTCGCAAGATAACGGAATGCTTGCTCGATCTCATGAGCCTGGAAGACGGTAGTAGGTAGCGGTTGTATGATACCCTTCCCCAGATCCTTCATGATGAGCTTGTGTAATTCCAACAAGAGATCGCGTTTTTCTTGGAACAGTAGATCAACCAGCACAGCGGTGAAAGTGATTCCTCTCTGGAAGAACGTCATTGCTATCTTGGAGTCCTTCATCATGTCATACTTTCCAATCTCGAGGAAGTGTCCTCCTCTGGCCAGACAACGGATAGAAGCTTGCAGCTTTTCCTCGGACAAAGAGTTGAGGACAAAGTCGACACCGCGTCCATTGGTACGCTCTTTGATGAGCGTTTCAAAGGAGATGTCTCTGGAGTTTCCGATATTGTTGGGGTTAAGGTCGGGGAAGTAGCTCAGCAGGAAGTCACGCTTCTCCTTGGTACTGACGGTAGTGAAGACCTCCAGTCCGTAAGCTAGACAAACACGGATGGCGGCCAAACCAACACCTCCCGTACCAGCGTGTATGAGAATAGAGTTTCCTTTGCGAATTTGTGCACAAACGAAGAATGAGGCGTACACAGTAGTGTACACCGTAGGAATAGTGGCCGCTTGCTCCAACGAGATGTTATCGGGAACGTCCAAGGTAAAGATGGGATCGCTTTCGACGATCGTGGCCATTGATCCGGCTCCAATAATTCCCATGACCCGCTTACCGGTGGTGGTGACTCCAGAATACTCAAACCCAAGAATGCACTCTTGTTGCAGTCGATCAGTGCAGAATGTTTCAACCGTAAGCCTGCCGGTAGCAATCATAACGTCTTTGAAGTTCAGTGAGCTGTAGACAACTCTGGCCAGCGGACTGGAGGGCGGCTGTTCGCTCAGTGGACCAACCATCCATGTGAATGAAGAAAGATCACCAGGCTTGACACAATTGGCGAAACAATGTTTGGTAGCGGGCTCGTAACGAGGCTCTTCTTGCAGCTTGAAATGACGATAGGATCCCCATTGGCCTTCGCGATAAACGTTGATCGCAAGTCCAAGCTCAATCTGTTCTTTGTAGAACGGTTTGGATGCATCGAACGCAGGAGCGCTGGGATCATCAATGAAGAAACAGGAAACGGTTTGAATGTTGGGCTCTTTTCGAATGCAGTTCACCAGTCCAATGATGCCCGAGGAAGGATCATTCTGAGCATAGAGAATAACTGGCTTGGTCTTGACTTCCTGTTTCAACTCCAGCAGCCAATTGTGTGTGGTATCATTGGAGCATACCTTGATGACGTGTGCATCGACGGAAGTGTTCATGGCGGACTTCTTTTGCTGCAGCAGCAGGAAAGTCTCACCTTCGATCGACATTGTACTCACAAGTTGAAGTCGTCGATGGCCGTCTTGAAGGCGGTATTCTGGAGACTCGCGCAGCAGTATGAAGCCTTGATCGGAAAGACAGTTGATAGCGTCAGAGATGAACTCATCATCAGCGAAGAGGTTCTCACAGATGAGCAGGAGCACATTTCTTTGCTTCATGAGCTTATCCTCGGAGATCGTGACATTAGGAATAGGCTCAGGCTTTGCAGTGGAGAGCAGTGTAAGGTGTGCCTTCACCAACGGCAGGTCACCGATAGCATCTCCAAAGAGGGAAATGATCGGATCCCTAGTTTTGGAGTGAATCTCCGTAACAGTGAAGAAGATTGTGGCCTGGTTCTCGAGAATTGTCTGTACAATCGTGGAAACAGCCGACGATGGTGCCATCGTGTGCTGCGGATAGTAGGGATGGAACTTGTAGCTCTCAAGCACAGGAACACCGGGTGGCAGGCGTCGAGCAATGGTACTGGCATTAAGGCCACGAATCTCTATCGCTCCACACTGCAGCAGGTTAAGGTCGGGATCGAAACACACATTGTAGCTGGGGACCTCATTGCCCGTTGCTTGATCCGTTAGCTTATGCTGAATGGGATCAATTTTGATCGACTCAATGCGTGTAGGTATTACAAGCGATCGTGAGTCCACGGCTATGATCGCCACCTGCAGAATACAATCGAGCAGTGCGGTCCAGTTGTACTTCCATTCGATTTTGGCGTACGATCCATCGGCACGCGACTCCATGACAGACTTGAAGTATCCACCATAGTGGTAGCCACGCAGTCGCAGCTCCTTGTAGAAATCTTTCGAAGGCATCATTACAGCATCGCTCTGCCTGTGCTTAGTCTCCGGTGGCGTGTAGTTAGTAAGCGCCTGAATGCGTCCCTTCACCACGAGAGCCGTTCCTTCGCTGACCTCGAAGCTACCGGTCACTTCGTTCAGATCCACGGTGAGCGTCACCTGCTGATCTCCGACCAGGGTCGTCGCACGCAGAAACTCGATGTCCGAAAACTCGACCGGCATCTCCTCGGGTATGATGCCCATCCTGCCGGAGAAGGAATCCCACACGTAGAACAGATATCCCGTGGCCGGTATAAGGATTCGTCCATCGATGCAGTGCCCGCTGATGTAGTCCTGCTCGGATAGGGAAATCGTGTACTCGGAGGTGCTTTGATCGACCATACGAGTCGTGCGGAAGTTGGTGACGTGCCAATCGGCCGAATGGTCCCACTCGAGCAGTGACGAGATCATGCCTGTGCCCTGCGAGACAGGAAACTGGATCGCCGGGTAGACCGGCAGCAGATTGACTGGATGACCTTTAAGGAACACTCTGAAAAGATAGAGATCCGGTAATGTTTAAAGCAGTTATGGGTAAATACATGGAATAAGGAGGATAACTTACTCGCCAAGGGATTTAAGGAAGTGCATGAGGACATCTTTTGACGCGTTCAACGGCTGCAACACGATAGCTTCATTCGCTCCTAGCGTATGGAACAGTGTCGTCATCACCTTCGGATCATACATTTCGAACGTTTTCAGCTGACATGGATTGAACCACTTGGGTGTGGCGGCTTGCAGGCGCAGAGGCTTCAGCGCTGTCGCCAGTTTCACGGTAAGCTGTTTGTTGGACGAAACACCGCTACCATAATTGGCGCTCTTTTCAGTATGATGCGCACGAATGATATATCCATGGGCGTAAGCCACACGTAATGCGTCGTGCAGCGAGAGTACTCCATCCAGATAAGCGCACGTGATCTGTCCCACAGCGTAGCCAGCGTACTGATCGATCGTTACACCAGACGCAGTCAACAAGCGGTACACTCCTACCTGGGCCATGAACGTCCACAGGATGTGCTGGATGGGATCGTTCGCTTGCATCGTCTGATCGAACGCATCGAATCCACAGTCTTTGATGGCTTGCAGACATTCCGCAATACCGTTGGCAAACTCCGGGAACTGATTGAATGCCTGTACGGTTGCCTTCCAGTTGCCTTCTAGCTGTCCGAATGCAAGCGTTACCGGAGGCAACTTGTACTTCTTCGGGATCTTATTCGATGCCGCTTTGTACAGCAGCTCAGCAGTCCCGTCCTGACGGCCACCGAAAATGGCGTACCCTTTGGTGGTCATTTTCGGTATTTCGCTGCGCTGAATGTTATGCGTCAGTGCGTAAAACTCAGCATCGTAGCTTTTTCCCTTCAAACTGTCGAGAAAATGATCAACCGCTTCGATCGTACGTCCGCTCCAAACCACCAGCCTGGGCAACTCATCCTTTGGGTAGCCACCGTTGATCTTTTGCTTCGTGCAGTTGTGCAGCAGTGCATGAGCGTTTGCTCCTCCGAAGCCGAACGAATTGACCGCAACCAGCGGTCCTCCAAGCGGAGTGCATTGGTCTACCACCTTCAGCTTTCCGTTCAGCAGCGAGGGCACATCGGTACGGGGCTCGGTGTAGTTAATGTTCGGCGGAATGATACGGTTCTGCATCGCAATGACACACTTTGTGACGGAGCAGATCCCGGCAGCCGCCTCCGAATGGCCAATGTTCGACTTGACCGAACCGACCAGCAGTGGTTCGGTTCGGTCCGGACAGAACACCTTCTCGATAGCGTCACACTCTTCCGGATCACCAACTACGGTGCCGGTGCTGTGCGCTTCCACGTAGCTGATGTCTTTCGGGTCATAGGGCACCTCGGAGTAGAGCTCATCGAGCAGCTGCTTCTGGATCTTGTTCGAAGGGAAAGTGATGCCCTCGAGCTTGTACCCATCGCAGTTGGTTTTCGTATTGACCACGTGAGCGTAGATACGCTTTGCATCCTTCGCTTTCTGGAGTAAGATCACTGCGTTGGCCTCCGAACGGGAATATCCGGACGCATTCTTATCGAACGGTCGACAGTACCCATCGGCTGCCAGTACGCCGAGCAGTGCGAACTGAAGCGTAATGTAGGGATGCAGTGTCAGATTGGTTCCGGCTACAATGGCGGCATCACACTGCCCTTGACGGATGGCTTTGCAGGCCCAATCGAGAGCGTACATGGAGCTGCTGCATGCCGTATCGACCGCCATCGAGGGTCCCTTCAGATCCAAAGCGTATGCAATCTTCGTCGCTAGCATGCTTCGGACAAATCTTTTGTTGAGATAGAGAGAGAATAAATTGCAGTTGCTTGGTTGAATACAGTTGAATATTGCTAGTCATGGTTTGAACTCACCCCAGGATGGATCGGTTGTACGGCGACTTCGTCTTCTTGTACGTCCAGTAGATCTCCGTCTCCGCAATCGACACGCCGACAAACACGCCCGTGCGCGTACCGCGTATATCGTCCGGATGAAGGCCCGCATCGAGCAGCGCCTCGTAGCAGTGCTCAAGCAGCAAACGCTGCTGCGGATCCATCGTGTGCGTTTCCTGGAAGCCACTGCCGAAGAACTCCGCATCGAACTTGCCGAGCTTGTTCAGCTTGCCGAGACGCTTCGGAATACCCGCGTACAGATGTCGCCAGCGATCTTCCTTATCGTCCACCAGATCCACCTTGTTAGTTCAATAGGAGAAGCACACAAAACAGCAAGATTAGCACACTCACGCAGGTTCACTTTTCTCACTCAACTCCACTCAAATTAGGCAGCAGTGTAAATGTACCTTATTGTACAGATTGTCGGCAAAATGTTCCACACTGTCCGAGCGCGGATACTTCCCCGCAATGCCACTGATCACGATCGATTCGTCCGCAGTGATGGGAGTACATTTCGTGCCAGGAGCTGCTGCAGCTGCTGTAGTTGCAGACGACGTAGAAGAGGTGCTTGGATGCATAGTGAGACGGTTTCGGCGGTGAAGTTTTGCTGCCCTGGATGAAATGTGCGTGATCGTGTGTAGTGAAGAGTGCACTGCTGTAGTGTCCGTACCGAAGGGTTGGTTTTATATTCGGATCTATCAGACGGTGGACCACCCTTCCCCGGACCCTCCGATTGCACCGTACCGTTGCTGCGTTTGTGCGTTTGTGTAAATTCTGCGTATTAATATGCAATAAATAGCATTGACGGGAAATAGGTTAGCGAATAGATACAGGTCATTGGGCGGTATGGTGTACCACCAGCAAAGCGGGGTGTGTTGCCGTCTACACTACCGATGACTAATAGGGCTGTGAATGGAAACTTTATGGCCGAATTACAAGCAAATTGAATCAGCTTTTTTCCTAAATACGCTAGAATTTCGTGGAAATCCTGTAGCGCGAATATCGTAATTATTATTGCCACTTCGCATTCCATATCGAACACTTTTTCCTTCCATACGGTTGAGGAAGTCGCTGCGACCCGGTGCGTTACTGTCCAGTGTAGCTAACCTTGAAAGACATTAATGCGATGCAAACGATAAGCGGCAGCTGACCTTTTGGGTGTGAAAAAATTAATTCCACTTGTAATCGATCGCGTTCGGCCGGCTTGGGAACTGAGTGGTATAAAAAATGGGTAAAGTGTTCGGGCATTTTTTTGCGTGTGGCCAATTTGTCGCTGCAAGTTTGGCAGTAAAGTTCGAAATAGAGTGTGTGAAGTGCTTAATAGCAAGGGAGTTGTATCATTTTAGGGTGCTGCCTGGTGATCAGGTGCAAACTGGTGCAGACCTGAATTGCCAGCATGGTTGGATCGCAAAGTACAAAGAATTACCTAATTTTGCAGACCAAACCGTTGGGTAAATCTTGGAGAAGCAAACAATGTGTAGCATCTCTATCCACTCGCGATGTGAGAAGACGCGGAAGACCCAAACGTCTTTAGCGTAGAATTCACGTAAATTGAAGATGATCAGTGTTGATTGAGATGCGCCTGCCAGTGATAAGCATAGCAATTGCCGTGGAGATAATGGATCTTGCGGGACGGCCCAGCAACTCGATCAAAGCTGATCTCGGGACAGTTGACTGGCAGTGTTTGCCCGCGCTGGTGGAGCAACATGACGACCGCAACAACCACCACGACGCCAACCGCGAAGCGAGGTCATTGGGCATCGAAAACGGAGTTCATTCTGTCGTGCATCGGGTATGCGATCGGGCTGGGGAATGTGTGGCGCTTCCCGTACCTGTGCTATCGGAACGGTGGTGGTGCCTTTCTCGTACCCTACCTGCTGATGCTAGTGCTGTGTGGCATACCGCTGTTCTTTCTGGAAACGTGCCTGGGTCAGTTTAGTGGAACGGGATGCATAACGGTGTTCAAAATTGTGCCACTACTAAAGGGTGCCGGTATTGCGATCGTTGTGCTCAACTTAATCTGTACCGCGTACTATAATGCGATCATTTCGTATCCTCTGCTGTTCCTGTGGCGATCGCTGCAAGCACAGCTGCCGTGGGAGAGCTGTGGCAATGCGTGGAACACACCTCGATGTTTGGAGCTGCGTGGCGATCAGCATGTGGAGTTGTTTCTGAACAACAGTGCAATGGCGATCGGCGATCGTTACCGTACACCGGCGGATGAGTTTTTCCAGTAAGTATTGGAAGTGGTTGAATGTGGTTCTGGAGCATCAAGGGCGCTTTCTTGTGGTTGTTTGCAGCAACGAAATCCTCCACATATCGGAAGGTATCGAACAGATGGGCGGCATCGTGTGGCCCCTGCTGCTGTGTGACGTTATCGCCTGGATAGTGATATTCGGTTGCATCGCCAAAGGGGTGCAATCGGTCGGTAAGGTCGTTTACTTTACTGCCACCTTTCCGTTCGCGATCCTGGCGGTGCTACTTGTGCGCGGTGTCACGCTGCCCGGTGCGCTGGAGGGCATCAAGTTCTACATAATGCCCCAGTGGAGCCAGCTGCTGAATCTACGCGTGTGGGCCGATGCGGCGATCCAGATTTTCTTCTCCCTTGGACCGGGCTGGGGTGGCATTGTGAATATGGCGAGCTATAATCAGTTCAAAAACAACACCAAACTCGACTCGATCATCATACCGATCGTTAACTGTGGTACGAGCATACTGGCCGGGTTTGTGGTGTTCTCTGTGCTGGGATACTTTTCACGTACGTATCTTCTTGGAGGAGTAGTGGATGGACAATGAAGTGGAGGGTGTGACATTCGGTGTGCGACCTCTTCACAGATCAAACAGGTCTTCCCGTAGCGTCGGCTGCCACTGGTGGTCCGGGATTGGCGTTCATCACGTACCCGGAAGCGATCAGTATGCTTCCGCTGTCACCGCTGTGGGCCTGTCTGTTCTTCAGTATGCTATTTTTCCTCGGCGTTGACAGTATGGTGAGAGGTGAATGGTGTAGTATGAGATGGCATTTCAACGTTTGAATGCTTTCAATTCTAACTGCAGTTCGTTCAAATCGAAGCGATCGTTTCGTCGGTGATGGACGTGTTACCGAGGTTACGCCCAATGAAGCTCCAGGTAACGGCCGGAACTTGTTTTCTTCTTTTCCTGCTCTCCATCGCTTGCGTGACACGGGTAAGCGCCATCTAAAGGTCCAAAACCACGGTACAGCAACAAAATCGTTCTTGTCTTGGGCCGTTTTGCAGGGTGGAATGTACCTGGTGCAGCTGCTCGACTGGTATTCGGCGTCCATTTCGGTGATACTGGTTTGTATCGTTGAGGTCATTGCCGTCGGTTGGATCTACGGGTGTGAGCAGTTCGTGCGCGACGTCGAGTTCATGATCGATCGCAAGGTGGAGCGGTTTTGGATAGTTTCATGGAAGTACATCACACCGATCGTGCTGACTGTAGGTGTGCGATGGAACAATTCTACGGGATGTGTTTGTATAAAACAGCGTTTTCTTTAGTTTATTTTCATCACAACGATTGTGTACAACACTGAGGTATCGTACAATGGCTTGTCGTATCCACGGTGGGCAATTGGAGTCGGGTGGGCCAGCTGCTTGGTGTCGATGCTTTGCATTCCAGTGTTTGCGTGTTACAAGCTCCTTCACACGAAGGGTTCATTGACAAAGGTAATGTGAAATTATATCTTCTTTTTCATTCAGTATTTCAATTCCTGTTCTTTATTTTATTTCCATTTCAGCGTTTTAAAAACCAACTCAAAGCACAGGATTGGGCCCCTGCCGATGGTGAACAGCGTGCATTGTGGAGTGACAGTGTTGCAGTACGTTCAGTGCGTTAAATAAACGATTTCTTTACACCGAAACTTTGGCTGGTTTGGTTTTGACTACATGTACCGCCCCTGGATTGGCGGCCACAACCACTCCACCACCGACCTCAACGTCCACGGGACGCTCCGTCGTAACGGGAGCGGGAACGACGTGCTGCACCACTGGCACCTGCTGTACTACCGGAACATGGTGCACTACCGGAACATGGTGCACTACCGGCCGTACTACCGGCACATACACGGGCACCTGGTGGACCACTTTCTGGACGTGCACTTCCGGTACCTTCACGACCTCCCGCACCGCCACTGGATAATAGCGGTGGGATCTACCGTGCGACGAGTGGCTGTGGAACAGCGGACTGCCGCAGACGGACGCAAGCAGCGCAAAAGCCAGAATGGCGATGAAGCTCTGTACGAAGGGAAGATCACACAAGAATGTTCGTTTTAATGCGAGGGTGGCAGACCCACTGGATCACACTACTCCCTACCTTCATTGTTGCTTGCTGGCTGTCGTGCTGGACCGATCGAAGATCACCGAATAATGCTTCTAACGCGGTTCGGGCCGAATTTATATGCGTCGGTTTCGATTTGGATGTGCATTTGACCAAACAGGTTTTCATCGTTTTCCGGTCGCCCTCTGTACTCTCATTGCGTGTCGCTGGCACGTAGGTTTCTTATCAGATCCACGCGATGAGTGCTCGGAGCAAAAGCATCCTCCTTCCGGAACTGAAACAACATTTCTTTCGGTGCATGTTATTAAAGACGGAACCAACGAGAAGCGTTTACTTTTCAAGCCAAATTGTTGTATTTTGAACGAATTGCTTCGTAGCGTCCAGAATTGTTGATTTCCCAATTTTTTGAAGAGAGCGAACGTCCTTATCCAATCCAGCAGCGCTTAGTCCGAACCAGGTGCAGCCTCCAGGTTCAGCTGCTGCTGGGAGAAAGCGTGGCCTGGCAGAGGCGCCTCGTGGATCGCGCCCCGGTTGGCGGCCAGATAGCGAGCCTCCTTCTGGTAGAGCAGCGCCGGAGCACTGTAGGCCAGCGGGGCGGTGTAGTAGTACGGAGCGGCAGGGGCGTATGCCAGCGGGGCACCAGCAGCGGCGTAGGGATAGGCCAACGGAGCCGCAGCATAGGAGTATGCCGGGGCCGTCGTAATCAGCTTAGCGTCCGAGTTGCTCTGCACGACCGTGGTGTGCGGGGCGGCAATGGCCAGTGGAGCTCCGTACAGCAGAGGGGCGAGTCCAGCGTCGGCGACAGCGGCCAGGGCCATCATGACTACAGCTGCGATGCACTGCAGGATTTAAGGAAATTGTTAGTTTAGCCGAAATTTACAAAACTTCAAGAACAATCGCGTTGGAATAATTACCTTCATGATTGCTTATTGGTGTTGATTGGGAAGAATCGCTTGATTGAACGTTCAGATGAGTTCTGTGACGATTGCGGCCCGACCGCATCCCTTTTATACCCCAAGCCAACACGACGGGTTAGTTGTCACGCAGCCATGGGAAGCGTTTTTCTTTAGCATCAGATAAAATAAAACGAAAAAAGCAGCAGCAAACAAAAAAGGACCATGACGCAAGCAACTAGCCGCCCGTAATGCCATGGCGAAAGGGGAACCTTAATGCAACCAGATCAAGTGTCCAGATCGGTAAAATACAAGTTTCTGATGCGATGCGTTTGCGGCCCGGCCCTGTACGCGCGATCGTCAATTTCGCACGGAACCAGAACAACAATGCGTATGTTGCGCGGGTCAGTGCACTGGAAGGATGCGAGGGATAGCCGTCGCATGGATAGAGAACTGGTTATGGGTGGTTTTTCATTGTTTTTTTCTTATGTTTTGCTGTTTAAATAGTTGCGCTATTTTCTGCAAAATTATGAACTGGATTCTGTCGATATCTGTACCTAGAGACACCATCAAACATATATTTTTTGTTGTTTTTATTAACAATCTGGTGAGTATATATATCGATGGGTTGTCGGAGGTTTAATCAGTATTGATCTGTCCGCGTTTCAGAACACAACTCAAAAAACAATCCAAACATTTGCAATCATGAAGGTGTGTTTAAAGCTAAGCGAATAACATTTCTTCAGCGTTCAGAGTCTAAAGGGAAACTTACAAATCTCTTCTATTATGTTCCAGTGCATCGCAGCTGTAGTCATGATGGCCCTGGCCGCTGTCGCCGACGCTGGACTCGCCCCACTGCTGTACGGAGCTCCACTGGCCATTGCCGCCCCGCACACCACAGTCGTGCAGAGCAACTCGGACGCTAAGCTGATTACGACGGCCCCGGCATACTCCTATGCTGCGGCTCCGTTGGCCTATCCCTACGCCGCTGCTGGTGCCCCGCTGGCATACGCCCCTGCCGCTCCGTACTACTACACCGCCCCGCTGGCCTACAGTGCTCCGGCGCTGCTCTACCAGAAGGAGGCTCGCTATCTGGCCGCCAACCGGGGCGCGATCCACGAGGCGCCACTGCCAGGCCACGCTTTCTCCCAGCAGCAGTTGAACCTGGAGGCTGCACCTGGTTCGGACTAAACGCTGCTGGATTGGATAAGGACGTTCGCTCTCTTAAAAAAATTGGGAAATCAGTAATTCTGGACGCTACGAAGCAATTCGTTCAAAATACAACAATTTGGCTTGAAAAGTAAACGCTTCTCGTTGGTTCCGTCTTTAATAACATGCACCGAAAGAAATGTTGTTTCGGTTCCGGAAGGAGGATGCTTTTGCTCCGAGCACTCATCGCGTGGATCTGATAAGAAACCTACGTGCCAGCGACATGCAATGAGAGTACAGAGGGCGACCGGAAAACGATGAAAACCTGTTTGGTCAAATGCACATCCAAATCGAAACCGACGCATATAAATTAGGGCCGAACCGCGTTAGAAGCATTATTCGGTGATCTACGATCGGTCCAGCACGACAGCCAGCAAGCAACAATGAAGGTAGGGAGTAGTGTGATCCAGTGAGTCTGCCACCCTCGCATTAAAACGAACATTGTTGTGTGATCTTCCCTTCGTACAGAGCTTCAACGTCGTTCTGGCTTTTGCGCTGCTTGCGTCCGTCTGCGGCAGTCCGCTGTTCCACAGCCACTCGTCGCACGGTAGATCCCATCGCTATTATCCGGTGGCGGTGCGGGAGGTCGTGAAGGTACCGGAAGTGCACGTCCAGAAGGTGGTCCACCAGGTGCCCGTGTATGTGCCGGTAGTACGGCCGGTAGTGCACCATGTTCCGGTAGTCCATCATGTTCCGGTAGTACAGCAGGTGCCAGTGGTGCAGCAAGTCGTTCCCGCTCCCGTTACGACGGAGCGTCCCGTGGACGTTGAGGTCGGTGGTGGAGTGGTTGTGGCCGCCAATCCAGGGGCGGTACATGTGGTCAAAACCAAACCAGCTAAAGTTTCTGTTTGATTGAGCAATTGTAGTTGGGCATCGCTACACAACTTAATGAAACGTATGAAGAAAATAATCAAACTTGAACAACATGTGTTCTTTCTTTGGAAATGTGTTCTCAACTGTATCGTTGGTTTGTGTGTAATTCCATCCCTTATCTCTTTCATTGTGACATTTTGCAAGATTTATTTCAGCATAGATCCAACAAGAAGAAACTTGTCAATGGCTCGAAGGTTCGTTAATTTTGTTTCTGTGTGTGTTCGAAAAAGAGTATCGTTTTCATGGTACGGTTGACAACTCCTTACTGCGTTCCCGGGGCAGGCTGCACGTTCAGCGACTGCTGGTTGACGGTGTGTCCGGCAAGCGGAGCTTCGTGCACGGCACCGGGGTTGGCAGCGACATAGCGAGCTTCCTTCTGGGCAACGACGGCAGCAACCGCGGGCTGGGCAACGACGACGGTCTCCTCGGGGGCAACGGCAGCAACCGGGGCAGCCTCCACTACGTCCGAGTCGGATGAGTAAGCGATCGGTGCAGGGTAAGCGACGGGTGCGACCGATTCATACTTGGTCACCGGAGCGGTGGCGGTGTAGGTGACGGCCGGAGCGGAGTAGGAGACAGTCGGAGCAACGTAAGACACGGCCGGGGCCGTGTAGCTAACGTACTTCGGGGCAACGTTCTGCTGCACAACGGTCTTTTCCGGCACCGTGTAGGCAGTGACGACTGGGGTCGAGTAGGCGACAGCCGGGGCAACGTTCGACGCCACGTAGGTCGCCTTCGGGACGGAGTAGGTGGTGACGGCAGGCGCAGCAGCGTATGTCACAGCCGGGCCCGAATAGTACTTCTGTTGGACGTAAGTTTCTGGGACGGTGTACGCGGTCACTACGGGGGCATTGTAAGCCACGCTGGACGTGTAGTATTTCGGAGCTACGTTCTGCTGGACGACTGTTTTCTCGGCACCGGTGTAAACTACCGGAGTGCGAAGGGCAATAACGTTAGCCTCCGCCGCGATGGCCAGAGTCATCATGACTACAGCTGCGATGCACTGGAAGAGAAGTGTCGTGTTAGATCTACTAGACTCTCCGAGGATCAAGTTCACGCAAATAGCTTACCTTCATGATTGCTGGGCTTGTTTTGTGGATGCTGCCGTCCAAACTGTGTGAAGATCGATTGAATTGTGATCGAAGTTCGGACTGGGCCGGGTTTATATACGTCGGTTCTTCTATTCTTCTTTCCGGTGTCGAAAAACTGTTCGATCCCAAAACTGGATTATTCCATAAACAAAAAGGTTAATTGTGTCTTAAGAGACCATTTTTTATTAGATGACTTGATTGGGCGGGGGTTCAATGCGAAGGAAGTAACAAACGCTCGATGAAGATCGAACAAAAGAACGAAACGAGAATAACGAACATACATGAACGAGCGGTGACAATCCGTGCGCGGGATTAGCAGGCAAAGCCTAAAATGACTTCACGTATGTGTGTGCGCATGCGTGTGTGTGTGTATGTACATCATGTACGGATAGAATGACATTTAGAAAACATATTTGGCAACGGGAGCAGTCGACAGATACTTGTTGTATCCCAGGCCGTATCCTCCATAGTTCCACAGTCCATAATCGACGACTTTGGTGGCGACGACGGGAGCGACCAGCTTGTTGTATCCCAGACCGTATCCGCTGACCAGCTTGTTGTATCCCAGACCGTATCCGCTGCTCAGAACTGGAGCGACCAGCTTGTTGTATCCCAGATCGTAGCTGTTATCAACGACCTTGGTGGCCAGCACTGGAGCAACCGACGGGTATTCGACCACTTTCTTCACGGCCGGATAGGAACCGTACAACGATGATGGGTAGGAATACTTGTCCACCGCTGCTGGGAGACCGTACGACGAGCCATAGACCACCTTCGACACCGGAAGTCCATAGCCGTAGCCGTGCTGGTAGGACAGGACATCATCGTATGGCAGGTAGGACGCCTCCGAGGCAGCGACGAACGCCACAGCCATGATTGCAATGAAGAACTGGAATGAGATAGAAGAATTGGATGAACAGGGATGTTTGTATCGAGATTTCCGACGAAGCCTACCTTCATTTTGGTTGGATTGGTTGGATGTTGTGTTGATAGAAGAGCTGTAGGGGAAAGCGGGGCAAAATGGGCATGTGGGGCAAAATGGGCACCCTCTATTTAAGCATTATTTGACTACAAAGATACTTTCCAATGCTCAAAATGTATTCATTAGAGTGTTCTATGAACACCATGTAAGTTTCATAACCCTTACATAACAAATAACTAAGAAAAATGCAAAATAAGGTTTAGCAGCATATTGATGTAATTTTTGCCACTTCGAAAATAAGCTTAAACGTGTGTCACAGGGATGCGTTGAAGTTTTTAATGATATATTTTTAAAGATATGATATTTCTTTACAATTTGTCTGAAGCAATCAAGGCGATTGAATTCGTATTTTTACTAATATAACAAAAAATACAAAAATGCTACACGTGGGGCAAAATGGGCAGTTACTCTTGGGGCAAAATAGGCAGATGCTTTTGACATACGGCGCTTGGTGAGGCTATGGTGTTGTATTTGTCGCCTCAATAATGATAACAGGCACAGCTTCAAAACATTCGATTTTGTAGATTTAAACGTGTAAAAACTGTTATAATTTTGATAACATATTTTTGGAAGAATTTTAAGGGCTTTTCTGACCAGCAAATCAAAAGAAAGAACGAAAAATACATTTCACGAAACGTGCGCAAAAGCATAGACCATTACCTAAGCGCAGTTGTTGTGGCCCATATTGCCCCAGTGTTTTGACGTTTCACAGTTTGTTTACATATGCCCATTTTGCCCCAGGGCTATGCCCATTTTACCCCGTGTGTCAAAATAGCTTCTCGTAAAACATCAACTTTTATTTTACATTATTTTATTGTTTTTAAGTTGTTTTCATTCTATGTGGCAATTTTAATCCATAGATAAATGGTGGAGGCATACAATAATGAAAGAAAAATTGTGTTTTGTGGCATATTCAAAGGAATATTCAGTAAACTGCTTAACATGCCCATTTTGCCCCGCTTTCCCCTACGAATACTGATACCAAAAACACAATCGAACCCATCTTTTATAGCGCCTCCTACCGGAAGTCCAAAACGAAAGGAAAACTCCGTCGTCAAGGTCCAACAGAAGGCCGGAAAAGCGTCGCGTTTGGCTCGTTATAAAAGCAGACGATCATTGGGACAAACGATCACAGTTCACTTGCAACGTTTTCGCGATCATATCCAATCGATCAACGCACTCAACTGTGACCATGAAGGTAGGTTTAATCGATCAATTCGGTCAACATTTGGTTGGTACTGATAAGTTATCACTGATTTTATTTTTCCTTCCAGGGATTCATCGCGATCGCTGTGTTGGCTCTGGCCACCGTCTCCCAAGGATCATATCTGCCAGCGGTGCAGTCGGTCCTTCCGTACGCCTACAGCTCTGGACTCCATGGGCTGGGTGCCTATGATGGTCTCGGCCATTACTCGTCGCTCGGTGGACTGGGATACTCGTCCGTGCTGGACCATGGCCTCTCCTACCCGTACTCGGCCGCTCTTCCGTACTCTGTCTACAACAACGGTCTGTATGGAGGATACTATGGCGCCAAGTACGCTCCGACTGTGGTCCAGGCCAACGTGAACACTCTGAAAACGGTCAGCCCGCTGGGTCTGTATGGCGGATACTATGGCGCCAAGTACGCTCCGACTGTGTTCCAGGCCAACGTGAACACTCTGAAAACGGTCAGCCCGTTGGGTCTGTATGGAGGATACGGTGTGGAGCACGGATACGGTCTCGGTCACGGATACGGCTACGGATACAACAACTACCTCCCAGTCCAGGGTCATGCTGCGAAGTACGTTGCTGCCAATCCGGGAGCCGTCCATGTGGCTCCTCTACCAGGCCATCTGGTCAACCAGAAGTCGATTGTGGCGTAAATGACTGTGATCTCGATCAAACGTGTATGGAATTGTAAATAAATGGAGTATTTAACTCAAAATATGATTGATCTTCTAAATTATTTTCAATTTTAAGCTTCAATTGCATTCTAGTGTTTAACAAACCAATTAATTTTAAATCCAACAACTTTTTACTAATTTTCTTTAACACAAGCGTCAGCCCATCAAGCATATGAAACAAATCATCATTTCACTTTGAAACATGTTCAAGTTTATTTCGTTTAAGTTCTAAGCGCGACTGGATTTTGTACATGGATAATAAATTATGTTTACAGTGTTCCTGGTGCAGCTTCAAGGTTCAGGGACTGCTGGTTGACGGCATGTCCGGCCAGAGGAGCCTCGTGGACGGCGCCACGGTTGGCAGCAACATAGCGAGACTCCTTCTGGGCGACAACAGCCACGGCGGGCTGAGCAACGACGGTGGCAGCAGGAGCTACGGCCACTGGAGCAGCTTCCACCACATCCGAATCAGCGTAGAACGATGGCGCGGAGTAGGCGACTGGAGCTACTGAGGCGACACGGGCATACGAGACGGCTGGGACGGCATGGGAGACGGTTTGCGCAACATAGGAGTAAGCGGGAGCGGCGTATGCGAGAGGGGCCGGAACCACGTACTTCGGAGCCACATTCTGCTGGACGACAGTCGTCTGGGGAGCAGAGTAGACCACCGGAGCCGGAATGAGGCCGCACTCAGCGACGACGGCCAGAGCCACCATGACTACAGCTGCGATGCACTGATAAGAAAAAGAACCAGAAAACAGGAGCGTTTACTTGAGGACACTTGATGGAGATGAGAAAGCCCTTGAATTACCTTCATGATTGCTGGTTAGGGGTTTGAGTTGGATGCTGGTATGCGATCGAGACGAAGATCGTTCTGATTCTGATTGATACGAGTACAGGGACGCCTTTTATACCAGTAGAAGGAAACACAAACATGAATGTAGTTTCCAAAGTACAACAAAAAATGCAATCCCCAAAATCGCCACAAACAATACCATACCGCCCCTTCCAAAGCACACAACGAACGATCGAACAAAGAGAACGGGAAACTAACGCTCGCTCAAACAGAATGGCGATCAGCTTGGGTTAACATTCACACGTCATGAATCGGAGCCGGTTTATTAAAACAATATTATCTACATTTACAACACGTATTTGGCAACGGGAGCAGTCGACAGATACTTGTTGTATCCCAGACCGTATCCTCCATAGTTCCACAGTCCATTATCGACGACTTTGGTGGCGACGACGGGAGCGACCAGCTTGTTGTATCCCAGACCGTATCCGCTGACCAGCTTGTTGTATCCCAGACCGTATCCGCTGCTCAGCACTGGAGCGACCAGCTTGTTGTATCCCAGATCGTAGCTGTTATCAACGACCTTGGTGGCCAGCACTGAAGCAACCGACGGGTATTCGACCACTTTCTTCACGGCCGGATAGGAACCGTACAACGATGATGGGTAGGAGTACTTGTCCACCGCTGCTGGAAGACCGTACGACGAGCCATAGACCACCTTCGACACCGGAAGTCCATAGCCGTAGCCGTGCTGGTAGGACAGGACATCATCGTATGGCAGGTAGGACGCCTCCGAGGCAGCGACGAACGCCACAGCCATGATTGCAATGAAGAACTGGAATGAGATAGAAGAATTGAATGAGGATGGATGTTTCTAAAGGAATTTCCCTAGAAGCCTACCTTCATTTTAGTTGGATTGGTTGGATGTTGTGTTGATAGAAGAGCTGTACGAATAGTGATACCAAAAACACAATCGAACGCATCATTTATAGTGTTTTATACCGGAAGTCCAAAACGAAAGGAAAACTCCGTCGTCAAGGTCTGACAAAAGACCGGAAAAGCGTCGCGTTTGGCTCGTTATAAAAGCAGACGATCATTGGGACAAACGATCACAGTTCACTTGCAACGTTTTCGCGATCATATCCAATCGATCAACGCACTCAACTGTGACCATGAAGGTGAGTTCAATCGATCAACTCGGTCAACATTTGGTTGGTACTGATAAGTTATCATTGGTTCTATTCTTCCTTCCAGGGATTCATCGCGATCGCTGTGTTGGCTCTGGCCACCGTCTCCCAAGGATCATATCTGTCAGCGGTGCAGTCGGTCCTTCCGTACGCCTACAGCTCTGGACTCCATGGGCTGGGTGCCTATGATGGTCTGGGCCATTACTCGTCGCTCGGTGGACTGGGATACTCGTCCGTGCTGGACCATGGCCTCTCCTACCCGTACTCGGCCTCTCTTCCGTACTCTGTCTACAACAACGGTCTGTATGGCGGATACTATGGCGCCAAGTACGCCCCAACTGTGGTCCAGGCCAATGTGAACACTCTGAAAACGGTCAGCCCGCTGGGTCTGTATGGAGGATACTACGGTGCCAAGTACGCTCCGACTGTGGTCCAGGCTAACGTGAACACTCTGAAGACGGTCAGCCCGCTGGGTCTGTATGGCGGATACGGTGTGGAGCACGGATACGGTCTCGGTCACGGATACGGCTACGGATACAACAACTACCTCCCAGTCCAGGGTCATGCTGCGAAGTACGTTGCTGCCAATCCGGGAGCCGTCCATGTGGCTCCTCTACCAGGCCATCTTGTCAACCAGAAGTCGATTGTGGCATAAATGACTGTGATCTCGAGCAAATGTGTACGAAATTGTAAATAAAAGGAACATCTTAATCAAAATTTGTCACGTTTTTAAATTTCCTTGTATTGTATTATTTTAATGCTGAAAACCTTTACTCTGAACCCAGTGGATGATGTAACGGTGGGCCGACTAAGGGGTCGCTTAAGGCTCCAGCGATTTGGGAGATTCGTGAATCTTTAGTCCATTTATAACAGATGGTAGAGTACGGCATTGTATTAGCGAGTGGACCTCGGGGACGATGTATTGTTGGTTTCCCGTGACCGATGAACCCTTAACAATCCCTCGACAGAAACGAAATTCAACTGGACCAGGTGCCATTACCCCTCCTCCCACTCATAATGTAAAGTGGGCCTCACCGTTTAAGGCCTCCGACACTCGAAATCCATCACTGTCAGAACATCCTCTTACTTTTTTGAATAAAAACCGAATTTCACTCTACTGTTCCGAAAAAATCTAAACCGGTTCCGGTTATTTCAGACGAATTTTGATGATCTGTATAAATGCGGACGATTCTTCCTGTTTCGAAAAAGTCTAAACGAGTATGTGTGATCTACGGTATTTTTTGCATTTACTTGCTTTTAGATAAATACTAAAGAATGCGAACCTTTTCCGTCGGACCTTATAATTATTCTTATCCTTCCAGGATCTTAACTCGCGTGACATACTGTCATCCCCATTGACGTTGACTGGTGGTAGCATTACTGTCACAGTAAGTTCACGAATCGGAACGGCTGACCACTGCACATATCGTTTTCCTCCTGTTATGTCAGCCTCACTTTCATTTGATGTTTTGAACATGAATTCAAACTCATTTTGGTATACAGAAAAGCATTCATATTCACTCCGAATGTTCTCAAACTGGCCAGCTTTGTCACGATTCGTTTGGAATCGTTCATATTCGTCCAGAATTTAGAAGCTGAAGTCGAAATTGATCCAATTCCATTTTCAAAGTAACGATTCCATGACTCCAAACCGTCCAACGATTGAATTGAAAGGATTATACAGTCAAACAAATTTTGATTAATATGTTCCATTTATTTACAATTCCACATACATTTACTCGCGATCACAGTCATTTACGCCACAATCGACTTCTGGTTGACCAGATGGCCTGGCAGAGGAGCCACATGGACGGCTCCTGGGTTGGCAGCAACGTACTTCGCAGCATGACCCTGGACTGGGAGGTAGTTGTTGTATCCATAGCCGTATCCGTGACCGAGTCCGTATCCGTGCTCCACACCGTATCCTCCATACAGACCCAGCGGGCTGACCGTCTTCAAAGTGTTCACGTTGGCCTGGACAACAGTTGGGGCGTACTTGGCACCGTAGAATCCTCCATACAGACCGTTGTTGTAGACAGAGTACGGAACAGCGGCCGAGTACGGGTAGGAGAGGCCATGGTCCAGCACCGATGAGTATCCCAGTCCACCGAGCGACGAGTAATGACCCAGACCATCATAGGCACCCAGGCCATGGAGGCCAGAGCTGTAGGCGTACGGAAGGACCGACTGCACCGCTGGCAGATACGATCCTTGGGAGACGGTGGCCAGAGCCAACACAGCGATCGCGATGAATCCCTGGAAGGAAGAATAGAACCAATGATAACTTATCAGTACCAACCAAATGTTGACCGAGTTGATCGATTGAACTCACCTTCATGGTCACAGTTGAGTGCGTTGATCGATTGGATATGATCGCGAAAACGTTGCAAGTGAACTGTGATCGTTTGTCCCAATGATCGTCTGCTTTTATAACGAGCCAAACGCGACGCTTTTCCGGCCTTCTGTTGGACCTTGACGACGGAGTTTTCCTTTCGTTTTGGACTTCCGGTAGGAGGCGCTATAAATGATGCGTTTGATTGTGTTTTTGGTATCAGTATTCGTACAGCTCTTCTATCAACACAACATCCAACCAATCCAATCAAAATGAAGGTAAGCTTCGTCGGAAATCTCGATACAAACATCCCTGTTCATCCAATTCTTGTATCTCATTCCAGTTCTTCATTGCAATCATGGCTGTGGCGTTCGTCGCTGCCTCGGAGGCGTCCTACCTGCCATACGATGATGTCCTGTCCTTCCAGCATGGCTACGGCTATGGACTTCCGGTGTCGAAGGTGGTCTATGGCTCGTCGTACGGTCTCCCAGCAGCGGTGGACAAGTACTCCTACCCATCATCGTTGTACGGTTCCTATCCGGCCGTGAAGAAAGTGGTCGAATACCCGTCGGTTGCTTCAGTGCTGGCCACCAAGGTCGTTGATAACAGCTACGATCTGGGATACAACAAGCTGGTCGCTCCAGTGCTGAGCAGCGGATACGGTCTGGGATACAACAAGCTGGTCAGCGGATACGGTCTGGGATACAACAAGCTGGTCGCTCCCGTCGTCGCCACCAAAGTCGTCGATAATGGACTGTGGAACTATGGAGGATACGGTCTGGGATACAACAAGTATCTGTCGACTACTCCCGTTGCCAAATACGTGTTGTAAATGTAGATAATATTGTTTTAATAAACCGGCTCCGATTCATGACGTGTGAATGTTAACCCAAGCTGATCGCCATTCTGTTTGAGCGAGCGTTAGTTTCCCGTTCTCTTTGTTCGATCGTTCGTTGTGTGCTTTGGAAGGGGCGGTATGGTATTGTTTGTGGCAATTTTGGGGATTGCATTTTTTGTTGTACTTTGGAAACTACATTCATGTTTGTGTTTCCTTCTACTGGTATAAAAGGCGTCCCTGTACTCGTATCAATCAGAATCAGAACGATCTTCGTCTCGATCGCATACCAGCATCCAACTCAAACCCCTAACCAGCAATCATGAAGGTAATTCAAGGGCTTTCTCATCTCCATCAAGTGTCCTCAAGTAAACGCTCCTGTTTTCTGGTTCTTTTTCTTATCAGTGCATCGCAGCTGTAGTCATGGTGGCTCTGGCCGTCGTCGCTGAGTGCGGCCTCATTCCGGCTCCGGTGGTCTACTCTGCTCCCCAGACGACTGTCGTCCAGCAGAATGTGGCTCCGAAGTACGTGGTTCCGGCCCCTCTCGCATACGCCGCTCCCGCTTACTCCTATGTTGCGCAAACCGTCTCCCATGCCGTCCCAGCCGTCTCGTATGCCCGTGTCGCCTCAGTAGCTCCAGTCGCCTACTCCGCGCCATCGTTCTACGCTGATTCGGATGTGGTGGAAGCTGCTCCAGTGGCCGTAGCTCCTGCTGCCACCGTCGTCGCTCAGCCTGCCGTGGCTGTTGTCGCCCAGAAGGAGGCTCGCTATGTTGCTGCCAACCGTGGCGCCGTCCACGAGGCTCCTTTGGCCGGACATGCCGTCAACCAGCAGTCCCTGAACCTTGAAGCTGCACCAGGAACTCTGTAAACATAATTTATTATCCATGTACAAAATCCAGTCGCGCTTAGAACTTAAACGAAATAAACTTGAACATGTTTCAAAGTGAAATGATGATTTGTTTCATATGCTTGATGGGCTGACGCTTGTGTTAAAGGAAATTAGTAAAAAGTTGTTGGATTTAAAATTAATTGGTTTGTTAAACACTAGAATGCATTGAAAACTTAAAATTGAAAATAATTTAGAAGATCAATCATATTTTGAGTTAAATACTCCATTTATTTACAATTCCATACACGTTTGATCGAGATCACAGTCATTTACGCCACAATCGACTTCTGGTTCACCAGATGGCCTGGCAGAGGGGCCACATGGACGGCTCCCGGATTGGCAGCAACGTACTTCGCAGCATGACCCTGGACTGGGAGGTAGTTGTTGTATCCGTAGCCGTATCCGTAACCGAGTCCGTATCCGTGCTCCACACCGTATCCTCCATACAGACCCAGCGGGCTGACCGTCTTCAGAGTGTTTACGTTGGCCTGGAACACAGTCGGAGCGTACTTGGCGCCATAGTATCCGCCATACAGACCCAGCGGGCTGACCGTTTTCAGAGTGTTCACGTTGGCCTGGACCACAGTCGGAGCGTACTTGGCGCCATAGTATCCTCCATACAGACCGTTGTTGTAGACAGAGTACGGAAGAGCGGCCGAGTACGGGTAGGAGAGGCCATGGTTCAGCACGGACGAGTATCCGAGTCCACTGAGCGACGAGTATTGGCCCAGACCATCATAGGCACCCACGCCATGGAGGCCAGAGCTGTAAGCGTACGGAAGGACCGACTGCACCGATGGCAGATATGATCCCTGAGAGACGGCGGCCAGAGCGAGCACAGCGATTATGATGAAGCCCTTAAGATGAAAAATCAAAATTGTCTTGTAGTTTTGATTTCCTCAAATAATGTGTTTAAATATACCTTCATTGTTGTTTTGTTTGTATGATGTGTTTGGCTGACGTGCTGGAACTGATCAGTTGGCTAGAATTGTATAGCTTTTTATAGTTGCTACTGATTTATCTATTTTGCTCCTCTTATTGGGAACCTTCTTCGTTGTTAAAAGAAATTTAACCTTGTGTCCATCATTTGTAGAGAATCCGGACTATTGCTTTTCGAAAATGTACCAAATTGCAATCTGGTGTAGCATTTGGTCATGGATCATTTCACAGCGTTTAGTCACGGTTGACCATGTACCAGGTGTTGAACAAATAATGCGACGGTGGAAAAGTTTCAGGATGCGCGTGTTTTTAATTGGACAGCAATAAGGCGCGTTGAAGAAAAACGTTCATTTCTGCACCAATCAGCCGTTTAGATTTTTGTATATAACGTGTGCATTAAAATCAGTAACGGCAGTTGAAACCAACCATTTGTTGAGCAAACAAGCAGACAGTTAATCGTTAATTGTATTAGTTATATCATGAAGGTTTGTTTGAAAATCATTACGGTACAAGGCATACTCATAAAATATATTCAATAAAATCCAGGGATTCATCGCGATCGCTGTGTTGGCTCTGGCCACCGTCTCCCAGGGATCATATCTGCCATTGGTGCAGTCGGTCCTTCCGTACGCCTACAGCTCTGGCCTCCATGGCCTGGGTGCCTATGATGGTCTGGGCCATTACTCGTCGCTCGGTGGACTGGGATACTCATCGGTGCTGGACCATGGCCTCTCCTACCCGTACTCGGCCGCTGTTCCGTACTCTGTCTACAACAACGGTCTGTATGGAGGATACTACGGTGCCAAGTACGCTCCGACTATGATCCAGGCCAACGTGAATACTTTGAAGACGGTCAACCCGCTGGGTCTGTATGGAGGATACTATGGCGCCAAGTACGCTCCGACTGTGGTCCAGGCCAACGTGAACACTCTGAAGACGGTCAGCCCGCTGGGTCTGTATGGAGGATACGGTGTGGAGCACGGATACGGACTCGGTCACGGATACGGCTATGGATACAACAACTACCTCCCAGTCCAGGGTCATGCTGCGAAGTACGTTGCTGCCAATCCGGGAGCTGTTCATGTCGCGCCTCTTCCAGGTCATGTCGTTAATCAAAAATCGATCGTTGCATAAACTTTATAATAAACGCTGCCAACTTGTACACACCTTTTACATCTATGTCTTCTATTGTTATTGGTTTGATTTCCAAAGCGTGAGTTTTTGAGAAGAATCGAACCAGTAGAAACCGGTTATAGGTAGATTGAAATGCAGAAAATATGGTCATTAGGAGATTGAACTGATTACGCTCAATGAAACCAATATTTTTCTGTATGTTGTTATACCATTACGAATCGGGCTTGAACATTTCAATCAAATTACTTTCGATAAAATCGTTTTAGATGTTTAATAGAGCATCTTTTGAATGGTAAATAGCACAGAGAACCTTTTCTAAATTGGTGAGAGATAAAAACAAACTTGATACATTTAGAAAAAAAATATGAGAAAAAATCTTTGCTTGATGTGTTGTGGCCCTTTTTACTGAAGCTGTCTAGCATCAGATGGTTAACACGAAGCAGGAAATTATGGCAAACCGTCACAAAGAGAGGCACGCCATGAAAACGGTGCGAAAGAAAGATCATGCTAACCACAAAACCGCGACCTGCCCGAGCAACGACGCGACCACGACCTTGAGATTGTTATTGTGTGATCGATTTATTTAAGCGTGACTCTATTCGTTCTATGTCTCTTTTTTTTCCTTTAGCTTCTTTCTTAAATGGTCACTCCAGCCGGCCCTTGCTTTACGCAGCTTTAATTGATACACCTTTGTTGTGTGCTAGTGCTAGAACAGTCCACGGCAGGAGACACCCGAACACCAAAAAGGCGTCTTCCTAGCAGGGGTACGATCATGCGATGTGAGTATGTGCGATCGAGAATGCGAAAGATCGACCACGCCCCACTCTGCTACACCCGTGGACCATTGTTCCCTTCGTCTCTACGGTGGTATTGACCGGTTACTAGCACTTACTTTCCGGTATGTCTTGGGGGCTCGTTGATCGATTGTGAGCGATCTTTAGCAACACCT
Source organism: Anopheles coluzzii (assembly GCF_943734685.1). Taxonomy (NCBI): domain Eukaryota; kingdom Metazoa; phylum Arthropoda; class Insecta; order Diptera; family Culicidae; genus Anopheles; species Anopheles coluzzii. Next base: position 10,838,325 of record NC_064671.1, on the reverse strand, counting down.
CGATCGGGTGATTGGCGAGTGAAAAATGATGCTATATTAAAAGCGAACGGCGGGGACGCTTTTGTAATCCAATTAGTTGTGGCAACACGCGCCAGCTTAATTGCTACGTTTTTGGGAGGTTCGTGGTAGAAGCGTCATGTGCGAGGAGTTTGAGAAGGAACGATTAAGTAATTTGACTATGCTTTGCGACGAAATGGGATGATGCAATAAATTCAAAGTGTTTTCATAGCCTGTCAAGTTGACTCTTTTGTGGGTTGATAGTCGCGCTAAGTGTAAAGTACGTTGTAAAGTTGGACAGTCGAATGTATAACAAAAATAGCGTGAAGTTTATCACATGTGCCGGATTCCAGAGTAAAATTGTTACTCGTTCCATAGCTTTTGGTAGATTCTTTGGCTATAGAGGATTTACAAAACAATTACTGAAACCAAGCATTCTAATTTATTTGAAGATGATGATTGTGCTTATTTCTACATAACAACCCATGTTTGGTATTTTGTTATTTTTACAAGAAGAGATCACTTGATCGCTAATAGATGAAGCATAGACTAGTTAGACATCTTGGAAAAAAACACCATTTCAGCTAGTTTCATAACAGCAGATCTTCAACATAAGCCTCAATGTGTCATCAAATGTAAAAAAAACCTTTGCCCCAGCATATAATCCTTGCAACAATCCAATCTATTTAAAACCATTCTCAAAATCAAACATATTACAGCATTGAGTTGAATATTTACAGGGTTCCAGGTGCTGGCTCAACGTTGAACGACTTCTGGTTGACGGCATGTCCAACCAGAGGAGCCTTGTGGACGGCACCACGGGTAGCCGCAACGTAGGTAGCTTCCTTCTGCACCTGAGCGTACACAGCCGGGACAGCCTGGACGTAGTTGGTGTGACCGTACGCATAGGCAGCCGGGGCAGCAGCGTAAGCAACTGGAGCAGGGACAACCGAGCTATGGGCAGCGTAAGAGATCGGAGCAGCGGCATAGGTGGCGACTGGGGCGGCGTATGTAGCGACCGGGGCAACGCTGGCGTGGCTGGCGTAGGAAATGGCCGGAGCAACGCTGGCGTGGCTGGCGTACGAGATGGCAGGGGCAGCGTAAGCGGTGACGTACTTGGGCGCAACGTTCTGCTGGACCACAGTCGTGGCTGGCACGCTGTACACCGACGGGACGGCGTTGTAGTAGTTGGCCTGAGCGCTGGCGACCAGAGCGACCATGACTACAGCTGCGATGCACTGTAGCAGTGAAAAAGAGGATGAGAGTTAAAGACATATCCTTCAGGATAGCCAAGGATGTGCACCACTTACCTTCATGATGCTTGTTTTGGGTTTGTTGGTTATTCCGTTTGGAAGATGTGATTTGTTCGGAGAACGGTTTTGATGTGACATCGACTAGCGTAATCGGCAGTATTTATATGAGCCGCGTCGCGCTAATAAACGCTTTGGCGTTAGCCTGATCGATTTGCCGAAAAGTACGAAAGCATGAGAGAACAAAAAAACTTCACCCCACTCGCCCGTCTTAGATACCGCCCAACTCTCCTCTCCTTTTCCGCTACCAGTGAAAGGAAAAGTCAGCAAGAAGGATTGCTATAACAAGCAAAGAAACTACGAAATGAGGATTACTACGCTCCATGCCGCGTTCTGGTCGATTAAACAGATGCTGTTTCTATTTCTTGCGCTAATGGTAACATTTCATTCTTCTTTCTTCAAATCTTGGAAACCTGCACATGCTTGGGGAGTTGGCATCAAACATGACCACTTCCTGAAGACCACACCACCACCTTCCACACGGATCGGATCGGGGAATCGCAGCGAAAAGGGAATGTAATACGAAACCGGTACAACCTGTACTAGTTTTCGGTTACCATGAGTGGCATGCTAAAACGTTATTATATGTACGTTTAAGAACAACGAGAACAACAACAAAAAAAGACGCTGATTGACCAACGAAATTAAAAGTAAAGCAACCGTAACACATTCGCGCCGGCGGGACGGACTGGACTGGCGTCGGCGAAGAATTTAATCACGTCCCGCCGGCATTACCTGGCGGCATTTGATATCTTGAAATGGTCTTCGGTTTGAAGGGAGGAAGGCGCTAGAGAAGCTGGTAGGATGTTGGTAGTGTTTGCAATGTATCTGCCATTTGCCAAAAACGAAAACATTGCTTTGTGTTAGGGCGTTCCTAAAACCGGAATTCGAGAAGATTCCTGTTTGTGGGAGGCTTGTTTTGGTCGTTGGATAGGAGTTACATACCATGTTGTAGAATTATAAGCAGCAGCATAATCTAATCGAATTCATTAGCCAATTTATTAGGTGTATGTAATGAGGCTATGAATAAACATTTTTGAATAATATTTCGGTTCAGGTGCAATGGAATGGTAGAAGTTCAATTGGTAAAATCATCTGAAAGAAAACTAATTTATTATTTGAGTTAAAGTTACATTGCATAATTACTGGTGCGTGAACAATCGTTGAATGAGGAAATATTCATAAGTACATTCAATTCCATTCACAGCGATGGAATTTATTTGCAATGTTTAGGAAGGAAAGGGTAATTATAAATGCAATTATAAATTATAATTTAAATAACTCTTTATAACACTAAAAAAAGTTACGACACAATGGCTTCCTCTTTTTCATCTCATACAGTGAACACAAAATTGTGAGAAAGTCATAGACCTTAAAAATAGCCTTTTTTAGTCACGACCTAATCGGTCTTGAAGGTTTGGTAAATCCTAGGTACGGGAAGAGGTCCAACCACGCTCATGTTTAAAAACAAACCGACGCGTTCGAAATTAGATCAACTGATCGCTCCCAATATAAAAAATATTTTTTTAAATAAGCATCAATAGGCCTGTAGAACGACATAAAATAACGAGCAGCGCCACTTAATCGTCGTGCTAGTAGTAAGCTCTGTCACGATCACGATCAAATTCATTAGTCATGGAGGATTTGTGGTAGGAAATTAAGTTTGAGAGACGCTGTCATAACATCTAAATGATTTGTTTGCGTGATGCTCCTGTGATCCTGCAGGGTGTTATCTCTGTATCGCAACGTCTTTATTCCTGTTTCTCTTTTGCTGATACGTTTTCGAATAGACGCTATAAAATGATCAGTTGGATCTTATTTGTATGCTAATTCCAGTGTTTTTGTCAGCTTTAAGAGATTGCTGGATAGTAGAAATAACAAAAAATGAGAGAGATGTAACTGACATTTCAGTGCCACAACCTCAACATTTTTTTCTTTCAGTACATACTTTCCGCAAATCCTGGCAAAGTTATTCAAAACCGCTAGTTACAATATCACAACGAGCTTTTATTTGCAGCATTCAACGGTTAACCGGTTGCCTTTTTATAAAACATTTTTACAGAGTTCCGGGTGCGGGTTCCAGGTTCAGCGACTGCTGGTTGACGACATGTCCGGGCAGGGGGGCCTCATGCACGGCACCGCGGTTGGCGGCCAGATAGCGGGCCTCCTTCTGGGCGACGACGGCCACGGCCGGCTGGTAAGTGTACGGTGCGGCGTAGGCAACTGGAGCAGCGGCAACGGTAGCGACCGGGGCCTGGTAAGCGTAGTTCCACGGGGATACAATTCTGGCGTAAGAATTATCCTGTACCCAGCTACCGACCGAAACCGGCGCCAAATGCTGCAGCGCTGCTCCATTGCCCCAGTAGGTGACGGACGATCCCTGGACGGCAACGGCAACGGCCATCATGACTACAGCTGCGATGCACTGTTCGGTGGAGAAATGTATAAGAAGATTCGATGTAAGTCCTTGTTGCACTGCACAGCAGACGCACTCTCGATCGTACTTACCTTCATGATTGTTGAATTTTGGTTTGCTTGCGTTGCGTTGGCTGCTGGTTGACTGCTCAGATGGTTCTGATACAGTTTCCCCACAGCTCCGTAGCTTTTTATAAGACTGACTCTATTCTGTAGCTCAATCAACTGCGATCGTACGGTGGTGTACGACCCGTATGGCCAATGACCTCGAGAGGCGAACGAGCGACCGCGCTCACGCACACGATCTATACCGTTCTTTAAGTGCGATTATTGTTTCTCCCTCTAAAGTCGATCGCTGCAGGCATGAGTACGTAAAAGTCGTAGTCTATCAGCCGGAACCAACCCACCTGTAGAGGGTTACAATTGAACAAGCGATGGTAAAAATGTCAACCACTTTACGTGTACATTGGTGAAGGTGGAGGTGAAGTGAAATATGAAACGGATGATGAACGCACAGGTGCATTTGGTGTAATCGGGTGTGGGATTATATCCGTGATGGTCAAATATCTCCTATTTCCTCTAAAGAAAGCAATGTTTTAGAAACAATTATCTTCACAAATATTGATGTTAGCTTTATGCCTATCGTACGAATCCTAGTTTTGTAAGAAGTAAACGAGCTTGTCTCGTAGTATAGTGGAGCTTTGCATAAAGCTGTTAATCCGATCCGATATTGAGAATGAAAACTTTATAAATCGGCTAGGTCTTTATGAACCAGTTGCATATATTTAAAAATACTTTTGCCGATGCCATATTTTTTTATTCAAAAAACAAAAGTATCAAAATCCAATGTATCAAAATAGCATATTACGCTGTTTGTTACCCGATATTTGGCTCGATAAAGGTATAATTTGGAGCATTTAGATATGCTTGTTGTATGAAAAACTGCAAACGAAGTACGTTATGAGCGGTACTCGTTAAAATTAGTCCACTGTATGTTGCGTTTCCGAAATCCTCATCAATTATGTTACGAATTTCTTGAACCCATGACGGGCATGTTCTTGATTCGTTCGAGTTGACAACTGTACCACGGGACTGCCCCCTCAAGCAAGTATTTTTTTTCATTTGTAAGTTATAATTTTTCAACTAATACCGATAAACCTTTGATCTTTGATCTATGCTTGAAGCGCTGGGAAGTTTTATACTTCAGGTCTTGGATAAACATTCCGTTCATATGTCGAATTGATTGGAGCAGCATTGTAGACTAATAGTATATTTCAACAGTTTCCTCTTGCCGAAAGATGATTATCTACCAAGTCAGATCAATATATAGAAGTGTAAACTTAAGTGTAAACTTATGTTATAAGTGAAACCCAAAATAGTCCAGAAAATTTTCATAAATTCTCATTGTTCTGATATACTCCAGTTATCAGAGATGTTGCTAAAACATACCATACTAAGATATTCTATCCACTTAAACAATAGTCAAAAGGAAAACATCACAAAATTATATTGAATTACAGCTCCTGAACTACAAAAAGCTACCTAACATTTGCTGAGAAAAAGATTTCGGCTCATTTTCAGGAAGTTTTTAACCACCTTGAAAGCTTCATGATACGACCTGCATCAAAAGATTGCAATGAAATGCCTTTAAGGCTGTCCATTCCTAGACAAAGCCCAAATAGATCCGCATTAGATAAGGCACTTCACATCGCCGACCAACATCTAGATCACAATGACACGATCGATATCAGAACATCCGTTTTGTTACCCATACGAACGACTCCATCCAACTAGGGGCGCCCCAATTATCGAAAGTCATTCCCACATCCTGGTGCCCAACAAAAAAAAAGTTGTGGCCCACTGGCTAGCTCCAATCATACCATTCCAAAGTGTTGCTCCAAAAATTCGGAGTGTGTTTTAGGCGTGTACGATAACTGAAAGGAATGCGCAATACGCACACGCAGCTTCGGTTGACTGGCAAAACCGTCCACTGCGAAACAAACGAGAAGGAAGGGGCACGGACAAAGGAGACAGCAAGTACCGCAGACACCCGTGTATACGATAGGACGCCGTCCCCTCCCAGGGTGGGGATGTATGGTTGCGTTTTTTTGGGGAGATCTGTGTACAGGGACACCATTTTGACATGTAGAATGTGAACGATTGGTTCTAGCGGTGAAGTTGGTATAAAAGCGCGTGCCCGGTGTCCTGTCAGTATCAAACGTTGGTTGAGTTCAGCTTGGTTCAGAAGCAACCTTCAAGTTTTAAACACACAAACCACCCCCCCAAAACACCACAAACTATAAACATGAAGGTAAGAACGAACGATGAAGAGTCGTGTCAAAGAGCTGGTTGCTAATTTAGTGTTCTTTCGTTGTTACAGTGCATCATTGTTGCAGTCATTGTCGCTCTGGCCGTCGCCGCCGAAGGATACGGGGTCTCGTCGTACGCCGTTCCGCTGGCCTACTCTGTCCCGCAGACCACGGTCGTTCAGCAGAACGTTGCCCCGAAGTACGTCGTGTCGGGATACGCCGCTCCGTATGTGGCCTCCCCGTACGTGGCCGCCGCCCATAGCTATGCCGTGCCAGCGGCTGTGTCCTATGCCAGCACCGCTGTCCATGCCGTCCCAGCGGTGACGTATGCTGCCCCGCACGCCACCGTGTACGCTGCTCCGGTCCAGCAGGAGGCTCGCTATGTCGCTGCCAACCGTGGCGCCGTCCATGAGGCTCCCCTGGCCGGACATGCCGTCAACCAGCAGTCGCTGAACCTGGCCCCCGCCCCTGGTACTCTGTAAATTGGGTTGTTTCGAACAAAGCTGTAGCCCTGTCTGTTTCTACCTCAATAAATGAGTTTTAAATATTAAATCACAAGTTGTTATGCTTCCTTGAAAACTAATTGTACCCTGTGTGCCATGACATTGCACTTTGCTGATTTCTACCCAACACGCGTCGTCGTCTTAGCGGGGCCAATTGATCAGCTGTAAATTTGTGAATGGGCTGGGCGTCGGTTTTGATTTGTTATGTCAACAAGCACCATACAAGCGCATTGAAGGACGCCCGCGTCTTTAGCAAGCTTATACGGCACCGTACATTCCAGTTGTGGCGCACGCACTCGAAAGAACTATACAAAATAGACCGCCCAGTCGTGCAGCTGACGGTTGACGTTCCGAATAGTAGCTCCACCTTTGGAGGGCTATAATTATAGTGAACTGCAATTCTTCATCTCGTCACCGCAACGTCGAAAAGCAACGGATTTGCAAAGGAATTAAACCGGTTCCCAAGTCGACACCATTGGCATTGATCTTGAAATTTGGAACTCTCGTTCGTTGGAGGGTGCGTAACGGTGCGTAACGTGATACATACACCCGATGGTGGCGAAGGTATGCTGACCCTCAAAACCCTTCCGGTTGTAACGGAATCGGGCCAAAACTCGTTTGCACTTTTGGGGCTTGCCGAGAATAGGCTAATATGGACACAAAGGGAGGTGTGTTTGTAGAAAGATGTTTTGGAAGAAAAGTAACAACAAGTAGTTTAAAATGATTTCTTAAAATATGGTACTATGATTTGTAAAAAAGTGTAACAAGTTATCAAAAAAGGAATTGGAAAGAACAAATTTTAGAGCTAGCAAAGATTTACAATAATTACTACCTTGCAGAAAGTTGTTACTGTACGGACCAAAAATACAAAACGATTGAAATTCAACTCTTTAGAAACATAAGACTTTAGAATTACTACTGCATACGCCGTTATTAAAAAACAAAAGAAATCAAATAAAAAGTATTGTTGATAATACAAAGTTGGGAATCTACGCCAAAATGTTAAATTGCTTTTAACAGCCTTGCATGAATATATTTATGTACAACGAAAGAACATATGTTTCACTTCAATTTACAATTCGAGTATCAAACTTTACGCAACAATCGACTTCTGGTTCACCAGATGGCCTGGCAGAGGGGCCACATGGACGGCTCCCGGGTTGGCAGCAACGTACTTCGCAGCATGACCCTGGACTGGGAGGTAGTTGTTGTATCCGTAGCCGTATCCGTGACCGAGACCGTATCCGTGCTCCACACCGTATCCTCCATACAGATCCAGCGGGCTGACCGTTTTCAGAGTGTTCACGTTGGCCTGGACCACAGTTGGGGCGTACTTGGCGCCGTAGTATCCTCCATACAGACCCAGCGGGCTGACCGTCTTCAGAGAGTTTACATTGGCCTGGACCACAGTTGGGGCGTACTTGGCCCCATAGTATCCTCCATACAGACCGTTGTTGTAGACAGAGTACGGAAGAGCGGTCGAGTACGGGTAGGAGAGGCCATGGTCCAGCACCGATGAGTATCCCAGTCCACCGAGCGACGAGTAATGACCCAGACCATCATAGGCACCCAGGCCATGGAGGCCAGAGCTGTAGGCGTACGGAAGGACCGACTGCACCGCTGGCAGATATGATCCCTGGGAGACAGTGGCCAGAGCCAACACAGCGATCGCGATGAATCCCTGGAAGGAAGAATAGAACCAATGATAACATATCAGTACCAACCAAATGTTGACCGAATTGATCGATTGAACCCACCTTCATGGTCACAGTTGAGTGCTTTGATCGATTGGATATGATCGCGAAAACGTTGCAAGTGAACTGTGATCGTTTGTTCCAATGATCGTCTGCTTTTATAACGAGCCAAACGCGACGCTTTTCCGGCCTTCTGTTGGACCTTGACGACGGAGTTTTCCTTTCGTTTTGGACTTCCGGTAGGAGGCGCTATAAATGATGCGTTCGATTGTGTTTTTGGTATCAGTATTCGTACAGCTCTTCTATCAACACAACATCCAACCAATCCAACTAAAATGAAGGTAAGCTTCGTCGGAAATCTCGATACAAACATCCCTGTTCATCCAATTCTTGTATCTCATTCCAGTTCTTCATTGCAATCATGGCTGTGGCGTTCGTCGCTGCCTCGGAGGCGTCCTACCTGCCATACGATGATGTCCTGTCCTACCAGCACGGCTACGGCTATGGACTTCCGGTGTCGAAGGTGGTCTATGGCTCGTCGTACGGTCTCCCAGCAGCGGTGGACAAGTACTCCTACCCATCATCGTTGTACGGTTCCTATCCGGCCGTGAAGAAAGTGGTCGAATACCCGTCGGTTGCTCCAGTGCTGGCCACCAAGGTCGTTGATAACAGCTACGATCTGGGATACAACAAGCTGGTCGCTCCAGTTCTGAGCAGCGGATACGGTCTGGGATACAACAAGCTGGTCAGCGGATACGGTCTGGGATACAACAAGCTGGTTAGCGGATACGGTCTGGGATACAACAAGCTGGTCGCTCCCGTCGTCGCCACCAAAGTCGTCGATAATGGACTGTGGAACTATGGAGGATACGGTCTGGGATACAACAAGTATCTGTCGACTGCTCCCGTTGCCAAATACGTGTTGTAAATGTAGATAATATTGTTTTAATAAACCGGCTCCGATTCATGACGTGTGAATGTTAACCCAAGCTGATCGCCATTCTGTTTGAGCGAGCGTTAGTTTCCCGTTCTCTTTGTTCGATCGTTCGTTGTGTGCTTTGGAAGGGATGGTATGGTTGTTTGGGGTGATTTTGGGGATTGCATTTTTTGTTGTACTTTGGAAACTACATTCATGTTTGTGTTTCCTTCTACTGGTATAAAAGGCGTCCCTGTACTCGTATCAATCAGAATCAGAACGATCTTCGTCTCGATCGCATACCAGCATCCAACTCAAACCCCTAACCAGCAATCATGAAGGTAATTCAAGGGCTTTCTCATCTCCATCAAGTGTCCTCAAGTAAACGCTCCTGTTTTCTGGTTCTTTTTCTTATCAGTGCATCGCAGCTGTAGTCATGGTGGCTCTGGCCGTCGTCGCTGAGTGCGGCCTCATTCCGGCTCCGGTGGTCTACTCTGCTCCCCAGACGACTGTCGTCCAGCAGAATGTGGCTCCGAAGTACGTGGTTCCGGCCCCTCTCGCATACGCCGCTCCCGCTTACTCCTATGTTGCGCAAACCGTCTCCCATGCCGTCCCAGCCGTCTCGTATGCCCGTGTCGCCTCAGTAGCTCCAGTCGCCTACTCCGCGCCATCGTTCTACGCTGATTCGGATGTGGTGGAAGCTGCTCCAGTGGCCGTAGCTCCTGCTGCCACCGTCGTCGCTCAGCCCGCTGTGGCTGTTGTCGCCCAGAAGGAGGCTCGCTATGTTGCTGCCAATCGTGGCGCCGTCCACGAGGCTCCTCTGGCCGGACATGCCGTCAACCAGCAGTCCCTGAACCTTGAAGCTGCACCAGGAACTCTGTAAACATAATTTATTATCCATGTACAAAATCCAGTCGCGCTTAGAACATAAACGAAATAAACTTGAACATGTTTCAAAGTGAAATGATGATTTGTTTCACATGCTTGATGAGCTGACGCTTGTGTTAAAGAAATTTAGTAATATTGGGTTGGATTTAAAATTAATTGGTTTGTCAAACACTAGAATGCATTGAAAACTTAAAATTTAGGATAATGTAGAAAACCAATCATATTTTGAGTTAAATATTCCATTTATTTACAATTTCACATACATTTGCTTGAGATCACAGTCATTTACGCCACAATCGACTTCTGGTTGACCAGATGGCCTGGTAGAGGGGCCACATGGACGGCTCCCGGGTTGGCCGCAACGTACTTCGCGGCATGACCCTGGACTGGGAGGTAGTTGTTATATCCGTAGCCGTATCCGTGAGCGAGTCCGTATCCGTGCTCCACACCGTATCCTCCATACAGACCCAGCGGGCTGACCGTCTTCAAAGTGTTCACGTTGGCCTGGACCACAGTCGGAGCGTACTTGGCACCGTAGTATCCGCCATATAGACCCAGCGGGCTGACCGTTTTCAGAGTGTTCACATTGGCTTGGACCACAGTTGGGGCGTACTTGGCACCGTAGAATCCTCCATACAGACCGTTGTTGTAGACAGAGTACGGAAGAGCGGCCGAGTACGGGTAGGAGAGGCCATGGTCCAGCACGGACGAGTATCCCAGTCCACCGAGCGACGAGTAATGACCCAGACCATCATAGGCATCCAGGCCATAGAGGCCAGAGCTGTAGGCGTACGGAAGGACCGACTGCACCGCTGGCAGATATGATCCCTGGGAGACGGTGGCCAGAGCCAACACAGCGATCGCGATGAATCCCTGGAAGGAAGAATAGAACCAATGATAACATATCAGTACCAACCAAATGTTGACCAAATTGATCGATTGAACCCACCTTCATGGTCACAGTTGAGTGCTTTGATCGATTGGATATGATCGCGAAAACGTTGCAAGTGAACTGTGATCGTTTGTTCCAATGATCGTCTGCTTTTATAACGAGCCAAACGCGACGCTTTTCCGGCCTTCTGTTGGACCTTGACGACGGAGTTTTCCTTTCGTTTTGGACTTCCGGTAGGAGGCGCTATAAATGATGCGTTCGATTGTGTTTTTGGTATCAGTATTCGTACAGCTCTTCTATCAACACAACATCCAACCAATCCAACTAAAATGAAGGTAAGCTTCGTCGGAAATCTCGATACAAACATCCCTGTTCATCCAATTCTTGTATCTCATTCCAGTTCTTCATTGCAATCATGGCTGTGGCGTTCGTCGCTGCCTCGGAGGCGTCCTACCTGCCATACGATGATGTCCTGTCCTACCAGCACGGCTACGGCTATGGACTTCCGGTGTCGAAGGTGGTCTATGGCTCGTCGTACGGTCCCCCAGCAGCGGTGGACAAGTACTCCTACCCATCATCGTTGTACGGTTCCTATCCGGCCGTGAAGAAAGTGGTCGAATACCCGTCGGTTGCTCCAGTGCTGGCCACCAAGGTCGTTGATAACAGCTACGATCTGGGATACAACAAGCTGGTCGCTCCAGTGCTGAGCAGCGGATACGGTCTGGGATACAACAAGCTGGTCAGCGGATACGGTCTGGGATACAACAGGCTGGTCGCTCCCGTCGTCGCCACCAAAGTCGTCGATAATGGACTGTGGAACTATGGAGGATACGGTCTGGGATACAACAAGTATCTGTCGACTGCTCCCGTTGCCAAATACGTGTTGTAAATGTAGATAATATTGTTTTAATAAACCGGCTCCGATTCATGACGTGTGAATGTTAACCCAAGCTGATCGCCATTCTGTTTGAGCTAGCGTTAGTTTCCCGTTCTCTTTGTTCGATCGTTCGTTGTGTGCTTTGGAAGGGATGGTATGGTTGTTTGGGGTGATTTTGGGGATTGCATTTTTTGTTGTACTTTGGAAACAACATTCATGTTTGTGTTTCCTTCTACTGGTATAAAAGGCGTCTCTGTACTCGTATCAATCAGAATCAGAACGATCTTCGACTCGATCGCATACCAGCATCCAACTCAAACCCCTAACCAGCAATCATGAAGGTAATTCAAGGGCTTTCTCATCTCCATCAAGTGTCCTCAAGTAAACGCTCCTGTTTTCTGGTTCTTTTTCTTATCAGTGCATCGCAGCTGTAGTCATGGTGGCTCTGGCCGTCGTCGCTGAGTGCGGCCTCATTCCGGCTCCGGTGGTCTACTCTGCTCCCCAGACGACTGTCGTCCAGCAGAATGTGGCTCCGAAGTACGTGGTTCCGGCCCCTCTCGCATACGCCGCTCCCGCTTACTCCTATGTTGCGCAAACCGTCTCCCATGCCGTCCCAGCCGTCTCGTATGCCCGTGTCGCCTCAGTAGCTCCAGTCGCCTACTCCGCGCCATCGTTCTACGCTGATTCGGATGTGGTGGAAGCTGCTCCAGTGGCCGTAGCTCCTGCTGCCACCGTCGTCGCTCAGCCTGCCGTGGCTGTTGTCGCCCAGAAGGAGGCTCGCTATGTTGCTGCCAACCGTGGCGCCGTCCACGAGGCTCCTTTGGCCGGACATGCCGTCAACCAGCAGTCCCTGAACCTTGAAGCTGCACCAGGAACTCTGTAAACATAATTTATTATCCATGTACAAAATCCAGTCGCGCTTAGAACTTAAACGAAATAAACTTGAACATGTTTCAAAGTGAAATGATGATTTGTTTCATATGCTTGATGGGCTGACGCTTGTGTTAAAGGAAATTAGTAAAAAGTTGTTGGATTTAAAATTAATTGGTTTGTTAAACACTAGAATGCATTGAAAACTTAAAATTGAAAATAATTTAGAAGATCAATCATATTTTGAGTTAAATACTCCATTTATTTACAATTCCATACACGTTTGATCGAGATCACAGTCATTTACGCCACAATCGACTTCTGGTTCACCAGATGGCCTGGCAGAGGGGCCACATGGACGGCTCCCGGATTGGCAGCAACGTACTTCGCAGCATGACCCTGGACTGGGAGGTAGTTGTTGTATCCGTAGCCGTATCCATGACCGAGACCGTATCCGTGCTCCACACCGTATCCTCCATACAGACCCAGCGGGCTGACCGTCTTCAGAGTGTTCACGTTGGCCTGGACCACAGTTGGGGCGTACTTGGCACCGTAGTATCCGCCATATAGACCCAGCGGACTGACCGTCTTCAGAGTGTTCACATTGGCCTGGACCACAGTTGGGGCGTACTTGGCACCGTAGTATCCTCCATACAGACCGTTGTTGTAGACAGAGTACGGAAGAGCGGCCGAGTACGGGTAGGAGAGACCATGGTCCAGCACCGATGAGTATCCCAGTCCACCGAGCGACGAGTAATGGCCCAGACCATCATAGGCACCCAGCCCATGGAGGCCAGAGCTGTAGGCGTACGGAAGGACCGACTGCACCGCTGGCAGATACGATCCCTGGGAGACAGTGGCCAGAGCCAACACAGCGATCGCGATGAAGCCCTTTACGAAATAATAATTTATTAAGTTGTTCTCTTATTCTGTTCAAATATCAATTTTTAGATTACCTTCATTTGTGTCTTTTGTGGTAGCTTGTGTGCACGTTAGGAAAAGACAGTCAGCTCTGAGTGTGGTGTGTCTTAAGTGAACAGTTTTATATGATTTTTGTCTCAAGGTAATTGATCGTATTTGTCATTGATAGTTTGAAAATGCAATCATCATTTAACATTCTATTTTAGAAAATAGTGAGGACACACCTCATAAAATTTTACGTTTGTCCAGCAAACGGCCTGTCAAAAAATAAATAAAAATCGAAGAGAAGACATAACAAACGCTTTCGCATTGTACCACGAATGGAAACCAAAACAAAATCAAATTCGAAGAGGAAAAGACTCAGAAACACATGTATAGATCATTTGGAACCCAATCTAAAGCAAAAACCTTTCAACCGAAATCGATTATGACCTCCAAGCCATGGTAGTGCTATCATTTCACTAAATTTGTCAATGCCAAACTAACGAGCAGCAAAGTTTCCATGAAAATCATATTTAAGCTACTGTCCTTAATGGAAAAATTTAGTTCATTCAGCGAGCTTAACCTAAAAACATCTTTAATAATCATCCTCAACACAAACAACATGAAGGTACGATAAACAAAGAGTAAGTTAGGCTAATTCAAAAAAACCAAAAACAATTTTTTTACCCCTTAAGGGATTCATCGCGATCGCTGTGTTGGCTCTGGCCACCGTCTCCCAGGGATCATATCTGCCAGCGGTACAGTCGGTCCTACCGTACGCCTACAGCTCTGGCCTCCATGGCCTGGGTGCCTATGATGGTCTGGGTCATTACTCGTCGCTCGGTGGACTGGGATACTCATCGGTGCTGGACCATGGCCTCTCCTACCCATACTCGGCCGCTCTTCCGTACTCTGTCTACAACAACGGTCTGTATGGAGGATACTACGGTGCCAAGTACGCTCCGACTGTGGTCCAGGCCAACGTGAACACTCTGAAGACGGTCAGCCCGCTGGGTCTATATGGCGGATACTTAACGGCACGTACAGGTGCCAAGTACGCCCCAACTGTGGTCCAGGCCAACGTGAACACTCTGAAGACGGTGTAGCGACCTCGGTCGCGTTACTCGTGCAGACGTAGCCTAAGCATTGTGTGAGAGGCGAAATGCGTGAGAGGATCGAGATGCGTGAGAAGACCAGGTCGAGAGGGTGCAGGGAGATAAGAGATCCAAGTGGCAGGATTGATGCAACGTAGCCTAAGCATTGTGTGAGAGGCGAAATGCGTGAGAGGATCGAGATGCGTGAGAAGACCAGGTCGAGAGGATGCAGGGAGATAAGAGATCCAAGTGGCAGGATTGATGCAACGTAGCCTAAGCATTGTGTGAGAGGCGAAATGCGTGAGAGGATCGAGATGCGTGGGAAGACAAGGAGATAAGAGATCGAGATGATGCAAGGAGATAAGAGATCAAAGTGGCAGAATAGATTAGAGCTTCGTAGAGTAAGGTTTGGGAGTAGTGTCGTCGGAAGATAGAATAAAGAGTACGGAGTAGAAGGCTCTACATGTGGTGACAGCGGAAAAAAAAGGTTGCGTTGGGACGCCATTTCTGGCTGGTGTTAAAAAAATTAGTTTTTGTGCGTAATTGTGGTAAAAAAGTTTCAGTTTCAATGTTATTTAAGTTTATTTATTAAATTTATGTTTGTGCCTAGAACGGTATTTAGGTCGGTAAGTAAATGTCCGTATAAAACGTGAAGTCGTTAAATTATGGTGTAGTTGTGTGGGTGTATGAGTGTGATTCGCTTTAGTTCATAGATAATGGCCTGACCGTATTGCTTGTGTATGCGTGTAATAGTGAATACAGTGTAAAAAAAAAAAAAAAGAATTAGTGTTTGCTAGGCGTCTTACTTACTTAATTTATTTATTTATTTATTTATATATATTTTTTAAATTATTTATTTATAGTAGATTAATTAAATTATTAGTAATTTTTTGAAAAAGTTATTATCACAAATGTGCGAACGGATCCTTATGTTAAGAGGGCGTGAAATTAAAGTAAAAAAAGCCCATAATAGTCTGTTAGACATTCCACGATTTCGCGACAATCTAAACTCAACAGAAACCGCAGTGTCAGGAAACGAAGAGTACAGAACTCATCTGAAAGTTCTAAAGGCGGATTTTTTTAACCAAAGCGTCGAAATTCAGAAAGCCTGGGATAACCCATCTGGGTCAAAGAAAATGGCGACCGAGTTTTCAATGAAGGACGCTATCAAATATATACCAGAATTCAAGGGAGTAGCGGAGGAACTGGATAGTTTTTTGTTCCAATGCGATTCGTTTGCTAAACTTCTATCTGATGAGGATTCAGATGAGCCCCTTATTCAAGTTGTGCTCACTAAATTAAAAGGTCCAGCAGCAGCAAGCTTCAAACGCGTTTTTGCAAGCACATGGGATGCCCTACGTGTAAATCTTATAAAAGAATTCGGTGAGAGAATAAGCTTAGAAGAAGTTTTCGAAAAAGTTGAAACATTAGCACAAAATCAATCGGAATCGTACTTATCCTATAGGAATAGGGCTCTAAAATTGAAAGACTTGATAGAGGAACTGACGGGATTATGTAAAGAAGATTCATACGCAATAAAAAATCTTAGGATCCATTTCATTGCCGGGTTGAATAACCCCGAACTAAAGACAGTCGCAAGAAGCAAGAAGCATATAACATTCGAAAGCTTGTTGGATGAGTTAGAAGAAGAGTGTAAGGAGGCAGAGACCATTAGAAAAATAGAAGGAAGACTGAATCGGTCGATAGGAACGCAAAATGGAGGTAACATAACGCTCGGTAGTAACGGTACTTCCGCAAGCGGTGGGCAGCCAAACAGTAGTTTTACACAATCTAGTCATAGTTATAGAAATAATAGTAATAATTTTAACAGTAGTATTGGAAATAGCTCTAGAAATTTTAATACAAATAACAATAATAATAACGATAGTATTAAAACACATCAATCCAATTTTAACAATAATAATGATAATGACCATAACGGTTCTCAAGGTAACACTGTTCCTGATTATCATAGATATCAACAACCCAATTTTTCTAATTCAAATTACAATAAATTCAGTAACACTAATTTAAATCATTTTAGAAACAGTACACCGAGAAAACCATGGCAACAAAATTTTAACTACCGGACTGAGCAAGACAACCAGTTTCAAAAAAACTAAATACGGGGGGTTCTTCTTGGGACCCCCATATTCACGCAACATACAGTACATATACGAAAAATCGCAACGATGTATCGCAAATTAATGGGTTGTTTCTTGAAATAATATTTGAAAATAATCTTCCATATATACAATTGCCTTTAACGGAAAACTTAATAGATTCAAAATTTTTGGTGGATACGGGATCAGTGATAAATTTAATGAAGTTGGAGGAGGTTAAAAGATTAGGTGCGGTAAAAATTAATTTTAATGACCGAATAGTAATTATTGGAGTGGATAACATGCCTATGGAAACTATCGGCTCGTTTGAAACGTTCGTCGTAGTTCAAGAATTAAAATTCCCAATTAAATTTCAAGTTGTTAATGACTTAATATTTGGATCAATACTAGGTGGAGAATTTCTTAGAAGACACGTGAAGATAATCGGGGAAGATTTAAAGTATATCGTTCTAAAAGGGAAAGAAATGGATGAAATCAATGAATATCAAATCGAAGAAGATGAAGAATGTTTTGATGATCGCGACGAAGTGGATGAAGAGTTAAAATTATCAGAAAAGCTCGAGGATATAAAGGACTTCGACATAATGGAAGCTAGAAATATTGCACCTAAGCAAGAACGTTTAAGGCAAGAAGAATTGCTCACAATGATAGAACTAAGCCATCTGGCAGGGGATGCTAAGATCAAAGTGGAAGAAATATTAAAGCAAAATAGTAGGGCATTTTTTATTAATGGTGACTCATTGACTTTCACAACATCTGCTATGCATGAAATAGAGACAACCACCAATGTTCCGATATACAAACGGCAATACAGATTTCCTGAGGCTACCAAGTCACAGATTAATGATGAAATTGAGGAGATGCTCAAACATAATATTATAAAACCAAGCAAGAGTCCATGGAATGCGCCCGTTTTATGCGTCCCGAAAAAGAAAGATGAAAATGGAACTATGAGATATAGGATAGTAGTGGACTTCAGGTCGCTTAACACAATCACAAAACCTTTTATTTATCCGATTCCTTTAATAACAGACATACTTGATAGTTTAGGAAACAGTCAATATTTTTCCACATTAGACCTAAAATCTGGGTTCTATCAGGTACCGATTCATCCTAGAGATGCCACAAAAACGGCTTTTTCAACCCCCAAAGGTCATTTTGAGTTCACACGGATGCCAATGGGTTTGAAGAATAGCCCCTCTACATTCCAAAAACTAATGAATACCGTGATATATGAGCTCGGTAATTTCAAAGCATTAGTATATTTAGACGACATTATCGTTGCGGGTGATACAATTGAAGAACACAATGAGAATCTGGCCAAAGTATTGGAGGCACTTGTCGGTCATAATTTAAAGGTAGAAACAAAAAAGTGTAAAATCCTGAAAAATGAGTTGGAGTTTTTAGGTCATGTCATAAACAAAGAAGGGGTAAAACCCACTAGGGAGAATGTGAAAGCGATTGAACAAATGAAACATCCTGGAAATATTAGAGAGTTACGATCTTTTCTGGGCACTATAAACTTTTATGCCAAATTCATAGAAAATATTGCGGAGATCAGAAAACCATTGAATGAATTGTTAAGAAAGGACACTGTTTTTAGTTGGACCAAAGATTGCGAAAATGCATTTGAGCAACTAAAGCGCTGTCTCATGTCAGAACCGCTTCTCGTTCGGCCGAACTACAGAGATAGATTTGTTATTACTACAGATGCTAGCCTGCATGCTATAGGGGCAGTGCTTTCTAATGAGACAAATATGGAAAGACCCATAGCGTACGCCAGTAGATCGTTAGGATCGGCAGAAAGGAAGTATCATACGATAGAAAAGGAGTTATTGGCGATTGTTTGGGCCGTGGATTATTTCAAACACTATATTTTTGGCCAAAAGTTTATAATCTATACAGATCACAGACCATTGGTTTCATTATGGAGTCTAAATGAAAACAGTTCCACTCTCACAAGACTTAGACTACGATTACAAGGAATAGAATGTGAAATCAGGTACAAAAAAGGAAAAGAAAATATAGTGGCTGATTTTCTATCACGATTACCACATGAAAATGAGAAGGATCTCCTAGAATCGAAAAAGGATGCAGTAGCAATTGTCACTAGACAACAAACGAAAAAAATAATACGAGAGCAAATAAATAACGAATTGGGAAAAAAGTCTGACATTTCAGAGGAACAGGAGGATAACCATTGGGACAACTTACTAGGAATTGAAATCGATGATAAAATGACAGAGCAGATGGAGCAAAGGATGGAGCGAAAAATTAAATCTAATCGCGTAGATAAATCCAAGTACAAACATTTTCAACCAGATGCTGAAAGAATAGAGGTTGATGAGAGTGAGGTTGAAACGTTGCTGAAGGAATTTCACGATGCTCCTTTAGGAGGACACGTAGGAGTTAGAAGAATGAAGAAAAGAATAAGAGAAATGTTTTATTGGAAGAACATGTACAAAGACATTGAAAGATACGTTAGAAGTTGCAAATCATGTCAAATTAATAAGATATGTCGATACAATAGAATCCCTATGCAAATCACTACAACGTCAACAACACCTTTAGAAAAATTGTATATTGACATAGTTATTCTGCCGGAATCAGAATCAGGCAACAAATATGGATTGGTCATGCAAGACGACCTAACAAGATACTTACTCGTTGTTCCGCTACCTAATCAAGAAGCAAAGACAGTTGCAAAAAGTTTGATAGAGAGGGTCATATGCGTACATGGCACGCCAAAAGAGATAGTAACCGATCAGGGAACTAATTTCATGAGTGAGGTAATGAAAAATATGTGTAAATTCCTTAAAATAAAAAAAATTAATACTAGCGCGTACCATCCACAGGCTAATCTAGTGGAGAGATCTAACAGAGAATTGAAAACCTATCTTCGCCAATATGTACAGGGAAAACCACAAACGTGGGATGAATGGCTCCCATATTTCACCTTTGAATTTAATACAACAATGAACACATCTACAGGGTTTACGCCATTCGAATTATTGTATGGCAGAAAAGCAAGATTGCCAACATCAATCTATAAAGTAGAAACTAAACGGGGCTATGATGAGTATTGTGAGGAATTACGTGACAGGTTTATAAAAATACACACCTTAGCAATAGATAATTTGAAAAAATCAAAAGAAAAACGAAAAGTCATATACGATCGAGGCACAAACGACTGGCAACCTATGTGGGGTGAATTAGTATTGATCAGAAATAACGCAACTGGAGCCGGACAGAAATTGCAAAACATTTGGAGGGGCCCCTACGAGGTAGTAGAGATACCGACTGAACAGACATGTGTGGTCAGGAATGGAAGAAGGTTAGAGAAGGTACATAATAACAGGGTAAAAAAGTATTACGATTAGAGAATAGGGATAGAAATTAAAAATGTAAACAAAAAATTAAAGTAAGTAGGATGAGGTAGGATAAGCTAAGGTTAGTAGGTAATTGAATGTTTGTAAATGTTTATGTATGGACACACTAATAGTAGAAGAGAGTAAATAAGAAAAACGAAACAAACACTTGCGGGTAAATCCAATCTATTATACTGTATCCATACAAAAACATAAAAAAAAAACTCTTATAACGTATTAAAAAAAAAAAAAAAAAAAAAAAAAAAAAAAAAAAAAAAAAAAAAAAAAAAAAAAAAGAATCAGGAGACCAACTCCAACAAAAAAAAAAAAAAAACTCTTTTACTATAAAGAATATACTCTAGCTTTACAAAGTTTTAACTACAAAGAATCTCGACACATTTTGCAGTGCAGTAACGTATACGTGAACGAATTATACCACCCGCCACTTGAAGATCTGTCGGGTGACCTACCGAATTCGTCTGTGGAAGGAAGGAAGAACGTGTCCGACCGGACCGAAAGATGACCGATAAGCTGAACAGAAAGATGATAAGCTGACAGAGATGTTTACCCCCCCTGCTAATACCATTTACACCCACTGATGCTGATGACCTGTTCGTGAAGATCTGTCTGGTGACCTACCGAATTCGTCTGTGGAAGGAAGGAAGAACGTGTCCGACCGGACCGAAAGATGATCGATAAGCTGAACAGAAAGATGATAAGCTGACAGAGATGTTTACCCCCACCTGCTAACATCATTTACACCAACTGATGCTGATCGTGAAGATCGTTGAGATCCGTCTCCTGGTGATTTCTGTAAGTACGCGGTAACGACACATGATGCAGATCGAAATGGCGCGTACACTTGTGAGGAGCGGAGCAAGGAAAGTCTGTAGTACACATGTATAGATGCGAAGATCGTATACATGTACGAAAGGATAAATACCCACGAGGAAGCTTGTTAAGGGGGCGCACGAACACAAGAAAAAAGATTCGGGTGCGTTTTGCAGGAAAGTGAAAAAAAGGGGAATGGATCATTTTGGGCCGCGAGCGGCTAGCTGAGGGAAGCCTA
Organism: Anopheles coluzzii; assembly: GCF_943734685.1. Classification (NCBI taxonomy): domain Eukaryota; kingdom Metazoa; phylum Arthropoda; class Insecta; order Diptera; family Culicidae; genus Anopheles; species Anopheles coluzzii. The sequence goes on along the minus strand of NC_064671.1, from coordinate 10,817,097 downwards.
TTGTACATCAGTTTTCCTACTTGATCCCGAAAAGAAGAACGTAGTCAAGGACAACACAAAGCATTAGGCTCGCAAGTAAAAGATCTAAAACAAAACAAAAAAAGTGTAATGAGATGTAGCGACCTCGGTCGCGTTACTCGTGCAGACGTAGCCTAAGCATTGTGTGAGAGGCGAAATGCGTGAGAGGATCGAGATGCGTGAGAAGACCAGGTCGAGAGGGTGCAGGGAGATAAGAGATCCAAGTGGCAGGATTGATGCAACGTAGCCTAAGCATTGTGTGAGAGGCGAAATGCGTGAGAGGATCGAGATGCGTGAGAAGACCAGGTCGAGAGGATGCAGGGAGATAAGAGATCCAAGTGGCAGGATTGATGCAACGTAGCCTAAGCATTGTGTGAGAGGCGAAATGCGTGAGAGGATCGAGATGCGTGGGAAGACAAGGAGATAAGAGATCGAGATGATGCAAGGAGATAAGAGATCAAAGTGGCAGAATAGATTAGAGCTTCGTAGAGTAAGGTTTGGGAGTAGTGTCGTCGGAAGATAGAATAAAGAGTACGGAGTAGAAGGCTCTACAACGGTCAGCCCGCTGGGTCTGTATGGAGGATACGGTGTGGAGCACGGATACGGTCTCGGTCACGGATACGGCTACGGATACAACAACTACCTCCCAGTCCAGGGTCATGCTGCGAAGTACGTTGCTGCCAACCCGGGAGCCGTCCATGTGGCCCCTCTACCAGGCCATCTGGTCAACCAGAAGTCGATTGTGGCGTAAATGACTGTGATCTCAAGCAAATGTATGTGAAATTGTAAATAAATGGAATATTTAACTCAAAATATGATTGGTTTTCTACATTATCCTAAATTTTAAGTTTTCAATGCATTCTAGTGTTTGACAAACCAATTAATTTTAAATCCAACCCAATATTACTAAATTTCTTTAACACAAGCGTCAGCTCATCAAGCATATGAAACAAATCATCATTTCACTTTGAAACATGTTCAAGTTTATTTCGTTTATGTTCTAAGCGCGACTTGATTTTGTACATGGATAATAAATTATGTTTACAGAGTTCCAGGTGCAGCTTCAAGGTTCAGGGACTGCTGGTTGACGGCATGTCCGGCCAGAGGAGCCTCGTGGACGGCGCCACGGTTGGCAGCAACATAGCGAGCCTGCTTCTGGGCGACAACAGCCACGGCAGGCTGAGCGACGACGGTGGCAGCAGAAGCTACGGCCACTGGAGCAGCTTCCACCACATCCGAATCAGCGTAGAACGATGGCGCGGAGTAGGCGACTGGAGCTACTGAGGCGACACGGGCATACGAGACGGCTGGGACGGCATGGGAGACGGTTTGCGCAGCATAGGAGTAGGACGGAGCGGCATAGGAGTAAGCGGGAGCGGCGTACGCGAGAGGGGCCGAAACCACGTACTTCGGAGCCACATTCTGCTGGACGACAGTCGTCTGGGGAGCAGAGTACACCACCGGAGCCGGAATGAGGCCGCACTCAGCGACGACGGCCAGAGCCACCATGACTACAGCTGCGATGCACTGATAAGAAAAAGAACCAGAAAACAGGAGCGTTTACTTGAGGACACTTGATGGAGATGAGAAAGCCTTTGAATTACCTTCATGATTGCTGGTTAGGGGTTTGAGTTGGATGCTGGTATGCGATCGAGTCGAAGATCGTTCTGATTCTGATTGATATGAGTACAGAGACGCCTTTTATACCAGTAGAAGGAAACACAATCATGAATGTAGTTTCCAAAGTACAACAAAAAATGCAATCCCCAAAATCGCCACAAACAATACCATACCGCCCCTTCCAAAGCACACAACGAACGATCGAACAAAGAGAACGGGAAACTAACGCTAGCTCAAACAGAATGGCGATCAGCTTGGGTTAACATTCACACGTCATGAATCGGAGCCGGTTTATTAAAACAATATTATCTACATTTACAACACGTATTTGGCAACGGGAGCAGTCGACAGATACTTGTTGTATCCCAGACCGTATCCTCCATAGTTCCACAGTCCATTATCGACGACTTTGGTGGCGACGACGGGAGCGACCAGCTTGTTGTATCCCAGACCGTATCCGCTGCTCAGCACTGGAGCGACCAGCTTGTTGTATCCCAGATCGTAGCTGTTATCAACGACCTTGGTGGCCAGCACTGGAGCAACCGACGGGTATTCGACCACTTTCTTCACGGCCGGATAGGAACCGTACAACGATGATGGGTAGGAGTACTTGTCCACCGCTGCTGGGAGATCGTACGACGAGCCATAGACCACCTTCGACACCGGAAGTCCATAGCCGTAGCCGTGCTGGTAGGACAGGACATCATCGTATGGCAGGTAGGACGCCTCCGAGGCAGCGACGAACGCCACAGCCATGATTGCAATGAAGAACTGGAATGAGATACAAGAATTGGATGAACAGGGATGTTTGTATCGAGATTTCCGACGAAGCTTACCTTCATTTTGAGTGGATTGGTTGGATGTTGTGTTGATAGAAGAGCTGTACGAATACTGATACCAAAAACACAATCGAACGCATCATTTATAGTGTTTTATACCGGAAGTCCAAAACGAAAGGAAAACTCCGTCGTCAAGGTCCAACAGAAGGCCGGAAAAGCGTCGCGTTTGGCTCGTTATAAAAGCAGACGATCATTGGGACAAACGATCACAGTTCACTTGCAACGTTTTCGCGATCATATCCAATCGACCAACGCACTCAACTGTGACCATGAAGGTGGGTTCAATCGATCAATTCGGTCAACATATGGTTGGTACTGATATGTTATCATTGGTTCTATTCTTCCTTCCAGGGATTCATCGCGATCGCTGTGTTGGCTCTGGCCACCGTCTCCCAGGGATCATATCTGCCAGCGGTACAGTCGGTCCTTCCGTACGCCTACAGCTCTGGCCTCCATGGGCTGGGTGCCTATGATGGTCTGGGCCATTACTCGTCGCTCGGTGGACTGGGATACTCATCGGTGCTGGACCATGGCCTCTCCTACCCGTACTCGACCGCTCTTCCGTACTCTGTCTACAACAACGGTCTGTATGGAGGATACTATGGTGCCAAGTACGCTCCAAATGTGGTCCAGGCCAACGTGAACACTCTGAAGACGGTCAGCCCGCTGGGTCTATATGGCGGATACTACGGTGCCAAGTACGCCCCAACTGTGGTCCAGGCCAACGTGAACACTCTGAAGACGGTCAGCCCGCTGGGTCTGTATGGAGGATACGGTGTGGAGCACGGATACGGTCTCGGTCACGGATACGGCTACGGATACAACAACTACCTCCCAGTCCAGGGTCATGCCGCGAAGTACGTTGCTGCCAACCCGGGAGCCGTTCATGTGGCCCCTCTGCCAGGCCATCTGGTGAACCAGAAGTCGATTGTTGCTTAAAGGATTGGTATTGATGTGTAAATAAATTTTATAGAGATTTTGCAATGCTTAATTTTTGTGGTTATTAATTTTCACTAAAAATTGTTATCTTAGATGTTTGATGATATTTTTGTTTGTGTCAATAATTTTGTATTAATTTTTTTATGTCCAATATTTGATCGATGTACTGTGTTGTTGTCAGTTGGGATATGGGTTTTTTATTACCACACCTTGAAATAGTGCTTAGCTGAAAGATTTGCTATACATCAAAAAAATCCAATGAAGATTAAAAGCTCCGAAGCATGAACGGTATGCACGTTACCGTTCTGTCTTTAGATACATTAATCTTGCAAATGTTCGTAGTACGCTACAACCGACAATTTGTTCCTTTTCTTTCCTCCACCACCCTATTGCACCGGATTGCTGGAATAGAGTAGCAAATCTGTCCATGCACCACACATTGCACATCGGCCGTCACATCATCACAAAGTGGTGCCTCTGCCCTCGGTTCGGGTGCAGTACGAGCGATTACCTCGAATGGGTGTGGGTATGTTTTACGTCAAGTGCCCTTGCGTCTCCCCTTCTCGACCGCTCGCGGCAGGGGGATGCAGTGGTTGCGGCTGTCGTTGATTGATTACCATTTATCAACGGTAACGCCACGGTACGAGCTGGGCACGCTGGGCCAGCTGGCGGCAAAAGGTTTATGCAAATGAAAGAGCAATCCCTTCCGTTCTTACTGTCGCGTGTGCCTTTGCGAAATCGATCGATTGCGAGAGTTCTTTTTTTCTTGCCTTCTGTTTCGTTACCATTTCTCGAGCATCTGTAGCAAACCGAGCGGATTAACTTTGCAGGAAGCAGAAAAGTCCAAACTCTAGCTCGGCTAATGAGTAAGGTGTGCAGGATTAAGACTTCAATGCCGTTGACAGCCTCGCTGACGGTGGATTAAGCTGTCGTGTACTTGAAAGGGCAAGGGAAGGGGGATAGGTCGAGTGCGTCAAATTAGAATGATTACTTTAATGTGTGTCCGTCGGATGATGAGCGTACTTTGTTGGAGTTCGTTTGAGTGAGATGATATTGTAATGATATGCTTTAAAATCAGCTGCAATTATTCGCGTGACTGTGATATGATTGGCTTGATTGGGTTACAGTGGTTGTACCCCAGCAGAGGGCTCGGAAAAATATTCTTCTTTTGAGTTCAATGTCACCGTACAGCGTGGAGTATGATTGACAAGATCGAGAGCATTCAAGAGATTTACTCCGGAGCATTCGTTAGTGCAACGATGGAATTAAAGTCAAACGCAAATTTTCTTCGAACAAATTAACATTTTTATGTCAAATGGATCTTTCACAGCAAATACTTAGCAACTGGGGCCACACCAGCAAGATGATGGTTGTAGTGTCCATATCCATACCCGTGTTCGTACACACCGTAGGCAGCGGGAAGGCCCCAATGGTTCGCAAGACTACTGGCCGCATGGTTCTCCTGCACGACAGTCGTCTTCACCGGTCCGTAGGCTCCGTAAAGCGATGCGTACGGCGCATACAGATGAGCTCCATGCAAGGGTGCCGCTGGCAGGCTGGCCGCATTTTCCTGCACGACCGTCGGTCCATGGGCGCCCCAGTAGCTGTACGTACCGGAGGGGTTGCCATAGTAGTAGCCAGCATACGGTGCGGCATAGGCTGGAGCAGCGTGCGCGAACGGCGCATAGTGATCGTCGTAGTAGGCACCGGTATCGTGGACGGTGTGCGACGCGTGTGCGAGCTCGGTGTACGGTGCGCCGATGTATCCGGCCTCGATCATACCCACAGCAGCCATTAAGGCAACAGCAGTAGCAGCAAACGACTGAAAACGGGGAAGTGAGTTTAGAATTTCTTGAAGAGCTCCTGAGGATTTCACTTCAAGATTTTGCTTTCGAACGATCGCTTACCTTCATGGCGATCTGATTTGCTGGAGTGTTTGTCTCGCGAAGGTTCTTCAGCTACTGCAGCAGTCGGTTTACGCTCGGACTCACCCATTGCGCGTGGTTTTATAAAGCCAACATCGGGAGTCAACCTTCACACGGTAACGCACGGCAGTGCAATAAAACAGCGCTTGGCCGGTGATGCTGTGCGCGTTCAGGTGGCAAACCACCGGGAGTCAATTATCTCCGTACTGCGCCTAGAACAATGTGCATTCTAGGTGCACCTGCCACACCAGCACACAGTGGGAGAAAGCTACAATTAGTAACTCCCAGCGCTGCAAACTCAAGATGGCGGGCGGGTTTAGCTCACCTTTGCTGAACTCTAATTGATTGATAACGGCTTGGGTGATGGAATGGGGTTTGTTTTGTGTGACGTTCGGCTCGGTACGCAAATAGCGTCTTACACCCAGGTTTGCACCACACGATTGACTTTCCCCCTTCGAGCACAAAGCCTGCACCCCCCCCCCCCCCCCCCGTACTGGAGCTCGGTCAAGGCAGGGCAGCCCTGGGGGCAGGTTTTGTTGGCGTTTCTGCACTCGATGGGCCTTCCTGCTGGCATCTGGTCCGTTCTTACGTGGCGTGTTCTTGTCACCAGGATACGGTTACACACAGCTGTCGCACAGCCGTGGGAGCGATAGTGAGCTGCGGATAGTAATTAGCATACGCCGCAAGTTGTGTCCAGAACGGCTCGGCACAGCACATCAACACTGGCGGTTCTTGATCGGCCGCAGATAAACCAATCAGTGTGCTATATTTGTACGCAGCAGAAAGAAGGAAAAAGTTGTCGAGCGACGGGGCTTTGTGTGGTTTAGAACAGGACGCAAAAAAAACCAGCACTAATTGTTATCACTCGCCCGCACTCGATGCTTGTGAGATAATTGATCACATAAAACCGATTACTGGAGCAAAAGTTCCTCAAACGAATTGATTTTTAATGAACAGCTTTTAGGTGGATCGATTAATCGCGACATGGGGAGCGTGCCCGGGGACCTGGGCGTTCGTGACTAATGTCGTGGTCACGCGGGAACTCGGGAACTTTATTACGCCACTACAATTTGTAGTTTGTTTGGATGATGTTTTGCAGTACTAGGTAGTACTAGTTATGTAATATCTAAATTCTTCTGCTCATACAAAAGTAAGCAATTCTAGCAGCTTCGTTGCACACTTTCATCCGAAATGGAATCTGAAAAAGACATGCGTAGGAAGGCATTCAACACGCAGCAGAAAGTGCAGTCCCACTCGCCCGACTAATTAACGCAATTATCGAACGTGACATATTTACGCCCGAACGGGCAATTAAACTTTATCTATTCCATCCAGCCTCCTTCTAACTGAGCACGGGCCTGTTGCCAGTGGGCTGTTGTTCGTTCGCGCTCGAAAGTAGTCCTTCCCTCGGTTGGACCGCACGCGCATTGTAGCCCCGGCCCGGCACGAATGCAGCTCATTTTACAGGAAGCGAGAGTGTGTGCGTTGGACTGGGTGGTGTGATCGGTGGGTGGTAAGAGTTCTTTTAATATGTTGCACCTTAGATTGTAGCCGGTGGTGCACACGTTGGTGATTCGCGTCACGTATGGGATTTTGTAATAAGCACCTTAACCCGTTGCAGCAAACACGCGCGCGCACACACAAACACACACACACATGCAGCTGGGACGCTTGTTTGGGCAGGGCAGCTGGCAGGTTTGAACTTGGCCGGAACCGTTTCTTTGCTGGCCGGGTGTGCAAAAGTGACACAAATAGAAGGGCACCGCTGACCTTGGCCACGTTCCGGGCAGCAATGGAGCAACTAGGGGGGCCGATTGAAGAAGTGGGTTTTGTAGAACTTTACATAAGAACTTACTCACGTAACAGTCTTAGGTAAGCGGCGACGTTAGTGGAAGAAAGTTGACGTCAGCAGTGAGCGATCGGGATAAGGACAAATAAGGACTTGAATAAGGCGAAAATAAGGACTTTGATATTTTTTCTTTGCAGAGTGATTTTGGAGACATGAAGAGTTCCTATTGACTTTCGATGAAAAACATAGTCAATGATGGTAATTGAACTGACTCGGGCAATTGACAAACATATCCTGGGACAATTTTTGACGACTGATCTCAGCCAAAACAACATGTTTTATTGAAGCAGGATGGTTTTAAATCTTATACAATAACAACAATTTGAAGTACATAGTTAAACAAGACTAGCTTAAGCAGTAACGAGATAAATTGAAGTTTAATCTTATGACTTACAATGATGATATAAGGAGTTAATTTCTTACTGACGTTCCCCTTTTATTTATTTATTTATTTATTTATTTATTTATTTATTTATTTATTTATTTATTTATTCATTTAACAAAGTTATCTAGCCATGCTGGCCTTCATAATGTAATACTAGATTCCGAACTAATATAAAGAATGAACTCATGACCAAATAAATAAAAGCTGACCACAAAAATAAATTGATAAAAATGATAAGAATAAGAAAATCACTCGTCAATAAAGGCTTCGCAAAGTTTGTTTTAATACATTTACGCTTATGCTAGGATTGACTGATGTTAACAGAGCTATACGAGTTAATCATTCTCAAGAGTGGATCATTAGAACAAAATACCGTAGACCTAAAATCAGTACTAAATAAGGGACGATGCCTTAGATTCATACTAGGTGCCTGAAATTTTTTTACAATCAATATCGGCCAGTTTCGCAAACTTGATTGACACGGAAACATTCTAAGCGATAGTTAAAAAATGACTTCAAACGACCCCAAATAGCAAGCAACTAAAACTTAAATGTAAATAAAGGGTACATGGTCCTTAAATGTTTTTATAATAGCTTGCCCTAGTGCATTGCATACATGAACTCTAGACGAGCGGTAGAAACGATCATTTTAGATCTGATCGACATCTCAACACTGAACGATTGGTATACCCAGAGAACTCCAGCTCACTTTCATCTTCAAACTAAAGGATATTAATTGATATAATTCACATGACAGAGCTAGAAGTCCTTAAAGCAGAACTATTAATACAGGAACTTCTTTGTTTTTTCTTCACATAGGATAATTCTTCAAGTATCACTCAAAATAATAAATATAGGATGCAGTGACTCTGATAGAAATTTTGTTGATAGTTCAGACATATTTTAACACCCAAGCTGTAAAAGAATTGCACCTCAAAGTGTTAGTCCTCAAATTGTAATTCACTTCTGGTAGTCGATGTGCTAACGTGTAGCGTTCTTTGTTTCTTCTATTGGTTTAACTTACATTTACTCAACAACTGGATCAAATTGTCTTTAATAAAAACATTAAAATATGCCTTTTACAATCACATTCTTCAAAGACATTTGGGAGGCCTTTTTGGTTCAAGCCTTTATTCTAACACTCATAATAATTCCAATCCGATCATAAATAATATGAATACTACTCAAGAATTCCAAACTGCCTTACTACCTTTCGAAACGATCGAACACTTCTTGCATTTACCATTCTTCTTGTGCTAGTTGAACTCTTCTAATCACCTATCATCGATTTTGCTTCTAGCCATGCAGCAAGAACCTTCTTTTTCGCAAGCCCTCCGCTGACCATTTGTCATAACTAGAACTAGGTTCCGATTGGTTTGATTTTTCCGTTTCCCGTTGCCCGCTGCCGACCCTCCACTCCAGCACTCCACCACCATGACCTTCGAAGTCGTTGGACCCTGACGGACCACAATCGCCAATTCTGGGCCTGCCGGAGTGTCCGAACCGCGAACCGACACCGCGAACCGGGGCAGAGCGGAAGCTCGCCTGCAAAAACGGTGTTCGGTATCGATCGGCATGTCGATCGGCCCCTTCTACCGGGTTTCATAATCATGCTATGTGTGTGTGTGTGTGTTGGTATAGCTGTTGCTAGGCGGTGCATGTGCGATAGTGCGAACGGTGAACAATTTTCTTCTCCCTCTCCTCGCTCGCTGGCAGCATGCATTCCGATTGCAGTTGCAACGGAGCGCTTTTTTGTTTGGGAGTCGGTGGCCCAGCCCCCGCCGAGGGGTGTGCATTTCGAGCGAAATCGTAGAGAGGGAGGAGAAAGGAATTGTAAAGGGGGTGTGCACGGCGAACGGATCGGTTGGGTGATCGGTTTGTCGCGCTTGTGGGGTGAGCATTTCAACCCCCGTCGGTGTGGAATGGAATGGGATCGGGTTCTTCCCTGTTGGCGAGCCAATCTTCGGTCGGGCTGGACGATCGGTGTATAAAAGGATCCGTCGCTGGCCATATCAAATCAGAAGTAACCCAAGCGTTCTAACAGCTCATCTAGCAACTCACCAAACAACACCAACCTACCAACCACCATGAAGGTAGGCAGTGTTCCAGTGCTTCAGCTGCATCTGGCAGGATTCGCCTGCAAGGATCGCAAGGATAGGTTTTAATCAATTTCCCCGCTTCCCTGTTTTTAACAGTGCATCGTTGCCGCCGTTGCCGTCATCGCCCTGGCCGTCGCCGCCGAGGCTGGATACCCGTACGCCGGATACCCGTACGCTGGATACCCGTACGCCGGATACGGTGCCACCGTCGTGCAGGCCAACGCTGGAGCCTGGCCGTACGCTCATGCCGCCTACCCGTACGCCCACGCTGGCTACCCGTACGCCCATGCTGCTGCCTACCCAGCGGCCGTCGCTGCCTATGCTGCCCCGCACGCCGCTCTGCTGGCCGCTCCCCATGCCCCGCTCGCCTCGGTCGCTCACCATGCCGGTGTCGTCCCTGGAGCTACCTCGGTCACTGCCACCCGTGGTGCCGTCCATGTTGCCCCGCTGCCCGGCCACGCCGTGTCGCAGAAGCAGCTGAACCTGGCCCCGGCCCCCGGAACTCTGTAAAGCGGAAGTGTGAGGACACGCCAACTGGAAACAGGATATTGGAAGAAGGATGATGTGTGATAGACCCGAGGAAACTAGTGCTAATAGACAGACGGTGGACGGCTGAGCGGTTCAGCAGCAATGTTGGGCGATCGGTTGGCCACTGTTTGGTTGAAAGGCAGGATAGCTGGCTGTTGCTTTGTTCATGGTTATCTCAGCAGATTGTACATTTACTGTAAATAGAAGTTATTTACATGAATAAATGACAGCATAAAAATAATCCAATGGTTTTGTTTTTTTGTGTTTTTCGGTTCTTCTATTGTAATCGGTTTGCGCATTATCGTCTCATAAAAGTATTTTACTACACTTGAACTCCAACTACGTTTTCTATAAATTCTAAACATGGTATTATCCCTTAAACGAACTTCTGAGATCCTCCTCGTTTGCTGCATTGTGAACAATTTGACTCAAGACTAAAATCATGACTAGACTTTCCTTGTTTAAGTTAATAATGTGTTATATTTCCTAGGGAATTGTCTTACTGATGTTCCGCAATACGGCCGAAGCCGTTCTTTCTGAATAATAAATAAATCTTGCTGATGTCCAAATTACTGTGCCCAGATGTAATTATTGTATTACAATTTGATGCTCTTAAGCAGTAACGATGTATTGAAATTGACTGAAATACAGAATATTAAGAAGACTACGGTGGTTCAAATGTCAAGGCGTACGGAATAACAAGCCATGTCTCAAGCGCCTAACTCAAGCTCAAGCCCCTAACTATCCGATCGGCTCTCTATATGCAGAGCATATAGAGCACATATATGCAGAACATATCAATGTCGTTTGTGATCGTCACCTATCTGACATGTCGCGTGCCGTGTTTATGATCTAAATTCGTGTCGTGCGGTCTACTCTATATTAATTTATTTTTACTGCGTTTAAGTTCATGTTTATAATTTTGTATAACTTTTATGTAACCTCGTTTCGAGATGGCCACATAAGGCCCGTTGAATTTAGCAAATAAAAATTAAATATCAAATATCAAACATAGAGATTATGTAGATACATAGTATGCTGCTAAAAGTAAATAAATAAGCCATATGCAGCCATAACTATAATAGATGTCCATTTGTGGCTTATGGCAGCCGTATACTGCCAACAGTTTTTGCGCCAAATGAAGATAAACCTCTTTAAGCTTGACAGATAAGAGCGATAATTTCAAACTTTATGGATATAATAGTTATTTTAATTTATTCCATATCTATTTTTTCGCAAAAAAATCGCGTAGAACGTTACGCCATGTAGAAGAAGCTTTTGAAAATGATCGATTATTGAAATCAACACTATTATTCACGACTCACTATATATGAAAGTATAAGAGATAACATGTCATTAAAACTACTTTACTGAACACGCTTTGAAAGCTCCTTTCTCAATAGTACCTTTTGATTTTTTTTATTCAAGAGGACCTCAATAGTACTTAAAACATCACAATATGTCGGTATACGACTGTTAAAATGTGTGAACAAGCTATGAAAAGCAAACAAGCTTGATGATCGCAGCGATCAGAGCAAGCAAAAATCACAAACTGTAATAAAGCATATTATAATCAACCTGTCATTTCTAACCAGTCCAATAAACTGATCAAAAAGATAGGTCAAACAAATTGAATTACATTAATTTACGACCCGTAAGGCCTCGGTCAGTAGACGGAATCGTTCAGCCATCACTAAATCAAACATTCTCATGCAGATAAATCCACTTGTCTGTTGGTGCTCTCAGTTTCGTCAACCACGCGTGTCTAAGCGATCGGAAGTGCTGTTTTGGATTGTGGATTTCTAACACGGATTCACCCGTGCGTCCTTCACGCGCTACTGCGAACGTCCTTTTGGGTGGTATAATTTCAGCACTGGGTGCGTCTAGCCGAAGTGAATGTGGTGTGGGGCTAACATATTCTGTAGTTCCTCTCACCGTTCTTCATGATAAGCAAACGGTGAAGAAGACACCTTGGCTATAGACGAGAACATCGGGGCAAGTATAAAACCGCACTTCTGCCAACGGTAAGGCATCAAACAGCCTCGAGCAACATCGTCCGCAGCACATTTGCTTCCAAGCTAGCTTCCAAACCAACCCCAACTAAAAACCATCATCATGAAGGTAAGCAATCAGTTTGCAACAAGTAGATCCCGAAGGATTCAGTTTCCATTTCTTCTTTTGTCTAGGTCTTCATTGCATCGATCGCTCTGGTTCTGCTGGCCGTCGCTGAAGCTTCCTACCTGCCGTACGGTGGTAGCTTGGTTGGATACGGCTCGACCTGGCCGGTGACGACCTCGGTCGCATACCCATCGTACGGACTGTACGGCAAGTCGGTGCTGCCGCTGGCCACCGCCAAGTACGCCTATCCGTCGGTGTACAACAGCTACCCACTGGTCAACAAAGTCGTTTCGTACGCCGCACCGGCTAAGGTGGTGAGCTATGGCGGATACGGCTATGGCGGTTACGGCTATGGCGCCGGATATGGCTACGGTGCCGGTTACGGCTACGGATTGGGCTACGGAAAGGTGCTGCCGTCGAAGTACTACCTGTAATCGGTGGGATGTGTTTGTGGCACAATCGAACAAATGGACAACCGGAGCAACCTGGAAACAGGAAAAAAATGTACAGACAAACATAATTTGTATAAAAAAGAGTTTTAAAATAAATCAGCAAAAGCAACATTAAAATATTATGTTCAAATTTCTAAAGTTACATAACAACGATCAATATGAGAGAGAAATAATTTTACAAAAATTTAAAAAAAACAAGCAATTGTACATTTAATTCAAAAAAAGTTTATCTAGTTTATTTTAGGCATGTCTTGGAAAAGTTCTATACAATTATTTTATTCTCAAACTTCTTGTTACGATAGCTTTCTACGCGATCTTTATTCTATATGGCGTAGTGTTCTATGCGTACATGCCGGCATATACAGGCTTTCGAGACTTATCCAGTACCACGCAGCAGTCTTGTTACAGGAGGATGGCCCATATGAGGTTTGAACCCATGACGGGCATGTTGTTAAGTCTTGCGAATTGACGGAGCCACCCATAGCCATTATGTCATCAACGTTAATTTACAACTTAGCCCATGCTACGGGAAAAGGAGCTGAATGCATCTGCAAAGTCAACCCATGCTATGGGATAATGATTCAGATGGGAATCCAACCATATTTGTCATTTTAACCTGTTCATGATTATGCTATCAGGACACCAAAAAATGTCTTATTATGAATATTACTAGCTTACAAAGCATAAAAATTTGTAGTTGCAAAATTGAGAGTTAAAGAACATTAAATTAATTATTATTATACATCTATCGATGTATAATAATGCAGCCAAGCAGATGGGAATGCATTGTGAAGTTCTCTATGAACAACTTTTGGTTTCAAAGTGGAGACTTTGAGTGTAAATAAGGTTAAAAATATGTTTCTTCTAGAAAAGTTCTCATTTTTTAGGTCAGTATATTGTCTGAGTTGAAGATTTACTTAAGATGTTGAAGATGTCCTGAAAACAACACTTCATCTCTTATGATATATGACTTGATCGTAATTTTCAAAAAAAATACTACTATTTCAATTATGATACGACTCAACCCTAAGTAAAAAAAAAACTCAGAATATGTTATTTTTTATAAAATGCTTTGCATTATTGCCTTTATTCAAGCACTTTGCATGAATGCAGTGGAAACGAAAACAGATCGCAAACGAACGAACTACTTAACAGCTAATGAGTATGTTATCACTTGTTCAGCGGATTTGCACACGGTGTGGGATGATGAGTTCCAGTTGAATGTTTGGGTGCGGTCTGGGTGTACTCGGACTTAGATGGTTCCCGGGGCCGGGGCCAGGTTCAGCTGCTGCTGGGAGACGGCATGTCCAGGCAGGGGCGCGACATGCACAGCACCACGGGTGGCAGTGACCGAGGTGGCTCCAGGGACAACACCGGCATGGTGAGCGACCGAGGCAGCTGGGGCATGAGGAGCGGCCAGGATGGCAGCGTGCGGGGCGGCCAGATAAGCGCCATGGTGAGCGTACGCTGGGTAGGCGGCATGGATGGCTGCCGGTGGCCACGCAGCAACTGGGTAAGCGGCCGGAAGTCCAGCGTATGGCCAGCCCCACGGAAGCACTCCAGCCTCCGAGACGACGGCAAGGGCGAGAACAACGGCAACAACGGCGACCTGTGATAATATAGAGCGAAAGCGTTAGTTTGCTCGAAGGTGAGAGTGTTGTGTCCCTTCCAGGACGAAGGAACCCACCTTCATGATGATTGAGTTGGGTGGTGTTTGGTTTGGTGCTACTGAACACTGAATTACTCTTGCTGGAGATCTGTTCGATCGAACGCTTGGACTGATTGTGATACTATTCCGAGCATTTGGTATGGGTTTTATACCTGCTCCGTCCAACGTCAGCTCCCGAGAATGCTCTGGAGCCATGCGCCAGAACGGTGGTCCAACTCCAGGAAGGACATGGTACGAAGAGGCAAAAAACCACGCCGCTCGATCGCGTTCCGTACGATCGCGGTTACACTTTTACCGCCGCGATTGCAAACCCGCAAACCCTAACCTATCGAGCAATTAATGGTCCGGCGCGACCTCTCATCCACCGACGAAAGCCCCACGCGCTAACGCTCCACATTCCACGGTGCCTGCACCCTGTGCAAGAATACATAGCTCAGCTGGCAGCTGGTGGACCCAGATGGACGACGGCGTTGGTGTTTTGAGGTCTAGAAGGAAGTGAAAGAACCCACCCGTCGGTAAATTCTGATGTAACACAGACACTATCGCTGTAACCACTCGAGCAAATCGTTCGGTGAGAGTTGGGGACAATTGCCCGCCTTTTTTCAAGTTCAGTGATCCGTTTGGGTTAAGGCGCAAAGCGCACCAGATCTAGTACATAGCAAATCGCGTACGTCAATCGCGCAAGTCTTCGCCGGCTAGAAGTGTACGCGCGTATGTAAATCGAGCATTAGTTTCGAGCATATGGTCAAACAGCCCCACCGCATGTGTCCGCATTCTAGAGCTGCCGGGGTGCTCTCGAGTGGGACCTTCGGGTCCGCGATCGGGCCAAAGTGAAAGAACATACCGCTGGTGTATATAGGAAAAAGCTTTGCCAGGGTGTTGTTGTTGTCGCTCAATGAGTGCGCCGGCTTAGTATTGCACCCATGTTGTTGTTTTTTGTTGTTGTGTGTGTATGTACCTTATTCTCAACTGCACCCCGCATGACGCTGGTGTTCGCAAGGTGTTGTTGGTGGTGGGAGATTATGCACATGCACAATTGCACCGGGTGCACATGCGCGCCAAACGGTACCGAGGTCGAGGCGTACCGTTGGCGGCCGGTATCTGATCGGTCGCCGTTGGTTTAGGCAGGCAGGAGTTTCCGTATAAAAACCGGCAGGCGGTCCTCGGTAAGGCATCATAACCTCCACAACCGTTCCAAAGTAACCACCCGAAACAACCGCTCCCATACCAAAACCACCAAAATGAAGGTACGTTTTGCCAAAACGGAGTGTTTTGTAGAGGGTTTGCGTCATTAAAACAAAAAAATTGAATATTTTTTGGAAAAATTATCAAAATTTCCCAAAATCCACTAACTTTGTTCCTTCCCCAACCCACAGTGCATGGTAGCTGCAGTCATCTTGGCCCTGGCCGTCGTTTCGGAAGCCGGACTCCTGCCGTACGGTGGCTGGCCTTATGGTCATCTGGCCGCCCCGACCGTCATCCAGTCGAATGTGCTGGCCCACCCGTACGGTGCGATCTCGCACGCCGCCATCCACGCTGCTTACGCTCCGCATGCTGCCATCCTGGCCGCGCCGCACGCTGCCATCCTGGCCGCTCCCCATGCTGCCATCTTGGCCGCTCCGCATGCCCCAGCTGCGTCGGTCGCTCACCATGCTGGAGTCGTCCCTGGAGCCACCTCCGTCACTGCTACCCGAGGTGCTGTGCATGTCGCGCCCCTGCCTGGACATGCCGTCTCCCAGCAGCAGCTGAACCTGGCCCCGGCCCCTGGCACGCTCTAAGCCATCCCACCTAGTCAGTGTGCCCCCGGTTCGGGTGCTCTGGAACATTCTATCTCTTACCATCTGTCGTCTATCGCTATATTGTTCAAAAGTTACGCTATCCCGATTTGAATGGTAGAGTTACATCGTTCGACCCCCCACTTCATTCGGACCTAGAACGCGCGTGTGTGTGTTTGAATAAAACGAACAAACCAAATTTGGTTTCATTTTTCTCATTAAAACTAGATGCACAATTTATTTTGGGGCAATATTGAAAGAAAAGTCAAACGGAAAGTGTACATGATGATTTTGATCCTCGTGAGAGTTTGTCAAACGCAGTTCACTATATCGTCAATTGGAACAAGAAGAGCCTTGTATGGTATAATATCATAGAAGACGATCATGATCTGCTACTATGCTTATTAATAGTGTAGGAATGGTTTGTTTGTTCATGATCTACTGATCATGTCACTGTATTACTTCTCACGCTACCAAGGTAAGCAAGTCGTTCTGTCCGGCTAAGGGTTTGGTCCAATAAAACATCACGGCATGTCGTATGCTAATTAAGGTAGTTAACAATGTATCGGACTGCTTTACATTTATTAACTGCTTGGTGATCCAGTCAAGTGAATATTAGAAGTATTGTAGTCAAGTAATTATATGCATTCATAAAGACTTACAATTAGTGCTTTACTAGCAAAACTAGTACTTCAAATAATAAAAAAAGAGCAGTGACTGTGTTAAGTTGACTTACGATCGATAACTCTCTTTCAATACCATGAAATGATCGCTGTACGGCATAATGTACCCTTTATTTCCTATCGGTGTCTTTCTCGTGAGAGGATATGGAACCGAGACGGAGTGCTAACAATATTATTCAAGCGAAATGTCTTCAAGCGACTCTCAGGTCGTTTAACATATCAACAAGGAAGGATGGATTGAATTGACAATCCTGACTGACCTAAACCATGGTTTGGTCTAAAAGTAAGTCACACAGTTCTATCTTGAAGTTGGTTATAACTTTATGAACCTTGCATAGTTCATAAAATAATATAATGTATCAGGACTGTTCCTTATGAATGACAGATGATCAAAGCTGCTTAAAACGTCTGGGGGTCAAGTGAAGCTCGAAGTTTATTATTAGAAAAGGCACAAGTAATTGGAAGTAAGGTAAAAAACTGCTTGCTTAAGAGCGGTGAGTTCAGATCCAGTATGGACCAAGTTGCCCCTCATTTCCCCGATGATCCTCTTCTAGTGTAGGATAATTGATTGATTAAGACAAGATTATATTGAGTAAGATCACCATGTATGAGCTTTTAGTTGTGTTTCATTCCTAGCGTTTCTTCACCATTTATTATATCAATCTTCATTTCCATAAAAATAATAGTATATTGCACTCTATATTATGATCTAGATCCTAGAAGTAGGATATGTGTGCTTTGTAGGAATCAGTATAAAGCTCAATATCTTGAACTACAAGCAACCTCCCGATACTGTTACTGTCTCTAATCGCACCCGGACACTGCAGACAACCTTAACAAGGACTCGACGTAAATTGTAAACTGTAACACCAAGGTATTGACGGCAAGAAAACCAGTACTCCTGCCTGCAATGGTACTGTGTGCTGAGTCACAAACAAGTAACACTGGATCTAGTTCTACCAGCGCAAACGAACGTAGTATGAACCGTAACAAATCTTGATAGCAGTTGCGTTGTTATCGGTAAGAATAAACCATGGTTAAAGCAATGTTTGAAATGCACAAAAAACTGATTCAAATGTAAAATATGATCGATAGCTGTTACTTAAAATGAGTCATCTAACGTGAGCTTTTCAGTATGGTTGATTCTCGTTCTAAACACATGCTCTGTTGACACCGTTTGTCACAGTAAACTCCCACACGTGTGCAACACGGATCTCGAGCCCCTCAAAAGGCATTGCACTTCAGTTTGCATTGTGGGGGACTTGTGTTGTTCCAGTTCTTTGAGATTAAAAACACAACCCATGTAACTTCCTTCTTGAGTGGAGCCGCCGAAGGTGTGAAAGCTTAACGCCCAGCCGCCTGTCGCCACCCCCGGCATGACTAATGCCGATAAAGAACGGTTCAACGACAGGGGGAAAGCACCCTATTGGTAGCAACTGCACGCTGGGCACCAAATCATAAGCACTGGTTTGTCACGCGTGGGCCAAGCTATCGATTAATGGAAGTGAGAAAAGGCACCAGCCGAGCATACTGTCCCGATTGACTGTGAACTTGCGCAGCCGTTTTGTGTTTGGTTCTTGTTCTACCGCCGGGATATAGCGTGGCGGACCAATGTCAAGCCGGGGCGGGAAACTAGAAATGGACCTAGAAATGTGCACTAGAAATTAAAAGACACCCCACAGATTGATTGTGGCGGCGTGCAATGTTCTAGCCGTACGGCGTGCACATTTGCAAACTAAACCCTGCCCCGAAGCGTGAACTTGGGTGGAGTCCATATCCTGGAGTCTACGGGTAATGGAAGAAAAATAAAGCCACATTGCCATAAAAATGGGTGCATGCTGGTCTGGTCGGGCTGCCGTTTGTTGTTGTGGTTGCTTTTTTTTTATACAATGTCACATTCTGGTTCTGTAGGTCGTCCACTTGTGGGAGGCGGCCTAGTTCTCTAATCAAAGCAAACAAAACCACGGAAACTTCATAAGGGTATAAAAGGCTATGGACAAGAAGTTAGAATTGTTACTTTAACTCATTTCCTCGTCCAGATCGGGACAGAACGCCGGAGTAGCAGCAGCAAAACAACACCGATGGATGTAAGTATTCGATCGAAGAAACAAGCAAAAGTTACCGGAAAACGTGTAGTGTTTGTGCTCAAGTGACGTTCTCAATTGGTTTCCTTCCTTCCGAAACAAAGCCCTACAGCAGAGTGCTCCGAATTGCACTGGCAATCGGTATCGTGTCATCGTTTGTGGGCCGCATAGACGCATCGTTTCCCGGTTTGTCGCTGGAAGGATGGCCTTACTTCTATCCACTCGGACCGTGGCACGATCACACCCCAATCCAACCGTACAACGAGCCCGTCCCGATCATTCCTGTTGTGGCAGCGCAGCTGGCGGAATATCCTGGCGCGATGTCGATCGCCGCAACACGTGGTGCTGTTCATATAGCACCACTTCCAGGACATTCGATTTCACAGTTCCAATACAACCTGGACGGTCCACCGGGGACGTACTAGAACACACACACACGTACATTAAAAACACGCAACACTGTTCACTTAAAACTTAGTCAATAAACAGCTGTATTTCTCGCAGAACTCTCCCACCGGAACACAACACTGGCTGGTAACTGATTTGCGTTGATTTGTTTGAGAAGCTTTCAGGCATTAGCGTGGGTCCTGTGCGAGAACCTTCTTCATGAGCGCCGGTGCAACGTAGTGGTTGGTGCTGTAGCCCTGGCCCTTGATGAACACGTTCGGCACTGCCCAGGGGCCCGGTTTACCACGGTGCACCGGGACGTACGCAACGAGCGGCGAGGATGGAGCGATAAAGCTTAGGTAACGATCGTCGGGAAGGAACAGATCCTGCTGGTGTTGGGTGGGCTGGTGAAAGTGTTGCTGTGGGAGCGGCTGTTGGTGTGGGAAGTGTAGCAGTGGTTCCGTGGGAAAGTAAGGATGTGAGTGCGTAGTGTCGGGAAAGCGCACAATCGGATGTTCCTGTAGAAGGCCCGTTTCCAAGTTCTCAAAATAGCGGGTTCGTGGGAAGTATCCTTCATCGAGCGGGTGTACCGGTACGTACGGTGTGAAGAGTGCCAGGTTGGTGGAGTGTGCCGCACAGTTTGTAACGACAACACACAACAAAACGGTTGCAAAGAGCTGTAAAAAAAGAAAAATCGAACGGTGTCAGTGAATTGAACCAAGCAAAGTGTCAGTAAAGAGTATCTTACCTGCATGATTTCTTGTGATGGGCGGCTGTGTGTCTTCAGAGAGAAAAGCCCCTTCGAATGTGGCTACCGTGCCGGGCGGTCAAACACAAAGTGGACCATCCTCAACGCTGGTGATCTTGTTTTATAACGAAAGAAATGTCGAATCACAGTGGCCCAGTGTGTAAAGCGGATGCGTCTGCGCAATTGATCCTTACGCAATCTGGATCTGCGTCGCTGGTCCATGCGAGTGCATCGTAAAACAGATGGAACATGGTGAACCTTTTGCGCGTGAGTTTGTGTGTCTGTGCCAGTGTGAGTTTGAGGTTGCGAGGTGGAAGATGTTAGGCGCGATACCTACCCATGCCAAGTTCAGCCGAGGGTGAAAGTTATGCGTAAACTTGACCCACAACTGGAGTGTAGAGCCATACTGTGTGTGTTAGTGAATGTTGTCGGGAAAGATAAGATAGTTTAGAGTTTGTTTTCTGCACGAAAACAAAGGTAAGATAGAGCCTAATGGAAATGTTGCATGAATGAGGAGCCTCGCTAATGATCTATTGCGCCGAAAAGATTGCTCTGTTTCATTTGCTTGAATTATGCATTTATTTGCAGATGTAAAATAGATTCGGCAGAGTTTTCGGTAATAAAAGCTCGTCCTAACCGCGTGCCATAATACGAACAAGTTTGACTAAGCAGGCACGGCTCCCGGTTGGACAAGCATCACTCAGAACACATGCGCGCGAGCGCGACGATCTATTCCGATCCTGGAGCAGGGGCCAGGTTTAGCTGCGTCTGCGACACGGAATGTCCTGGCAGTGGGGCCACGTGAACAGCGCCACGCGTTGCCGAAACGGCTGTCGCTCCCGGTGCTGGAGCGAGCGCAACTACGGCCGGTCCGAGGGGAGATGGTGCCAGCAGAAGGGTAGGCGTTCCGTTGACATCTACCGCAACCGGTGCCGGCAGGGCATGGACGACCGTTGGTGGTGGGTTAGACTGGATCACGGTTGCACCAGGAACGGTAAGTCCTGCAGGGAGCGCGAGCGCATATCCCGGTGCGAGAGCAAGCGGGATTACTGATCCTTCAGCGATCAGCGCCGTCGCGGCAAGCACGAGAACTGCGATGCACTGTGAAAAGATGGGCGTTGTTGTACCTAGTAATCCTTTGCTGATTGTGGCTCCTTCAATACATACCTTCATGGTGATATCTTTGGAGTAGAGCACTAAAACACGAGGAAAACGGAAGCTTTTAACTTGCAATTGCAACACACTTCGTTCGACACTGCAGATCAGACTCTGATGATCTACGGTACTACGCTTCTTGTTTTTATATCTAACCTCTGTGATAGAGGGGACCTGTCCGGCTAGGGTGCTCCTAGGGAAGAAGATTTCCACGCGGGGGCAGTTGGCCGGCAAAGATGCTGAATTAATTACCCCCCCCGAGTCGTATGTATATCGCTCAAACTTGGCAGAACATTTCATCAGCATTTTGAAGTGACCGTGCGGTGCACGAGATGGGACGCTCCATTTTAGGACCGGTTCAATCCAGCAGGGTTTGGCGGTGGAATTAGATTACAATAATTATTAGCATACATTACATACAAGTGAACTGCTGACGGTGGGGCTTGTACCGTGCCACGCGTCAGAACAGACGCCGAGACATCTGATCGAACGACGTAAGGAAGTGTGTGATGTAACGCGACATCAGCTGGCTAGGTTTGGTATTGCCATGTGGGGCGGCAGGCGAAATGTATTCTAACACCGATTGATGACGTCGGAATTTTAACATCTCTGTTGATATCTTGACGATTCTGTGGCTGGACAGATTGGAGACACTTTATAGGCACACCTTAGAAACCAGATGCTACAACAATCTGGTTTATTTGCAATTCCTGGCCATTTTAAGGGAGAAACACCGTTATCGCTAAGTGCTATAAAAGCAGAAATCAATTGTTCTGCCATGGGTAGTTTGTTTGGATTGTTTGGAGCCGTCAGGTTGCATTTTATTCGTATATTCTGCAGTTATCCATTCTCTAGAAAAATATAGAAATATAGAAAACTTGAAAAAAAATCGGAAAAAATCTACAGATAACAAGTTTGTCAATTTTTTGAAAACTGCAATCAAAAGCTGCTAAAACTTTTCGGATTTCAGAAGAAACAAGGATCAAGAGGTCTCATTAGAACAATAAAGTGTCTCTGCTAAATTGATTAAAGCTTCATGAAGCTGTAAATCGTTTCTTCCCGTCAGTATTTCTCCATTGTATCTCAACAGCTTCTGAAAGATCAAGTCAAAACTGATCACTGAAGATCATTGTCAAGATCATTTTATAATGTTCATTGGAAGCTAAATATATTCAACCAAATATCACAAAGTCCTATTGTGGCTCTAACGTGGAACAAAATATACCAAGCAGTGAGCCACATTCTTTACGGCAGTTGTGGAACACGTTCTAGCTAGGTAGCAAAGCTTCCGAGTGCTTTGTGTTATTCCTTCTGCTGTTGACCTTAGCCACTAAGTAGATGTGTGGTACTGAAACTACTTCATAGTTAGACCAGCCGTATACTATTAGCATTGTAAGGTCCACTACAATTATGTCTCTATATATCTTTATGATTGACATGTAGACAGTTAAAGAGCATCAAGGGAAACTAAACTGGCTGTCCCCATGTCCCAAATAACCACCCTGATAAAGTCCTTACTATACGCTTTAATGCTGCATCTGATCTTTTTTCATTCTTGAGTCTCAATTTGACAGAAAGCCCTAAATCTCGAGCTCCAAAGACGCCAAAGCATTTTGCGCCAATATTTCAACAACCGCCGCTACAAATCGGTACAGCGAACGATTAATTGTTCGGCTGACTGTATTTTTCCGAGCTAATACCTTTTCTTACGAGCCGCATACCTCATGCTTAAGGCGTAGTACGACAAATGTGTAAGGAATTGTAGTTACAAACCCAAACAAGAACGAAAAAACGAAAAAAAACCCTCGTAAATCTGCTCGACCTACTCGGACACCCTGCACGGTTGAGCGGCAGGACAAGTTTTATTGCTCACGATAATGCTACGAGGTAAAAAAAAACGCAGTAACTAAATAAGAAAATACCAACGCCTGCACCACCGTGCAACCACACGCTGAAATGCAAAGCCATTGATCTGCAGTGAGTAAGCCGTGCAGGCGCTCGAAAAACTGGCCCCAGCAAGCGGTAGTTCTGGTACATTCCACTTCCCGCTTCCAAAGGTGCACCGTTTTCGCAGCGCTTAAAAAGGTACTGCTGCTGCTGCTGCTGCTGCCCTCTACCACTGTGGCACCCTTCCCATTGGGCCGCTTAGCGCCAGCGTCTTGCGCTGGAATGTGACATTGATCTTGACGATCGAGAGCACGCGCTGATCGCGTTTGTCGTTCGCGCGTGTTTCTGCGCTGGGCTGGAACGCGGATGGCTTTCGCTTTTACATCTGGCGGGGGTTGTTTAGTGCTTTTTTTGTATCGACCCCGTGGCCGGGGTGACTATCTTGTGGCGGTTGTTGGTGTTTTTTTTTATTTGGGGCAGTTTTTACTCTCCCACTCTCGCTCTCTGTGCTTCAGTGCGTTTTTCTCCGGCAGTAAAGCTTGTCACCCGTAACGGGCTTTACGAAGTAGGGGCGTCGATTTTTGGAAGGCGTGTGGTAAATTACCTCCCTGCTTCGAGCAACGGTGGGGATGGAGCGTGATTTTGAGGTGCAGCTTTGATCGTTGTTATTAGTTTTTTATCCTTCGCTTCGCTTTTAACTACTAAATGCGCACACACATATGTACGACTGTGACCGGAGAGGGTAAAGTGTAATCGGGCAAACGGTTTCGATGGCGAAATTAAATTAGACGGCATTAACACTCACCCACGCCAACGTTCATAGGGGGCTGAAATGGGAACCCAAATCCATTGCATGAGAAGGATTGCTAAACCCTTAATTGACAAGTAGGATGGTTTTATGATTAATTACAATAATAGTAATATTTTTAAATATTATTTACACTATCGTGTTATTTGGGAGGTGTTACTTCATAGCTATAATATCGTACGATGTTCCCAATCTTATTGGAAAAAATATGCTGCCATTATAAGGGTTCACCTGAAATTATTTCCCCAATAAACGATCCAATCAATCGTTTCAACCCCCTTTTTTAATGCTAGGCATGTTTTCACAGTTTGATTTCGATCGACAACAATACGGCACCGCAAGGAGAACCGTCTGACGATGGATGGAGCAATTTTTCCGATAGTTCCCTGTATTGCACCATCGAATCAAATCGAACTGACCAGTCTGCATGGTCTTTCCCCCTTGCTCACTCGTTGTCCCTTGCCCGTGGAATCACAGGAATGTAGGAAGGCAGCACAGCTCTGGACCTCAACTTACGCCGCGGCATCTACCTTCCCAATCCCAGACGCTAATACAGGTCGCAAGGTGTAATGAAATGTACACAGTGAGAAAACGAAATTTCAAAATATCATGCTCGCGTGCCGGGAACACCGAATATCGTGTGTTTTTGCGCCGCAGTGTAACCGCCAAACTGCCTGCGTCCGTGCATAGATAGACGGTTGGGATTGGGCTGATGTAATCTGATCGATCGAACACTGGTGGGTACTCGAAAAACTTTGCACACTCACGAATGGCGCGATCAAGAAGTAGAGCACAAGGAAATGACACCTAAACGGAGGCATGATCTAGTGTCTACCCTGGTCGTTGATCGTTGGAGTGTGTAGGAGTGCATCGCCACAGGTGGTTGGGAATTTCGTCTGGCGAGTGAGGTTTGTTTTAAGCCTACAATACTGGACTTTGAAACATTGATCCTCGGGAATGAGCAATAGCTTGGCGGGGCTGGGAAGCGGAATGCGGGATTGATTTGCATACGTGAGTTCAAGGAGGTATTTTTACTTTCATTTTAGGGTTATTTATTGAACCAGGAATAGATGGAACGTGTTCTCGCATGCGACTTGAGAACGCGTTCGGGTCGCGTAATTGGTTGTTGTGTTGGTTGCTCCGTTTAGTGCTGACGAAATGATCGTTGAACGTGTCGTGAGACGCATGGGCGGATATTGTTAGAAGCTTCTAGCAAGGGCCAATTGACAATTTGTTAACATTATAGTTAGTGTATAATTTTAGATTTTTTACTGGAAAGCTGTACTTTATTCAGAACAATGATGACAACATTCTAGCTTTGAGGCATTTCAAACATCGATCATGCAATAAATAGATTACCCAAACAACTTCGTCACACAAGCCTGATGATCGTTCAAAGACACCACTGCATCAAGAATTCATCATCCTACTGTTAATTTTATTACCATGTAGCTTTATTTGTTTACAGCACTACGGCAACATCAATTTCGCTAGCAAACGGAACCATGAACCGATTTATGGGTATGATTAACAGGCGCTAAAACCGGCTGGAAGCCATCTACAGCTTCTGTTCGGTGGTGCCGGGTGCGATCAGCTTCTGGTCGACGGTGTGTCCCGGCAGCGGTGCAACGTGTACCGAGCCGGCGTTAATGGCTTCGTACCGCGCGACGGGTGACTTGTCCGCCCCAGTACCATACTCCGTGCCGAAGGTGGTAATGTCCTTCACCACTGTCGCACCACTCGCACCGGACGTTACTGGGCCAGCCGATCCGCTGTTTACACCGCTAGAGGGCGCTGGAGCTGCGACGACCGCTGGTGGCGTTGGGAGTGCCGCTGGCTGGGCATTGTTATTGGTACCGTAGTTTAGCGAGGAGTAGGAAACGGCTGCCGCATCCGAGTGTGGAAGTCCGTGGCGTACGACCTGCACTTGAGGAGCACCGACCTGCTGTACGTTGGCGTACGGAGGTACAACCAGCCCTGGCAGCAGTTGTTGCTGTTGAGGCACTTGAGGCACCTGCGGTTGAGGCACCTGAATCGGGAGCTGGAAAGGATACTGGCCAGCATACGGTAGCGGATATTGAGCTGGGAATGGCACAGGAACTGGTGGAAGCTGTGCTGCCGGTACGGGCTGGACAAATGGATACTGCTGAGCTGGTAGAAGCTGCGGAACGGCGTACGGATTCACTACATTCGGACCAACAATTGGCTGCCAGTCATTGTACTGCACCAAACCCTCGTTGTAGTACGACGGATCAATCAACTGCTGAGCACTGGCAAGTGCTAGAACCGACACTGCTGCTATCAGAACCTGGAACGATCGAAGCACTTGGCGTTTTAGGCTGATGTTTTCACTTTACCAAACTGATCTGCACCTCACCTTCATGATGTATTGATAGAGGATCACGCACTGCAGCCAAACACTCCTCGCACTAACTCACCCGACACGGTTTTGATTGGAAAAATCAACGGCCGATCAGTTTTATATGACGTGTGGCTTTTTCACGCCGATTGGAAAATTGCGAAATCTTCTCATCATTGCGGGCACGCGTGCTCGTGTGTAGTGGGAGTGTTTAGAGTTCGCTGGAAGGTCATCACGGTGTCGCTGGTGGACAGCTAATGGTCACTTTCTAGGTCGCACCATCGGTAGTGATCGCGTAGCAAACGGTGAAAACGGCACTCGAGCCGGTGG
This sequence comes from Anopheles coluzzii, assembly GCF_943734685.1. Classification (NCBI taxonomy): domain Eukaryota; kingdom Metazoa; phylum Arthropoda; class Insecta; order Diptera; family Culicidae; genus Anopheles; species Anopheles coluzzii. The sequence goes on along the minus strand of NC_064671.1, from coordinate 10,790,440 downwards.
TGCCACCACGCTTGAAGTTTCGGTCGATTCCACACGGCTTTGAGGCGTGCGGAAGTGGACGCAAACGCAATTTGGAATAGGATTTCCTTCAACAAAAACGGATGAGGAAAGCCTTGTCAAAGCGAGATTGATTTGAAGTCGTTATCGGTCGATAAAATTGCACGATCCAATGGCGCCGCGACTCGATCGTGTTTCAACGGTGTGTTGTTGTACCTCTTAAAACAAAACTGTAATAATCGTCATCGTTTATTCATGACCGGCTGAGTGCTGTCAACGGATATCCGTGCATTTGGAATTTGTTGTTGTGCAAGAACGGACTTGTATTCGACGACAGGACAGTGCCGCCGAAGGTGTCGCCAAACTGTCCAGCTTCCAGTTTCCTTATTCAGATGCCGTGTGCGCAGAAATGAACGTGCGCGGGAACGATTGTTTAATCAGTGGATTACTTAATGCAGCCCGCGTACCAATAACGTACGGCAAGGGTTTGGTGCCTCCATTGGTGCTGTTGCTGTTTCGCTGCAATACTGGTCCACCTTTGCAAGGACCTGACGTACCTGACGCCCGTAAAAGAACACAACCCCACAGGAGCACTTGTGCGTCAGTGTGCGAACAGGGCCGTATGGGCAGCATTTGATCTACCAATTACTTCATACCCCAGGCAGCGCTGGGAATGGAGCACGGGATCCAACCGTACGGGTGGCTGGGCGGAACGATCTGAACGATCGAAACAAGTTTTCCCTTCTTGGACAGCAGCACAGTGCCCGTCCATTGTCCGACCGCCGTGGCGAGGCGTTTGTCCCAAGCCCTGGTGCAGCAGTTTGCTGCCTTCTCGTTTTGGTGTTTGGGTTGAGCGGTTTGGGTTCCTCGCTTGCCGTCGCATTGCACTCGTGCAGACAGCATTGCAGGAAGCCCGATCGGACCGATCGGAGTGCGGTTGCGCGTACTGCCCTCTGAGAACATGTTTCCCGCTTGCGCGCATACTTTGCGCATAAGCACACTTGCGCGTTGTTTGCGTTTGCGCTGCCCGGATGTTTGTGTGTGAACCCTTAGCGTACGGTGGTTTGGCGGGGCAGCTTTTTTTCGATTGATTACTATTATTGGCCGCAAAACCGGTAAGGCGGCGGAGTGAATTAGTCTCGATGCTGGGTAAGTAGATCGTTTCGTTGCACTTGATATGTGGGCGCATGAATTGCGCATTGGTTTCGTTCGATTTTGATTGCTGGTGGTCTCGGGAAGATATTTCATATTTATATTTGTTAATTTTGAAATTAATATTCCCTTTGCATGGCTAAATTTGGTAATTGTAACAAGTTGCATCAAATAAAATCATGTTAAATGAATAAAACTTATATCATGTCTTTGTTGGTACATTCTAAGCAATCAAATCAAATAATAAAGAGACAGAGTATACACAATCCAATCGTAAAGAGTGAGAGAGCGAAATGAAATCAACCTCATAAATGGTCGCAACGGAATCAAGGTTACTGCCGCCTTTCTATAAGACCGTGCGAGCGCGCGCTAGAGAGACTCGCCCAACCACCGTCAGTGGCGGCCGAGTAGGAATTCCACGGCGTTTCAGGATGGTTTTACTTTTTGCGGAATCGTACGCTTTGATCTGCGATCGGAAGATTTAGCGATCTTAAAGGCAGCACTTAGGGGCACCAAGCCGTCAATCGTTCTGCTGCTGCTGCTGCTAATAATGATGCTTTTTTGAAGTGTTGGAAAAACATAAACTAGATCGAGCTGAAGGAGTCGGGCAGGGGAGAGTCAGAGTGTACGATAGAATCTTGACTAGCACGAGACATTTGAAAAGTGTGGCAAGAGCTTCGATAGAAAATGGGGTTCTTATGGCACTGGTGGAGGATTAGTGTGCCCGATGTTTTATGATAAAGATCGTTGGTTGAACGTCTAGAACAGAGGGTGGAAATACTACGATAAATGGTAGATTTACTCTTTTCAGATTGGTACCAGCATAATGGGGGATTAGATTGCTTATGGAATGAAATGATGAAAAATGATTCTCTTCTAATCTATTGTGTTTGGACAGGTTTGTTGTTCTCTTGTAGAGATAACAGATGTAAGAACAAGTCTAAAAACAAATTAAGCTGTATTTGTTCCTCGAAAAGTAGCACTCAGACCAATAAATCTAACCGATCTCCATTCCAATGGTTCACGGTTGACAAATCACTTATCAATATGGTGCATATCTTTACGGTGGTCCGCCGGTTCACCAGCACTAGACTTCCAATTAACTGACCATAAATCCAACCTTTTGCCCAACCCTTTTTTTACCATGCATCATCATTCGCAGTGAACCATCCAACGCAAATGTACGCCCGTTTCCCTCTCTATTGCTGTTCAGCGCCACCGATTGGCATTGCAAATCAGATCACTTAATTTGAGTGATCCGATCAACCCGTGACACAGGCCAGAAGGTTTGGACGCGATCCAACAAAGAGAACGAGCGAGAGAGCAAAGTCGTAGTAAGCCGGTCCCGTCGCCTACCCAACGTTTGTAGCTTGATCGTAGTACACATTGAGTGATAATAATAAATAAACCCGCTCCACTCTGGGTGTCATAAATGTCAAATTTTTGTTGTACCCAGACTTGGAGGGAAGCGGTAGCTGCGGTATTTAGCGCGTAAAAGTAATTTGTGCAGTTGGTTCGTCGTCTGTTGCTGCTGGGCTGGAAATTACAGTGTGTTTACGGACCCGAGAAACATTGCACTACACTACTTCGGTGTGCCCTTTGCCTTACTGTGTGTTTTAATAGAACAACAGCGAAACTGACAGTGAGCGTGATGGACGCTTCGGTAAGAGCGGGTGGAACCGATATGGTAATAACGACAAGTTGTAAAATTTGTTGTATCAACCAGCGTATCCAGTAGGGGTGTGTGGTACAGTGCTTTATAACCTGATGCTTCTCCGTTTTCCATCATTTTTTCCCCCCCGTTTTCAGAACATCGTTGGCGATGACATTGACACCAAGGATTGCTGGTGGGAACGGCCAAGTGTTATCTATGCGTGAGTACGGGTGATTTTTTGTTCTGCACGATTTCCCCGATTACGTGTACGTCCCGTGGGTGGCCGTTGTGCCGTGGATGGCTTGCAAATACAGTCACTTCAAACACTGTTCCTGCTTGTCCCGCTGTCCCACGACCGTAGCAAGTTTACGGCAGACATTCAGTGAACTCTTTCGGGAGTTCATGTGCCAGTATGAAAGCGAGCCCTTTTGTTCCTTCTTTGCCCCCTGAAATTGCCAGTAAGTGGAGCAGTCAACCATAGCGAAGTTAATACCGATTGCCTGACACCCTGCACGGGTACATCCCTTGTCGCTTTCTTTACATTATGACTTTTTTCCTTGTTTTGCGTGCCTTGCCACGTCCATGTCATTTGCCGTTCAATCCTTTTCCCGATTTTCATACCAGGGAATGACGCCCGAGGGAAAAGTGGGACACCTGACTGAACTGACAGCTTGATTAAAGCTACCGTTGGTGGATTGTCCTAGTCATTGGGGGAAAATGGTAACGCCCGGAGAGCTAATTTGTTCCACCTACCCTAACCAAGGGCTTGTTGAGAGTGGCATCGTTATTTACTTCATCGCAATCCGGGCGTGTTGGGGGTCGTCGTAATCGGTCATAAATGAGAAGGGCGTTACAAGTTGGTGGGTCAATTTTTTATGTAAGTTTCATTATTTTATTCAGAGCGTAACAATGAAAAGTGATTTAGGGAATTAGTTTGGGGATTATTTCACTACATATTTTAAAGAATTTTATCATTGTTAGTTCATAATGTCACACAAAATACTGTTATCGTCACAATTGGGCCAAATCGTAGTTAAATTATTTTATTTGATTATTGATTTATTAATTTTATCACTTCAGTGAAAAGTTTAATGATTTTTTGACAATTTTAACTTAATCTGTAACAGCGATAATTGTGTATTGATTGTGTTTCTTAGACTTCAATGATTTACTACTGTGTTTAAATCTTCTATAAATCAAACAGTTTACTAAAAGAGTTGGTAAAAATTTGTTAAGTTTATCAACAAAATATCATCAAACTGATTTGAAAAGGTAAAAACATGAAACTGACAAGCAATACATGTGAGCAAATGCATAAATCATAAATATATGTTCACGCGATGAAGTGGTTTGAGGCGTTATTTCAACAAAACCCTACAAAACCCAACACTAATATTTGTTTAACGTCTTCTTCTTTGTCCACCTCAGCACAAAGAACACACGCTCCCCCAGCCTAGCAGGTTCACCTTGATGGTTTATACCCTGCAGTCATGTGTGTAAAGTGTTTTCCCGTGCCACATATTGCCCCGGCTTTACCATCCCAAGCCGACCTTGTTTACTTTCTATCGCCCATACGTGAAATCATCATGTTCCTTAAACAGTTTACTTACCCATACACAGAACCACCCACAAAGCTATTGCAGTCTGTAGTAAAACAGTGAGGCGACTTTACGGCCATCAGTTGACGAAGCTCCGTCCGTTCTCGCGCCCGGAGCTACGAACCTGAAGCGGTACGAAGCGCGTGGTTGCGTTTTTTGGCTTTGGAAATCGTTATTCTACCGTATTCCGCGGCTTGTCTCGCTTGGCTACGGGGCAAACTACACATCCGCGCCTCCACCGGCACTGGCGGTGTGTGGTTGTCTCGTGTGTTTCGTTGGGGTTTTTCCTCCTGGTGGAAAATTCACCTGATGGCTCGGTATGCCTCGGTGTTTGACTTTTGGGGGTGAGGCGCACGAATTGACGGGCCAAAGCATAAGGGGGAAAAGAGGGGTATGGGGGGGCGAGCACGGGTGGGAAAACAACAGCCGGAATCAGTCGGAGCTTTTCTTCTCACCGGCGCCACCGACAACGTGGGGTACAGCGTTCGATCGAGCGTCAGTTTGGATGCCACCGTGAATCGGTGAAGTGTGACGGTTTCGTGTTGCGAGCTTTTTGGGCGCTTGGAGTGTGTATGGAAAAATTAGGTTGAATTCTTGGCGATTGATCATTGTGAGTGCATCCAACTCCGGAGTGTTGTTGTGCGGATTTTGTATTATATTGTATAGAGCAGTTTAGAGGAAAAAAAGAAGATTTTTTGTGCCATTTTTTTAAATAAACCCCGTGGCTAGTGTTCTAGAAGCTGCTGGTCACGTTCCGCATGTAAATGACCCTTGTTGATGGGCACAAACAGTAGTAACTATGTTGACCGGCACAGAACCCACCATCGGGAGTGCTTCACACCCTGCCCGGTCCACCGTACTGCTGTGTAACGATGAAAGCTTTTCCATAAAACCAATCACCACGCACCCGCAAACAAAGAACCGTCACGTCCGAACCGCCGGTTGGGTAAAGCCGCCCCGACGCGTCTCCATCAGATTGTGAAATGTGAATGGACGACGGGTTGGAAAATTAATTATCGATGATTTATTGATACCTATCGCCCCCCGGTTTGACGTTGGTTTTGAGTGTCAATGTACGCGTCGAGCGCCACCGGAACACAGGAATACCAGGAAATGAGAGCGGCCACGCACCCGCGCTAATGGCGAAAGGGAGAGCAATCGTTCGTGTCCTGCGTGTTGATTGATGGGTGACAGACAGAAAAATCTAGCCTAGCGTGTGTCCGTTGTGGAGGTGTTTCAAGATGAATGCAAACAGCTTTTGGGGTACGATCGATCAGCTGCTGGGCCGGGAAGCTCAGAAGCAGAGCGGGCAGGACTCGCTGAAGGTAGCGGGTTGGCTTTCCGCGTATGCTGGCGTGCGTAAAACGGCCGGACAGGGGTAAGAGGAAACCTACGTTGCATGTTTAGGTTAAGAAGTTTCTTTTGGTATGTGTTTAGTATTAGCTTCTTTTTTATTTTGCATGGCGTTGTTGCAATTTGACGTATTTCCGGTCTTATGGCAGGAGGAATGTGTCATCCATCACTCCTGCGAATGAATCCGAACCGGAAGAGAATGTTACAGGAGAAAGACACTTTACACGTTTGTTCGTCATTTGTTAAAGTTTAGCTTGAGATAGGCAGCAGATGGATATTTCTTATAGGCTTAAATCATATAAGAAATTTGCTATAATTTTGACTAGGTTGAAGGATTTTATCGAATATATTTTTCCATTTTTATTGGATAGTTTTTTACATGTTTTTATCACATTTTATTTTATATTTCAAGCAACCTCTCCGTCGGCCAGCTCACTCACGTACAACACACATCAATTCTTTTTCCATCCCTCTCCATCCGCCCTTGATATTGATAGCCTGTTTGAAATTATTAAGGACTTACGGCTCACACTCTCGAACAGGAGCATTGACCTAAAACATGCCATGCCGATTCTGTTTCGGAAGTGCATGTGCAGCGACGGAAGGGGCGGTGCAGTACGATGCGACGATTCGATATTTCGTTGCGAAGGTTGCCAACGGCATATGTGTGTCATTGCGATGCAGCTAAAGGCACTTCAGAGCTCGGGACACAACCCTTTCGAAAGAGAGATGTGCGTGAGTTGAGGCAAACGGAAAACAGTTTAAATTTAGCAACTTTAGTAAATTGTTGTTGATTCGCGTAAATCGTTTCTTTGTGAAGTATTTTCTTAAGCACACTATTGAGCTCACCCGTTGAAGTACCTTGTAATAGTGCCCTGCATAATCAAATGTCCATCAGCACGCAACTCACGGCTGGAATAAATAAAACAGACACCGTGTAAGACCCATCCAATCCATCTGACGACTTTCATCCTTGCTTGGTTTGCTCTTCAAAGTGTATGCAAAGTATCCTGGCAGGGTTCTTTTTCCCCGCCCTGTTCCTGTGCCAGTGTCTGTTTAGCGCCTTGGCTAGGTTTCCCCACGACTCCACACAATGCGCAAAATATGCAAATGCAGATACAAAAAATCCCCATTCGGCGTGACCTCCGATTGGGGGTGGGTGTGTGGTGCACATCATACATATGCCGTATGATGTATGCGTACCGTCTCTCCCCGGGACGCGCCAGAATCGTCAGAATGTCCTTCAGAAGGCGCCCGCCCGTTGTCGCCGGTGGCAAGCCGTTTTGATTGACTTTCCTTCGCGCGCGGGACGGGGTTTGTGGCCTACCCTGCGACAGGCAACTGAGGCAGATTATTACGCTTCGTTCGGATGATTGTTGCCAACCAAGTGCCCACCACCACCATTCTGCTAGCTTCTTACGTTTGGGTAGGTGAATTTCTCTTGCAGGCAACCGCACACCGCTCTTCTATATTTTGTCGATATTTCGTGACATTGGAAGATATTGGGGCCGTTAAGTGTGCGGATATGTTATGAGTATGATAATCGCAATAAAGTGAGATGTATGCGTCGTCTGCGAGCTTTCTGGCTGGAAGAAGCAGACGAACGTCGTACCTGTATCCGTACGAACGCCGGCTCGATGGTTGCCGGCTTCGGTGCTGAGTGGCAATACCACCGGCAAATAGCAACAAGTTGGGAAGGCGATACAGCACATTGCCGTGCAGAGGCCGGCTTCTGCCAACCTGTTTGGCGATTGCAATCACTTGCGCTAACTAAAGCTCTTCAGCCGCATGGTTGAAGGATTACTGGAGATTTCGTTTGGAAGCTAGTAGAAGTTTACACATCGCTGATTGCTTCCTGCCATTTAATTATCTTGCTTTATCGGTTAAGTGTAATTGAGCTCGACAGAGTGATACCAGTATGGAGCTTTTGCATGACGATGTTAAATTTGTAAAGATGGATTAGTTTGCTTAACATTTATGTAATTATTAATTTATCCTTGTTGCTGAAATTATGTGTGTTTTTTTTAATACAGTAAGTAGTACACAAAATTCATTTTAAACACGTCTTGTTAGTGCACCACTTCCTCATAAAAAGTGCTCCACTTGTACCAATACAAACCCCATTTACCTATACGACGATTGCTCTTTGCGACAGTGACAGTGATGCGGCTGGCTACGGCAGCGATGGGTTCAGTGGACTTCCCGGCAGAACCGGCAGCTTGCCATCGATTTTCCCGACCGGCAATCAGCTGATTCAGCCCGACCAGGACGCCGGTTTCAACGGGGACGGTACGGGGCCGGGCGGTACTGGCGGTACGGCGGCGGGAACGGGCCGGACGGGAGCGAATCGCAAAAAGGTGCGCTTCCGCAAGTCGAAGCTTCGCCAGCTGTACGACGTGGACGTGCTGCCCGTGGAGTACCTGGGACCAAAGATCGAGTACAGGTGAATATGGTTTGGACTGGCGATGGTACAGATCTGTTTGACTACACTCTTTTATTTTATTTTTTTCATCCAATACGTTTTTTGATTGACTTTTTATGGCTGATTGAAACCACTTGTTATAGAATGAATTAAGTAAAATTAGTTGGTGAACTGAAAATGTATCAAAATTTCAAAAAAATGCCTGGCTTTGCAACAGCAATTGTTGTTCGTCACTGTAGCGTGCTATAAAACACGTACAGCTGCCATAAACCCTCAATTCGAGTAGCGGCTTCGAGCACTCTGCTCGACTTCACTTGTACTGCACAGTGAGCGGAGATGGCGTATATTTTGGCGATAAAATTGTTGGTATGTTAGTAAAAAAAACTTTATTGACCAATAGAATGGACTGAGTCTATGATATTGTTTTTGTAAAAAAAAATCTAATTTTAAATGTTTCGGGTAGATCTAAGGTTATTATTTGAGTAGTACAACTTCTTTGTCTTGGCCTGTTTGAACTGGATCCATGATATTGGTCATGGATTTATAAATTCCTATGTGTTTCATATCATTGCCGGTCTCGTGATACAGTTGTTAACTCGCACGACTTAACAACACGTCCGTCATAGGTTCAAGTCCCGAATTAACCGTGCCCCCATAAGTAGGACTGACTCTCCTACTATTGTTTGATAAATAAGTCACTGAGAGCTAAGCCCATTAGTGTGTGGTACAGGTAGGCCTTGACCGGCATCGGTTGTTGAGCCAAAAAGATGAGTCATATCCATCGGCTGTCAAATAACAAATCTACCAATTTCGCTAGTTCGCAATCGAATCCACTATTGGATATGCATTCATATCTCCACCAGTGAGGTTCGATGGTAGTTGATGCATTACTAGCTTTTAAGATTATTTTTTGATGACTATTACCATCATCGAAATTTTTATGCTCTCTGATTTCAATGTGATTCAGTAGAACGAAACAAAAATGACAATTGTGGATCTTTAATCTTGTCATCTGACACAAAATAATACGTCATAAAAACTTGAATGACATACTATAACTTCATTAACACCTTTCTTAAGGCATTCTTGTTTCAAATAATCTTAAAGGCCTCTACTTCAACATCAAATGGAATGAAGAGGTTGTTATAAACTTTTCCCCAATTTTGCGGCAGTTCGTGTGAAGTAGAAATAAAGCAAACTTTCCTCAGCTACCTGTAAATTATACTTGGCTGGCAAAAAAATCGACCAAATGAACCATGTACTCTGTCAACCATGGCACTAGGCATCGCCCGGAGTCGTGGTGGCGCGGTGACAGGATTAAGTTTTGACATGTCGATGACGGAAATTGGATTTATTGATGCCCCGGAGTAAGCTTGCCGCTTTGCTGAGCTTGATGGTGGTGGAGTTGGACGCGTAATACGTGGACAAAGTTTTGAGCCCAGCGCATTATCCTACCTGTCCTGTGGTGTCGGGGCGGCCAATCGATTCACCGTGTGCCACCTGCAGGAATCTTAAAGCCACTACGTCCTTGGTTCTAGCGAGCCGTGGTCGTGGAGCTTGCTGTGCGTGTGCGGTATCCATCGCTGATTACACTGCTAAGTTCCGGTCGGCGGGAGCTTACGGGCATAAAAGCTTGTAGTTTGCTGTTCGTGATTGATTTGATTCGATCGTAACTGTATTCTCCCCGGAGTGGGGCTACCACTCCGATGCCGGCACAATGTTGCATTGCTGGTGGTGGTGGGATTTCACTGGCTGTGCGTGTGTTTATTGCCCCGACAGTGGGCGGTGTACAAGCAGTCACCCGGAGGTAGGTACCCAGTGTGTACCAAAGCGAAAAGCCTAAAGCCAGCGGATTTACCTACGGGCGACCACGTGCGTGGGGTGTGGCTTGCAATGAACAGCATTAGCTTGGATTGGAATAGAATGTACTTTTCCAACAAACGTACAGACAATGATAATGCAGCTTCAATGTTATCATTGGACTTTTGCCGGCACAAAGTTGGCAAGTCAAATGAAACAATTTAATCAGACTTGGACTACTCGGCTACTGTTGATATTGACACTGAAATGTGCGCCTCAATCCTTGAAGGTAGAACTTTAAAGTTCACAACGACAAGAAGGGAAACAGTTTTGATACATTCCGTAGGTTATTTGATAAAACTAATACCAGCACCCGGGACCAAGGCAACAACCCGAACCTCAATGTACGCTTGCCCACTCTTGACCTTGATTACGTCGTTACGTCGTCGACGCCGCCGAGGTTGCTTTATTTTATTGTGTCAAACTGTCATAAATCAGGAGCGGCACCTCATCGAGCTGATGTTCGGCACCTCTTTAGGGGGTAAGCTGCCCGATATAACACTACCACAAACCTCCCATCCACTGTAACTCCCGAAGGAAGCCTCCAAAGCGGAAAGCACGACAACTTCGTCCAGCGCCAGCGCTACTAGGCGAGAAGTGAATTTATGTCTTGTTTATTCCTTTTAACCGTGCACATTTAGCTCACCTGGTTTTTGGCTTGCGTTGTGGGTGGGTGGAACTCGTCCTCCATGCCTGCCTGCCCTTGAAATAGGGGCGCTAGATACTTTGTTATCTTCACTTCCCCCGTTGCTCGATTTCGTGGGCCCAAAGGTGGCGGGAACTCCACAGGACACCGAGACCCAGAGAGTTGTTGGTCTAGCACGCTTAGCGGGCTTAGATTATCAGCAAGGGACCCTCTCATAGCCAAACGGAACGGGCAAACGCTTTCGTGTGACCCATTAAGCGTCGAGTTCCTCACGAAACAAATTCTGGCATACCCCGGAGCAAAAGGAGGACCTGCCAAATTGATTCTGTTCGCCGTGTGGTTGTTTTGTTCCTTTTTATCCCGCTCCTTCTAGCAACCAGTTTCGCATGCGATATGTATTGCCTTTTACCACTCGTCGCGCCCAGCTCTTACAAGCCTCCAAACCCCCAAACGCAATCCCAGAACTCGACGAGGCTCGTTTTATTGTGCGCGATTTCCCGTGCCGTTTCTTTAGCACGCGGAGCGCTCTTCTTCTGTTTGTTTGTTTTGTTTCGTAAGGGTGTCCTTCCTTTCGTGTGCCTTGGCCGTCCACCGACGACCGAAAGGATATTTTATTTATTTCGTCGCCGAGCCCGAGGAATGTTTTTTTACTTTTTTGTTGTTGTTGCTCAGGCCTTTTTGTTGCCTTGTTGCGGTGTTGAATTAGTTTTCCTCACGTCAACTACCCATCAGCACGGCATGGCCATTGCAATCGAGGGAATGGGAACCTTCGCTAGGGTCTAGGGCTTTTGAGGTTTGAGCTCTGGGGATGTATGTGTGTGTGTGTGTGTGTACGTGTTCCTGTAAACGAGGTGAGAAAAAACGAGGCGTCAATGGTTTCGCTCGGATGGTGGCAAAGATTTGGGTTTTGACAGTTTAGCACTACGCTTCTGGTCGTTTGGACGTGGTGCGCGCGTGTGTCCTTTGTGTTGCCTTTGGAAAGCCGTCCCACTATCCACTGTCGGCGCTTATCGAGCTGACCAGCTGAGTGGGTGACACCCTTTCATCAGGCTTTCAGCCATTGTGAAAGCAAACCGCCCGTCATATAATGTCAACCACCTGAAGCACTAATTGATAACGCTTTGGGAGGGATGGTGGCCGTAGCCGTGGTTTTGATTACGTGGCTTTGTCGTGAGATCGCTCTGTTGTGGGATGAACGCGCGTTGTGAGTGTGTGGAGTCATCTTCAAAACGACAGCCAAACTGAATCGGTGTTAGCTCATGAAGTGGCTCTGCTTTTAGCAACTGGATTGCGTTGAGAACTTCCTGTGGATTGAAAATGTGTGTTTGTGTGTATTAATTGAAGCAGCTATATCCGGTTGACAAAGCGATTGGATCAAATTATGTGATAAAGTGTCGAATAGGTGAACTGTACGAAACGATTTGAGCTCAAAATGAAGAAAGCAAACGGTCCGAAAACCCAGCTGGAGAAGATGATGCTTGAGGAGGACTTCACCTTCTGCGAGTGTAATTTTGCGGTGAAGCCAACGAGACGTCAGGAGTGAGTGTTGAGACCAGGATGTTGTGTGAAGTATTTATGATCGTGGAATAAAATAGTTATGTTTGTATCTCTACAAAACGACCTCCAAGCCGGGGCGAGGAGTCGTGTTGGGAGCAAAGTTTACTGTTTTGGATAGTTTGACACTTTATTAAACTTCGTGCTGGTTGGGTTTTGCGTGGGATTCACTCTAACGCACCAACTTTTCAATTGGTCAGACTAGTTTCTACGTTCGCAAATATTGTACTACTGTCGCAACGGTACATTCTTTTCTCAACTCCAAGGTTCACCTACAAAGTAGCGTACCAGAAATTAATTAATTAGCTTAGTGAGCTTCGTAAGCGCATTCGAGGCTGGAGGGAAGCGGCAAAAAGGGATGCTTTTCAAAGGATCGTAAAAAAAAATATTCCTTACCCTGGGGCAATGAAATTGATGAAAGCTTACATATTTATTTCTGTTGTGCAAGGTCCTGCAAACGAGCCCGAGGTGCATTATAAAAATAAAATCAGATAAATCAGAGTGCGCTGTATGAGCAGGGCAAACACGACAATTGGAAGCACATTTCATCATGAAGCGGGCAGCTGGGTGATAATTTACTTGCGAACAGAAAATTATAATTTCTCTAAATTGAATTGAGTTTTTTGCACACCTTTTTATGTGTTGCTTTCACCTCGAGCCCCGCACGCCATAACACTAATCCAGCGTGACCTAAATCGTATGATAACGATACGCTCGCTGCACGTTGCTGGCTGCGCGGACGGATGCAATTTTTAATTAAAAACCACCAAAGCCGGAAGTAAAATCATAAACTCCGCTGCACTGAAGCACTGCATGCAAGGGTGGCTGGTGACAGGGCGGTTGGGACATTTCTTTCTACACCTCTAGACGCGGGTGTTGATGAAAATAAATTGGCTTTTTTGCCACCCTGTCTCTCTCTCTCTGTCGTTGCCGCTCGTTTCTTTCTTGATGGTGAATATTTCCTCGGGGAAGGAATTGGCTTTATCTGGATTTTTTGTTTGTCCTTTTTAGTGGAATGTTTCGTAAGGTTAACAGCGGTTAACAGTCCTCCGGCTGGTTGTATGTTCACCTACGCAATTGATCGTTGTCGAAAGAAAAGCGTTTAGCAGCCATCGGATGGAAATCATTTTGTTCCATTCACTTGTTGCTAATGATACACAAGGGGATTGAAGTGACAGGTGCAAATAATGCCCGTAGCAATGATGACACAAGATTTGCGTATGGAACAGATAAAACAACATTAAAATATTGCATTCATAGAATTAAACTGCGCAGGTGGTATAATTGATTAGTTTCCTGTTGGAGCATTTGAATTTCATATATTATTTTTTTCTCATTGGGATTTCTTCGCTGATCTAAAGCTATTTAGATTATCGTTGTTAATGGATGATGCTGCTTGAAAAATCGACGTTATTTTGCATACATTAAGGCGTACGATATCTTATTAGAGTTTGCGTGCAGGCTTAAAATAGAGCAATTATTTTACATACATTTAGGCGCTTTGCGCTGTTACGACAACTTGGTCATAAACTTATCGTAGTAGATGTACGGCAAATTGTGTGATTGCAAATCTGTGCAACAATATGAGCATTTGTTGTAATTTTTCACGGGTACTTCCTCCGTAAGCAAGGTACGACCGAACACCGCCCTGCCATGCTCACCACTAAAGAATGGTTATGATTATAATTACATTTCTGCTATGGTATTGCACATATCGCATGCTAAAATCACACCCGCTAATGGTGGCAGCTGGTAGTAGCAGCACCCATACACAATATGAACAGTGCACATCCGTTTTCGATTGCCGCGAGCAATCTGAGTGCACCGACCGAAAATATCCCTTGTGCAACAGCTGCCCCCATTCACACGTCGTGTGCAACCGAAGCCACAGCCACAGAATGTCGTGACGTAGGCAGCACCAGGGCATGGTACGAGCGTGTGGAATGTCTAATGCCAACGTTTTCGTGCTGCTGGAAAAATGACAGCAGCATATCGCAACACAGTCGAGCATGGCACAATGGCAGCTCAAGCCTTAAATCGTATGTACGGAGAATGTAAAGTGTGTCCGCGATGTGAAAAGCTTTCTCAGTATTTTTTTCCCGAATATTGTTGAAGGGTGTATTCCTGGTTGCACTGTTTTATGTATGGTTCATTGGAAAGTTGCCACCGGCACGCTTTACATTGCACCTCCACAAGACCACCATGTCCACCAGCCATCGCAGACACTGGGCAATGTCTCAATCCGTGTGCCGTCCGCGACGACAATCGACAGCGAGCTTCCGAGTGTGGGTGCGCGAGGTTTCGTCTAGCTAGAACTGTTTGAACGATATTTTATGCATCCTTTGGTCGAAGCCTCTTACCTCGTGCCGCGCTGCTCCCCGTTCCAAGGATAACGATCCGTTCTGGAAATCGTTTTAGCTGGAGCACTGTTTGGGCGAGAGTGTTGTCTCGATGGCGTTCCATTGCCTCGATCGAAACCATTCGTTTTCCGTTTGCCGGCGCTCTCGCTGGTGTGTTTATCAATTTTATGTACGCTCGCTGATTCGATATTCGATTTTTGTCCAGTTCTATTTATATGTGATGTATACGGTTCGATTGTCCCGATTGCACCAGTAGCCAGTGCGCCGATTGTTGAGTTGTTGGCTTCCAGGTTCGCGGGGGAAAATCGTTACCAGGCCGGATGGTAGACCGCGAGCAGACGAAAGCCATGCAAAGGTGCTTGGTGGAATTCGATCGCTTTACATTCGCCCCGGAGAACCTTGTGCCACGGTCGTTCCGTGGGTTAATCCTTCCTTCCACCCCTTGAGCCCTTGAGTTGCCAGCTCCAGTACCCATGACCTTTGCGTTTCGGTTTGCGTATCACTAACCGGCTACGGCATTCGTTCCGTTGCATTAATTGAACGGAATAGGCGTAGCATTTTTCTTCCTTGCCAGATAAAAATGGATGTGGAAGGAAGGAAGCCATTTGCCGGGTGGACATGCTGTTGCTAGGCGGCCGGAGCTGGTCGCGGTTCCACCGGTTGGGTTTAATTTTAATTTGTTTTCCAGTCGTGATCGGAGCGTTGGTCGCTGTGGGTGCTGCTTTGTGTACATACTGCGCTTGTTGTTATTGTTGCTGCCGGTTGCTTGTGAGCGGAGGTCAGTTCACTTTCACGCAAGGTTTGCCCGTGTGGTATCAGTGTTCTGTTGGCTCTCAGCCACCGCCACTTTGTTTGCAAAGCCGGTGTGATATATTTGTGCAATAATTAGAACCTTGTCTAAAGAGGAATGGGACACAGTGTACAATAACTAAGAGATATTTTCCAAGTATAATATTGATATTGCTCATAAATGTCGATTATTTGCTTTTATTATGTCTTTACTAAAGCTTTTTTATGATTCTTTTTGCAGATTTAGCTAATTATAGATAGAAATGGATAAAGAATCATCATAGATTCTTTAAATACTGATTTAAGTATTTCTTTATGTCTGATTTTAGCCGCATCGTATGTAAATTTAAAGTTTTTGTAAGGCAAATTGCTTAATTTTAGGCGATTTAGAGTTTTGGGCAAATCGATTTTTTTCTTACAATTAATGTAAGGGTACTTGAACTCTATTTTGAGATTTTATTTTCAATATTTCTGTTAGTTGAATGTTTGTGTGTATAAGTGAATTCAAATGTCAATGGTTTGAAAACTACAGCAAATAAATATTGCCTGCAATCGATTTGTTTTTCTTCTACCATGGTTTTGCTTTGCTCTTTTTGTACAAACATTACAAATATCATCTGTTTTTGCAACAATTTGCTTAAAAGACGACGCACAACAGCATGGGAAGAGCCAACCGAATGCACGGTCACATCCACACCGCTTAACGGTTCAGCAAATCCACCATTTTATGGCGTCTCGTAAAAATATGATCACGATTATTATTGTTATTGCGTTGCCTGCTGTCGGTGTGGCCGGCCTGGCATCAACCGGCATTAGGGCTGGTCGTTGCCGTGTTCCGTCCATCCCACCGCCATCCTTTTCCCTTAAAAACGAGCAGCCCTCAGCAACTCTTTAACCGTCCATTCCGGCTCACCAATGTTCCCCAGCTCGATGCTATTTAGCGTTACCAGTGCCATCCCCTCTTTGCTTTTGTGTGTCTTTCCTCAATGCCAGTATTTTGTTTTCACCCGGCCCACCACGTGGACGGACAGAAGCTTCGAGGTTATGTTTTTCCAAAAAAAAGGAAAGCCCACGTGCGCATTCGGCCCCAGGTTTCGGATCATACACGGCCTCCTATGTTCGTTTTTCAGTGCCATGCTTGCTCGTGCTGTGCTCTTTTGTTTTCGGCAATGCCCGATTGTTGGGGCACAGAGAAAGCAAAACATAAATCGAAGCCTCCGCACTCTCAACCCTGTTCGGTGTGCCTGGGAATGTCAATAGCACGATTGGCTGTCACGCTGAGTTTTCGTTGCTTTTTTTTGGGGGGAGGTAAAAGCAGCAATATTCGATTTTTCGAGCTCGCGTTGTTGTGTGCATTCGAGAGCTCTCGATGGCCAAGAAAAAAGGGGTAGCAAATACAGCAGTACCTTTACCTAGGTCTACACTAAGCACGGAGCGTACTTGCTGTTTCGTTGCTCACTTCCATGCCGTGCAGAGGGCTGCCACACGTACCACCAGTCAGCTAGCGCCTTCGTACGCCGACGGACGGGAACAAACGCTTCCGGGATTGAGTGATACGCCTTAGCTGCCGGTATCCGGTGTTTCATCCTTACCCAAACGCCTTTGCTGTGCAGGTGTCCAGCAATTCTTCGTTTGTAAGTGAACACTGTGGTCACCGTAACAGTGTTTGTGGCAGTGGCAGTAGTATAAGAAGTCATCTAAAGGACATCATCTCTTCTGTCTGTGATTGTGATGTGTCGCTTCAAAGGCCGTTTCGGTGTACCGTTCTAACCCATCACGCATCCCGCGTTTCGCTCCATTTCGTTACAGTGTGAACCTGCCGAGAGTAACCGCACAACTGGAGAAGTTGATGGGAACAAATGTGGTCCGGCTGACGGATCGCAAATACATGCAGGAGCTGCAGCGCCGCATCCAGGAGGACTACAATGTCACGCTGGAGAAGCGCATCAGCGAACGGGAGGTAAGTGAGGACCCAGGGACTCTGGGGTCGCCTTTGTGCACATCAACGTTTGACCGGGCCATTTGCGCTAATGAGGGATACCTTTTTGTGGAGCTTCTAACGCGCATTCGATCGAACGGCCGTTTTGTTACTGTGGTTTAGTTTTGGTACTGTGCTGCCGGTTGTGCTCATTAGTAGCAGCAGCACCGCTGCGTCATTAATTGTGTTCGGGAAACCCACGGTGTGATGCCTAAAATTACAAATTACGTTTAATTATGAGGGAAAACACGTCGCATCGAAGTAAATTTACGAGTTTCACGTCTCGGAACAACCGTACCGTCCATGCACGCATAGCTCATTTCGTAGTCCTTTCCTACAGAAAGGTTTGCCTACATTCATGCCCGTTTGTGCGGGGATGTTGTCTTGGAGCATTTTACGAGCATGCAATTAAAATTCGTTCCTGATTATGTTGGGCGGATTGTTTGATTTTCGCCGAGCATTTGATTGTTGCGGTTGAATGTAACATTCAGGAATTTGAGGGTTTTCATGTAACCAGAAGCTGGATCGGGCAAATTTTCGTTTATCTTCTCCAAGAATAGCTGCAAGCCGTTTCAATCTTTCCGAGAGCAGTTCCAATTTCAACAACTTTTCCACAACAAGATACAATATCTCCTGAAGAAATATAATCTTGATCTTTGATTTTGATAATGATCTTTAAACAAAAATACTGGTTTGTGTCGATTATCGCCTAAAACCACATCTTGGAAAGTGGATCCGATCAGAGTACAACCTCTCCAAGTACGGAGCGTTCCGTTGAGTTGTCCATACACCTGCCAGTTCGATGGTATGTGCACGGCAAGGGTGTGTATGTGTGTGCTTGTGAAATCGATAACCGTTTGTGAGCGATACCTGGCACACGGCAAAGTACACAAACGTCACACACATACACACAGGCACACACATTGATCCACATTCACACGCAAGCATATCATGACAAAAGAGCACCATCTCCCTTTTGACACGACCCTTTCCGACACCGGCAGTGCCCATGCCCCTGCTCACATTCGCTGGATTCGCCTCCAAAGGCCATGTGCTCGCTGTCTGCTTGGAGCTCCGCTTTCTGTTTGTTTGGTGTGTTTTACTTTGCCAATGTTGTTGCCATCGAATGAATGTTAAACTGTGCTCTCGGCATCGTTGCACATTCGGTTCGCAGGGAGGCGGAACAGCAGTGTGCTTATCGGTAGGGGATGGGCCGAGGTGATCGATAGTAAAAAAGGTGATAAGCGTTTAGCACTAATATACTGTCGATAACATCGTTTGCAACCATCCCCCTATTGGGCCTCAGGATGTTGGTAGAGAAGAGCACCCAACCAAACCAACTTCCGCCCCGAAATTGGTCCATGGTCAGAGTTCACGTGATGTTCAATGTTTTTTTGGGGAAAAAGTCGGCTTTTGACATCGAGCAAGGTTCTGCTTTTCCTTGCATTCTCTCACGAGGTGTGTAGCAGGAGATGTTTTCATTTCATTTGCTTGGTTGACATTCAAAACAGAAACGGTTGACATTTTCGGCCCAAGGAATGTTGGGATATCGAGCCGCAAGTCTGCCCTAAGCTACCGATAACGGTTTGACCTCAATTTTCTACAATCAAGCGTTAGTTATCGTTACACAATTTTGTGACTATATTTAGAGGTAGCATCGTATATTTTTGGATGTTAAAATAATGTACCTCTAAGGCACAAAAGCATCGTAAAACATTAAGCATTTGAATCTTTGCTTCTGGCCTAAAGTAGTCACAAAACCGGGGGAGAGGTACTATTACTTGCGTCTAGACTTGTTGGACGTCAATCGATAACTCTCCACTTACTTGTGGAATGCTTTCGAGTGTACTTTTGAGTGTGCCTTAGGAGCACAGAGGAGCATGTTTAAGGATTTGATTTTGCTTTCGGGAATTTTCTGGAGGCGGGTAGGACCGAAGAACTTGTCGGTTTTGATTCCATCTGCAAGGTACGTGCTACGGGCTTGAATTGAGCCTCCGTAAGCTACTGGTCCCGTACTGCTGCATCCCAGTCAGTCCGCAGGAAATGGCTAATGTGGCATTTAATGTGATTATCATAATGGTAATCTGTGTTCGTCGTCGCAAAGTTTATACTCCCGAAGCGAACACACTTTACGACCGAAGTGTGTCGGATAAAGGACATCCGCACGCACGCACGCACGCCCATCGTCGTGAGCGCAAAGTTGATGAAGAATGGTACGTTTCTTACGACTTTGGATCTTTTTGTCTTTTGTGAGTTGTTGTCTCTATTCCTGGCTTTTTTTGAAAGGCTCTCTACTTCTCTTTTGCTCTCTCTCTATCTCTCTCTTTCTGTTGTGTGGATAATAAAAGTAAAGCGCGCGTACCCCCTGATCCTTGCAATGAACTCTTGGGCGCCTTGCATACGTGACTGCAGTTTGAGGCGCGCACACGCGACAGGATGCTTTCCGATGCTTCTACGGCCCCATGACATTCATGCCAGATATTTCAAGATTAGCGGGCGAGCTGAGTAGGTTGCCTGAATGGTCTCGATGGTCGTCTTCTGGTGCGGGGCGTTAAATGTGGTAGCAGCGGGGGAGCAGTGCATTACACTTTGCAGATGAAGTGAATTGGTAAACCTTGGTGCTGTAAAATGATAGCATTCCCGTGGCATCGATATGTAGCTCGAATGCTGATGCAAAAATGCTGACTGGAGTAGGTGAACGAAACTGCACTTGTGGGCAATTGAAGGATATTTTTCTAATGCGAAAGATACAGACGACTAGGCGTCTCCATGCGTAGAAAATGGAGTTTTCTGAAGTTTTCCGATAGCTATTATTCACATGAAACTCATCAATTTTGAATCTCTTTTTCATCATGAAAGATTGAAGCAGTCATAATTGTAGCTATTTAATTTCCAGTAGTTTGATTGCATGCATTCATTTCGCTAAGTGTTTATTTATAAAACTGAATGGCCTGTATAACATGGGGAGGTGTGCGAAGTACGGTTTAAAATCGTTTACGAAGTACATTATGAGCTTTGAGTACGTTTCAAGAATCTTCTACTCAGTAATTAATTCAAGGAAGCTGTAATGTACTAATAGATTTAAGAGCAGCAGAAAGCTAATCGAAGAATGAAGAGCGCTTAATATAATCCGCTTGTTTGTGTTCTCAGTATTTAAATCAATATAAACTTACAGTAGTTCATAGTATTGGTGTACATTTTGCATCAAAATTCATGAGCAATAACTTTAGTAAGGGGTATTGCATTTTCATCGCCAATATATTTCACATCCCATCGCGATAAGCTTGACCGATCGCAATATTTTATCATTTCTTCACCTAGCCAGCTCAAAATCAAATCATTCATAACTCTTTCTTTTGCCATTATTTATTTCACCTCCTGCGAAACTCATAACAATCATCCCGGCACAACACACTGCATGGTGCACACACACGTACACCTTCAACACACACATCTGTAACGCACATCTGTGGTCACCTGGCTGCTGCATCGTTCGCCCTTCATCATCACCCATGTACGCATGAATCGAAAAAAAAAATGCAATAATGAAAACTGGCTGGAAACACTTCCAATCCACCTCAGCACCGAGAATGGCAACGGCAGAAGCAACTGATCCTGGACGGCAAGTATAGCCTGGAAAACTGTCCCCGGGCTTTAATTCCACTGCACAGTATCGTGCTGGTAAGCGAAAGGTGTTTTGGTTGGCTTGTTATTAGGAAAGGAAGAAAGAACAGTGCAGTGTAACTAACCTGAAAGATGTTACCCCGGGCTGGGATATAAGAAGCGCAGATCAAATAGGGACATCTAAGATCTCATATAGCGTCCGTCGGCCACTTGGTTGATTGTGTTTTGCTTTCCACTAAACACGTTCCGCTTGGTGTGGGACATTTTTTTGTTTTTCTCATTTCATTCCGCACCGTACACTACTGGTACCATTTTCTTCAAAGGCGAAAGAAATCGAGCGTGAGCGTAACCTGATCCTGTCCGGTGCGGGCGACAGCATACCGGAGGAGATGACCAGCTCGGTCTTTCTGGTGAACCAGAAAACGAACGTCAACATCCTGAACAAGCGGGAAAAGGTAAGCCGTTGTGTCGTGGGGCAGTGCGAAAAAAAAACAATAAATGGGTTAAGTTTCTCATGTTTCTCTCTCTCTCTTTTCTCACCCTTTGCTTGCTAGCTGAAAACGATCCGGGAGAAAAATGCGGAACGTTTGATCAAACAGGGCCACCGCTGGGAGCGGGAACGGCAGCAGATGGAGGAGCAGAGCCGCGAGCGCGAGATCGAACGGCGCACCAAGCGCGAGGCACTGCTCGAGCAGGAAAAGCTGTACATGATCGAGGAAAACGATCGCTCGCTGAACCTGCTGCGCATGAAGACGAAGAAGGGCCCGTCGCGCGACATGAACCTGCGCTCGATGCTGATGCAGCAGCGGGAAGAGCTGGGCCGGACGATACAGAAGCGCGACTTTGACATGAAGGACGAGCGGTCCGGGCTGGGGATGGAGATGGAAGGCGGGAAGGGCGATCGACGGCGGCATCGACGGGGCGCTCGCAAGCAGCGACCGATGCAGCGGCAGAACGAGGTGCACGAGTACCAGGAGTCTTCCTCGCCGGAGGAGGGCTACATCTCGATGAACAATGCCGACACGCCCGAAGATCTGGAGACGTCGATCGCGATCAAGGTGGGCAAAGGGGCGAGCAAGGATTCGGGCGACGAATCGGAAGCGGAGCAGGACTCGGACCAGGCGGCAGTGGACGAGGCGTTGGTGGAGCAGCCAAACGATGCGAACGCAGGGGACGATGAGGAGGTGGCTGCTGAGGTCGATGCGCTGGAGCAGCAGTTGGAGCAGCAGGAGCTGACCGAGGCGGAGCTGGAAGCGGCCGAAGAGGCACGGCTGCGGGAGGAGCTGGACAAAACGCTGATGGAAAAGAAGAAGGCGCGGCAGGTGCGGAACGAGGACCCGAAGATTACCAAGCTCAAGGAGGCAGATGTAAGTGGGCGTGTGGGTGTGAGTGTGTGAGTTTGGGATGTTTGAGAATTAATCACTGCCATCACAATTCAGCCAATTCAGCTGCCGGCGATGTTGGATCGAAATGTGATGTGGTGCATGTTTTATGTGCGGTGACCCTTTTTCGTTATTGTTCCACTCTTTATTTGCAGACTGTGTCAGACATTTATAACGTTGCCGATGAGATCATCGTGCTGGAGAAGAAGAAGACGAAGAAAGGGTTCGGCAAGTAAGCGGGGCGGCAGGGCAGCCAAATCCGTCGCAGGCCAAACATAATCCACCGGACCCCGATGCGTGCCACACCGTGACGGAAGGGCAGCGAGCGTCGGCGACAGGAGTTTTTAAGAATGCTGCATACACATCACAAGCTGTATCTGTGATCTCTGGATGATTGTGGTTTCGTTTGCAGGTGTGGGTGTGCTCGTGTGCACCCGGAGAGATTTTGGTAGCGTATTGTTTTGCGTCTGTTTTTTTTTTGTAACAAAAATGTGTGTATGTTGAGATGCACTTTGTGATAAAAATTGAAATGTATTTTGTAGTAAAAACCAAAGAGTCGTCTTAATAAACTGTTGCCATTGATGGATAGATGTTGCTGTTGAAAATGTAATTGTGAGTTCACTGTTATACCTAATATGTTTCGAGCTATGATGACTATGAAGTTTTGAATCAAGGTAAAATAGAGACACGTTTTTTGGTATAATTTTTGAAATAAATCAATAAAATATAGCACTTTCCATTCGTTTATCTTCAAGCTGTCCAGAATAGTTGCTTGAAAATTGCGATACGCTATGTAAAATATAACACAGCCTAAATGTATGCAACATGATAAACATCACTAAGTACACAGGCAGAGATGCTTAGAAGTTTGGAAATCGTTGGTTTTGCCTTTGCAAGAAAGCACTGTTTTGATAAATGATGCAAAATTGATTGAAAAAATGACATGAAATTATAGTTTTTTGGTGTTAGAAAACAGACAAAATGGTAGAATATATTGAAAAACTGAATTAACTGAATTAAAAATATCTGCAAATCTTTAGGCGCTACGTGGCACAGACTCATGATATTCTCAGAATTGATATCAATCTTAAAGTTCTTTTTAATTGTTCTTTCAAAACAATTTGGATTGACTTTCAATTGATTTTATTGTAACACATTCAAAAGCAACATAATTGCTTCTTTTTTAATTAAAATCCAAACAAAACCGTTTTTTCATTGCTCATCCATTTCCATAAACACATTTCCTTAAACAGCACCGGTTCATCCGAAGCACACCGAAGCGGGCCAGCGGGTTCGTTGTTCATCGCAGCAACGCTGAATTTACGCTCAAGGATTCGTGCTCGAATTCTGACCCGAGTGGACGAACATTTTATGAATGAAAGCCATTTTTTTTGCTTCCTTTACTATCTGTAGTAAAGCGCTCCGTCCCTTCGGACCTGCGACCTGCGTCCGCGTGGGCTTCTAGCAAGGTATACAAGAAGAAGAAGAAGAAGAAGAAGAAAAAGAATCATCCCTATCGAAAGTCATGTCGACCCTAAGCAGGAAACCTTTACCATCGAGTCTGTGTTCGGAATTCACTCGGGGAAGCGCTTCGGGAAACGATCACACCGTGGGTTCATCCGAACGCTGCCCGAGCATACGCGTTTGTGGAAATGAACATCACCCGACTGCTACTGGTACGCACGTTGGAAGGAAATGCATTGCCTGCGCGAGGAGGGTGGGCGGGAAAATGAAACGGGAAAGGCAACGAAGCTCACTCATTTGTGCCGGCAAAAATATAAAAGCCAGTGACGGTGGCGAAACTTCCGTCAAACGCACTTTCAACAAGTGGTCGTCGGTTGGACGGTTGGGAGTGTACATGTGTTTGTGTGTGTCTGTGCTCGTGAACCGGAATAGTGCTAGTTTGGGGTAAAAGATAAGATAAAAATAGTGGACTAATATTAGTGGATGAGGTTATTGGTGTGAAATTGGTGCATTTTTTTTAATAAATTATTTATTTGCTATTTTTGGTGAAATGAATATTGTCTAAGAGGTGATAAGTGGATTTTAACATTATGAGTGATAGTTTTGCATAAAAATAAGCAAAATTTCTTACAAGAAAATGCCAGTAAATTCTTAAACATTAAAGCGTGAAAAACTCGCAGTGAAAGTTGATCAAGTTTCCTCGCTAACCAATGTCCAATGACTTCCACGTTACTTCATGGCCGTGTGCTTGCGTTTGATCTTTCAAAGGTCAATGATGGCAATCGAAATGTGTACCGAAGAATCAAACACTAATTCGTGCTGAATAGAATCAGGGGGAAAAAGAAGCTAAAAACCACCACCAACCCCTCCTACAACCTACAACCACAGGGCTGGTTCATGGCGGTGTTGGTGATGAAAGTGCGAAAAGTTTATTAGATTTTGGTCCGTGTTTGACCGACCGACCGACGGCTAATGGACGCGCGAGTAGCAGCAGCAGCAGCGGCGGGCGAAAAATAGCACCATTATGACAGCGGTGGCCAGACATTCGCGTGGATCCCCTCGATCTGACGGACCGTGTTGGTGGTTGGCGCCTGCATAATTCGATTCGGGGTTTCAGCATGGTGTGAAATTTGTGATGATAAAAGTCTTTTGAGTCAATAATAATATCATAAGCTGATGTAAAACAAAACTTTGAGCAAAAAAGAAGAAAAACCCTCCCAGCCAGTAATCCGATGTTTCAATTGCACTTCTGCATGAGCAGACAGGGCTGTTTCTTCCCTTTTCCTTTTCCACTTCCACCTTATTATTGCCTCTTATCAAGTGGTGCTGCATCACTCAGAATCGAAAATAGCATTAGAGTAAGAAGGAAAAAAAAACAACTGTTAATCATTTTCCAATAAATCGATATCCTGCACGACACAAGAAAGGTAGCTGATGGGAACAGTGTACTGTGCATGTTCGGGCTGGGAATGTCGCGCTCTCCGCTAAGGTGCATTAACGACTCACAAGACCGAGCGACATTGAAAAGCTCATCAGCCATCAGGTAGCGAATCGTATTAGGCCTGTGGTGTTCGATTTTTTCCACCCATTTATTAGGCACACAGTCGTCGACTCCCTTAGCAACAGCGGGCCTTGAATTGCCTTCTGCATGCTGCTTTGAAGTTTAATGTCGAGCTTTGTCGATATATGTGGCTACATTCCGTCTTGGAAACTGATATCATGCCAAATAGGGATTGCTATTTGTGGGCTCTGATGGCATTTTCTCAATCAATACGATCAGGTTGGTGACGGTGGATGGGCAAAAAAACAAGTTCCGCTGAGCTGTTCGTCGTAATGAGCAATTTGTGAGTGAGTACATCAGGGGCTTTAAAAATTGAAGGCAAAAGCAAAGAGCAAAAAGGATTTATTCTATTTTCAAACGCAGCATTAGCAGCATCAGCATTGATACAAAAAAAATCATACTCTAGTCCCTGTTTTCCTTTGATTTCATTAGGAAAAAGGAACAAAAAATTGCTCTTTTTTACCTACAAATAATAAATGAACCCTTATCGCCGGAATGCATTGCGTTTCGGTAAATCTCATTAATTTCCTTCGTCCACTAGATTAAAAATTAAATAAAATTCAATTAACCATCCGCTGTAAATGGCAGCATCTTATCAATGTTAATAGGCTTTACCTACAGTGTCACCATGTTTTTTTTCGATTTTACCGCGCTTGCTACGCGAAAAGTGTTGATGGGAATGAGCTTCAGTTCACTGCTGGCAATTAAATTGCCTACGACAAAAAACTCACACGCCCAAAAAGCAACACTGTAAAGCCTTTTTTTGGTCAACTTTTGAGTGTTTGTAGTATCCCGTTTGCGCCAGCGATGACAATGTGTTTGGAAGGCCTTTTTATTTCCTCCTATCGGCAGTACGCAAACGGCTCAGTGACGTGCGTAAGCGAGTGGTGTATGACAGTTTTCCACTTTTCCGTCAATGCGGCTCCGTCCCGATCGAAAGGAAAGTCATCGTGGGGATGGGTGTAGTAATTTTTCATGAAAATTGCTCTCTATCATTACCACACGCCTTGTACGCCTACAGGAAAGCAGCCAAAAAACGCACAGGCTCGTTACGCTTCACGATTACCATAAATGGGAGCGCAACGAAGTGTCAGTTGGATGCCACTGTCTGAGGCAGCACCGTAATACCGAGCTCATAAAACTATTACCACGGCTCGTTATCGTCAAACACACAAAAAAGTAGGAAAAAGTGGAAAATTGCCTACATTTCAGGCTAACATTTTTCTACGAAAAGGTTAACAATGGGTAGTTAAAAAGTTTGAAGTGAATAAAGTGCTGCGTAGAAAGAATGGTTTGCTATAATTGCTATTTGAAAAGTAATACTTTCAGAATGATGGTTTGGAATAACTTTGGTTGGTGTCTACGGGGTTTTATCGTGGCTAGGAACTCCGCTACAATCTATTTCGAGGAACGTTAAGCGCTTCTCATCAATGAAATTGGAGCCATAATTACCAGCTCGTTTGAAATGGAAAAACCGAGACTGACCTTTAAGTTAAAAACCAAAGTGTATCGCGTTCAAAATGCGAAATAAACTGGAGCTCGAACAACTAATTTTTAAAACATAATTTTTAAAACCAATTGTTTGTACTTTTTTAAACATTCGCTTGACTGAACAAGATGTTGAAAGATAAACGATATTTCAACAAAAAATTGTAGCTGGTACCAATAAATAAACACAAAAACAATTTAACCGTGTTCGTTTTGTGACTAAAACGACGCAAAAAAACCCCATCGATTCTAGTACGGCTTGCGGCAGGCGGCTTTTTGGTAAATGTAAAGGAAGCCTATCATTCCTGCTCCGATCAATGGCGACCTGGCGCGGTGGTTGAATGGTGGTCTGTTCTGTAAATATCATTCACCAGAAAACGAATCTGAACTAACGATAGCATATTCAAACATAGCACATTCATTTGTTGTTGTGTTTGCATGCACGCTCGTATGAAGCCGTTAGGCGTATGAAATTGGCCATATCATTTACACCATTATTGCTTGTTGGCGCACTTCACACACACTGTGGGTGGTTTGGCTAATGCTATGACTTGCGCTGGCTGTTCACTAACCTCCGGAGTTATTTTCCGGAAGCAACAGTTCCGTCACTACGATTGAGCGGAAATCCGGTTAGGAAAGAATGTTTTCGTAAAAGAAAAAAACGATTGGGGCGCCAGCTTTCATTCATCGTTCGCCGATAACGAGGTGTAGGTTAAGTAGACGAGCAAACGAAAAGAATGAGAGAGACTAAACGCTGTGCTGGTCCTGTTGTTGCTGCTTTCTTTTATTTACTGCAAACCAACAAATGAAATCATTGTAGTTGAATGGGTTTTTCGCTCCCACACTGACCATCGAGCTACCCCAACACAATTGATTTCTCACCAGTTGTGGTGATTTCATTTGATTACGATCTGGAGCGTTCCCTTCGAATTGGAGATCCTTTTCGCTCCAAAACGGTAACGGTTTTCCATCAATGAAAATTTAATAATGTCATCCAAGCAAGCGCTGAATCCATACCACTGCACACTGAAGGACCGCAACACCAACGCAGCAGCAGCAGCAAACCAACATCAATTCAAACCACTCGCCCATTGACATTCTATCCAAGTGGTTCTTAACGGGTAGAAAGGGGCGTTTGAATGGTCGTGGTTGAATGAGTTGAAATGAAATTGAAATAAATGTAGCTGGAACCGAGTAGCCAAAGTAAATAAGAAACGGATTGATGGAGGGGGTGTTCTTGCCCACCCGAACGAAACAAAAATCACCATTATTACGCGATGCACCCATCTGCTCCCTTCCAGTTTGCAGCCGTCTGCACATCAATTTCTGACCCCAAACATGGATGACTCTGTCGAGAGCGATTGCTATTATCTAATCTTTGCATTGCGACTGACGTCAGACATTTCCCTTTCCGGAGGTTTGTTTTTTTTTTTGGGACAGATTATCGCAACAAGACTTTGCTCGGTGGCAACTGTTGACGGTCAATGGTCCACGGCCCAATGGCCGACCAGACAAATCGTGCGGTTGGGAATGCGAACGGCAAATGTTTGCTCGTGCGTATGCGAACAGGATTGTGGATATTTGGATTCCGATTTACATTTACAGCATTTCAAAAGAATTGGCGCAACAGATGGGAGGGAAAAATTAACGGGAAATGTAGCTTAAAATTTAGCAATATGTGTATACTGCTGATGATTGTCTGCTGATGTGTGTGGCGTTCATGCTGGAGCAGTTGTTTGCGTTGCCATAAGAGTATGAAAACCAATAGAATTTTCAAAAATATTAGAGTTTCAGCTACAAAGAGAGTAGTTGTTAGCTATTTATTTGCTTTTGGTGCTAATAGAGATGATTTTGTTATGTTATAATTAATTTTCTGTGGAACATACTTTAAAAAGGATAACTTTGATGAGCTAGTTGCATACATTTAGGCGCTCTGTTGTTTAGTTATTTAATATTTGGCCCAAAAAGACACGAATCAGTGTCATATTTTTTTCAGCTTCAAGCAGTAAACTCATTCTCATTATTTCGATATGAGCTTAACTCATACGTATAGTTTTGAAGCATGGGAAATTACAGAGCCATTTGTTCATAGAAATACTCTTCGATTTCTTCCATAGTACGCCTAAAAGTAGGCAATACAGTACTCTTTGAAGTCATTTAATTCGGATTTATAATTCCATTCCTCCATGCAAAATAAAAATAATTCAAAAAGGTCCAGTACAGCAACAGCGTACCCTTTCATTCGCCCCTAAATAATACCATTTGCTCAATTACCGTCTAATTTATAACCCATCGCTTTTGTAAGATTTCTTACGCCTTATTTGAACTTTGTCAAGAAGTCGGTCGTTTTTGTATCGTGTACAGAAAAAAAACAACAACAACAACAACAACAAATCTTCACCCTGCCAAGTGGAGCGGAAATGAATTTTCGGATAAAAATGTCACCCCTCACGCTTGTACCACCCGGATGCCCGAAAACCCAACTCAACACCCCATCGATTCCTAATTAAACGTTCTGACCTTTCTGGCGGGCGGTACGGCACGGGCCCGGCCACAAGAGGGGGTGGGCCGGCGGACGGACAAGCGATAAAATGGCATTAATTGCAGAACGGCCGCACGGAGCGAAACGAACGGAACAGGGAAAACAGATTCGCTTGAAACAGCATCCGCATGCTGCCGTCTGACGATTCGGACGATTTGCCCACAATTCGTGGAACAATCTCGTTCCATTTGCCTTTGCTCGCCATCGATTGCCGATGATGGGGTGGGTTGGGTGGCAATGCCGAAACTCATTAGATCCATAAATCTTAACACTGGTTGACCGGCTGCATGGGTGAAGTAAGAGAAACCAGCATTTACGGCAGCTCGGACCCTTTATCGGACTTTGATTTCTTGGTACAAGGGAATGGGACAAAAATAGCAAATCGACGAGAGAGAGAAAAAAAATCAAAAGAGCCCTAATACGAATGGCCAAAAGTTCCAAAGTCAAGTGTCAAAATTAGAACATTCCCTTTTTGCTGCCCACGCTGCTGAAAGCCTCGTTGACGGTGACATGCTGATTGAGTTTATTTTAGTGACATGTTTACTTCATCCCAACCGTTCTACATCTAGTTTATCGCAATTTAAGGGTTGAATTAAATGTGCTGGTGCACATTAGCATGTTTTTCTCCCTTTTTCCGTTTCCATTTCTTAAAGTTTTCTTATCCGTTATCCGTACGCCTTTAGATTGTGATCTTGGACCAGTCAACGAACCAATCAGGTGGAATAAAAGTCAGCTACTGTTAGCTTACCCAATAATTGATTGACGTTCGTGGCGATTTGCTCGCTTAATAAGAGCGGTAAAACATGCTCCGATAATGAATATTTAAAACCACCCTTAAATGAATATTAACCAGTACGCGGTAGGGAAGGATGGAACGCGAGAACGAGATGGGCATTAAGTGTACCTGGTAGGGCATCCGGGTGCTGGTAGCATAATTGAAGCTCCTTTCTTCTTCTAGCTAATTAAACCAAAGAGATATACAATGTGGCTCGAATTAATTCCTATTAAGCTGTGAATGGCTCAGGATTGGTAATAATCCTATTTTTAAGCTACCAAAGAATTGAATTCACATTTTATAAAAACTAAAAACCTATTCACCTTCAAAAAAGCTCAAAAACACACCAGTTTGCTGATGCACAAGCCAATGCATGCTAAAAGAAGTATTTCTTTGACACTGTGGGCCAATTTTAGCTGGTAAAAGGTACAATCAACTCCCTCAACAAGACCTTAAATTCTCAGCCATCCCCGGAACGTTTGTTAATTTTCTCCAGAAAATAGCTACCTTCACCGGTTTGAATCGTCCAGAATGTGCTTTTCCTTCTTTCCAGTGCACAGTGCGAGAAGCGTAA
Source organism: Anopheles coluzzii (assembly GCF_943734685.1). Lineage (NCBI taxonomy): Eukaryota > Metazoa > Arthropoda > Insecta > Diptera > Culicidae > Anopheles > Anopheles coluzzii. The sequence goes on along the minus strand of NC_064671.1, from coordinate 10,759,667 downwards.
CACAGCCCACTCGGTCACAACTCGGACCCTTGTACACGCTGTACACGCACGCCGCTATCTCGCCCGGCCATCCTACATTCCTTGGGCGCCTGGGCCACAAAATAACGAACTCATCTCCGGCACAAGGGTGCTCGTTCGAAGAAGGCAAAAGAAAGACAAAAAACGCAACGCAGCATGGAGAAATACGACCTCTATCATCCGGACAAGTGGTGACTAGTTTGATGACTAGACATTGCAACACGTTTCCGTTTCGGGTGCGCAACATTTGTTTGCGTTTGTTGGTTTCTTTCTTTTTTTTTTTCCTCTCGCTTAGAGATTTTTGAGTTCATCAGTTCGACATACATTCTTGTGCTGAGGGGGTTTTCCCTTTCCTTTTGCCGCCTTTTGCTTGCTTGCTTGCTGGTGGAAAACCCGGACGGACGGAAAATATGCAAACGTTTGGGATTTTTAATGTGTTCACACTGCCCGAGGGTGAAAGAATGCTTCGCGTAGGTTGGGCTACGGATTGCCAAGGACTACCTTCAGTTGTTCTACCGCTGGCCGGATGGCTAAAACGGGCCGTAGGTTGTGAAGGATCACGTTACTGTTTATTTGAAATGCGTTTTCTATCGTTTCATGTGGTTTAGCTATTTGTTTATGGGTCGTGTTTATTGATTACCTGGTTTTTCCCCTATTTTTTCACACTGTTTATTTATTTTTTCTAGTAAACTGATTCCATGTTTTTGTGCTAGATACAACTTACAGCACAAACAAATGGTGTCAATACTAAGTATCGTGTCAGGTCAGTACTGGCTTCAGGTGGTTGCTGTTTTTGTTTAGTGTGTTTTAAGCACGTAACGCCTTCGCAAGTGCCACCGAACGCCACCGACAACGCCACGACGACAAAGAACGTAGCAAGTGCAACAATTAAAGCCTGTGCAAAGCGTTCTACGTCTGGCACATTCCGTGTCGGTAAAATGTTTTCCATTCTTTTCTGGAAAACTTCCGCCACCTTAAATGAAGGCAGTCACCGTGTGACACGAGCAATGCCGCCGCCGCCACAGGGGAGCAAACAAGGCTAATAAGATAGATAATTGCTCGTTTCGGTGTACGTTTGCGGGTGCATGAGGGAATAATTGGCATACAAAGGGGAAATTGATTTCCTTTTGCGTGAATTCTTCCACAACCGAGCGAATGTTTGTTACTGCTTTCGGTTACCACAAATGCGGTTTAGCTTTGTCACATGTTACTCACCGGAAAAACCCGCCAATTAGGAAAGCGAAGCTTCGAGTGAAGGTTTATTTTTATCCGGGTAATGATGCTCTTTTTGGCAGATTTTGAGTGTACGTTTGTGGCTTAAAACATCGTTTTTTGAATAATTTGTTGGTTGCTAAGAATTATGTTGTAAAAATAGTCGCAAGAAACATGTTATCTAGCATAAAACCTCATTGTTGCTGCTGGATGTTATTAATAGAAGAAAAAAATCGACTCTTCACAATATAGCTCATATAGGCTTCAATATTTGACAGCTGAATACTTTTAAATGATTACTTAAGTATTTAATATTCAACTGGTCTAACAAAATTAAATTAAAAATAAAATAGTATTGTGTCTTTGAGTATGCTATTTTTGTCGAAAGGGTTGCAAATATTAGCATACCTTCGGGCGCACGGGAAAGCTCATCGACGTGCACCGATTGCCCCGCGCTTGTTTCTTTGTATTCGCTCACACAGACTCACTAAAGACTTCTACAACATGAAAGTGTTGCTAATGAGTAAATTACCAACGTAAACGTTTCCAACAAGAAACTGTACAACACCAGTCAAAGCGCCGCATTACACGGCACTCTGCAGGGATCCACTCAACGATCTTGAGCTCATTTTCCACGACAAGCACAACCCCGTTAGGCTCATTACGGTAATGATGAAACCGTCGTTCTACAGCGCACACTTTTCAGCGAATCAATAAACCCACATTGGAAGGAAAATTCTATTTTTCACTGTTTATCGAACCTGAAAAAGCAGTTTTACGCCTGAAGTTATGCATTGTGAATGTTGTGCACCGACGGTCGAACGGCAGGGAATTAATTTCTTGACCAGTTGTTGAGTTTTTTGCCCGCGCGAAAATCGTGCCATCATTAAACGGTCGCAATGCACTTTGCATCATAATGTTGTTGAATGTAAATTGTTAAAATCACTAGCCGCTGGCCAAATCGTTAACCATTTACCATGCGTACTTGAGCAATACTTGGACTGCATTTATTAGATTTTAATGATCGGACAGCGCTGCTTACGGAAGGAGTAAACAAAAGCTTACTGATTCTTGAATAGTGTGTACTTACAGCCGTGACCTTTGCTACGCATTTGACTTGACAGAAGTCACAGTAATGCCGATCAAGCGGGGCTACAGTGTCTTGAGTTTCATTCCCATACAGTGTTTTCAGTGAATCGATACTAGACCGTGAGTGAACATAAAACGAAAAGCAACATCCAACAACACCGGGCAAGAAACAAACAGCCCCAACCCCAGCGTCGTAAAGGAGCCAAATCCTTCACCGTGAAAATGTCACGGCTGTTGATGTGCACCGGTATCTGTGTGCTGCTGCTACTCAGCACCGGTTCCGTCGTGTGGGGCTACGATGGTACCGCCCCGTACACCGTGCACCGTCCGCTCGAAACACTGTTCCGGGGTGCTGTCACCGGGCCGAAGCCCGGGCTAAACGGCAGCGGTCCACACGCTGCCCACGATTCTCACGGTTCATTAGCCAGCGAGCAGCAGCAGCATCAGCAGTCGCAACGGCAACCGTTGGCAGGCGGCGCTGGGATGCCGGAGCATCGGATGGCCGGTTTCGTGCATCGGATGGTGGAGCCGGGAGGGTCACCGGTAGCCGGTGGCCATCATCGTTGGCACGCGGATCAAAGGCCGTCGGAAGCGTTCGGTGTCGGACCGCTGCCAGCATTCCAGCGTGCCCTTCCGGCAATCGATATCGGCGGACAGGGCGGTGTGGATGGTAAGTGACTGAAATTAAATTTAACCAAGGCCCATTTTATCTATCTCCTGTTGCCTGAGGAATATTCCGGATGTGGCTGTGGTGTAGTGAAGCTAGTATCAATTCTAGCAAAAGCCCACCCAGTCTTCTGAAATAAGGAAGAGTGAGAAATGTGTTACGACTAGCATTGGAGTTCTATAAATGTCCTGCTCGCTTTAAGAGGACGTAGGTACAGGTAGAGCCAAACTCACGTGCTGATAGAGGAAAACAGGTCAAATAGCAACCTTGTTACGGTAATGCTCGGACAAAGGGAACCATTTAGGCAACAGCCTCCCATGCACCACGCGTAGGATCGTAATTGAGATTGATAACGGATATCATGAATGGTGATTATGGTGAGCAGAAGACGCAGAACCGGCCGAGCTGCTCCTAAACAGTCAACACATACGGCCACGTGCACGATCGGTTAATGCTTACTTTTTCGGTACAGAGAAACTCCTGCACCTACCATTTACGCCTTGCATTGGAGTACTAAATGAGGGAAAGAAAATGCGAGAAATACTATTTACGTCTGTGTTGGTGCTTGTCGCGTGAGACATTTATTCGTCTCCATCGGTACCCATCCGGATATCCGGAACCGAAGTATAGGCCTCCTTAGGATCAAAGCGAATAGAACCCATGATTCCAGGAACGTGGGTTAATCATTAACCCCCCCGGAACATAATCTGGCAATCAATTTTACTAAACGGTTCAAATGAAACTGACACTCACGTAGACCTGGTGAAGGCGGGTATTGGCAGCCACTTGTAGCAGGTTTTTGGCGGAGAAGCGAAGGGAACTGATACCTTTTTTCGCTCATCTTCTTCCTTTTTATCAGTTTCTCTTCGAAGCTCTTTTCCGAAAGCGATGACAATGCTTATTGAATGTGAGTTCTTTCGATTGACTTTTTGAGTGTACTTCACCATTGAGTGCGTAGCTTGACGTTGTCATCGTTACGTGTTTATTGATTTCACTTACACATGACTGTTGAAATTGGCTTGATAAGTGATGCATCCCGTGAGAGGTGGTGACCTCCTTTTTAAAGTTGAAAAGTTCTTTTTTATGACTGTCGTTTACATTAGCAGACAGATTTAATTCTGATGTTCTAGAACAGATAAGGCAACATTTCGGTAAGGGTCTTGTTTACTGCACGCACAAACGTGAAGCGTCTATTTGAGCTGCTTTCTAGTAAGTGTACCATCTTTACCGGAATGCATTTCAAGGAAGTAGGAGGTGAAGATAGAATCAAATACAAGGTATTTTATTTTAGGTCAATTGATCTTAAGAGCATGTTTACAAGAGTTTATGGCGTAGGGTAAATACTAAGAATACTAAAATCGTTCTAAATAAAGATTCAGCTTACTGGCGTTTATTCGTCTTTGTACAGTATAAGATTGGGCAGTAAAAACTACATCAAACGACAAACCTTAAACACCAAACAAGGTTTTCCTTGATTAGACTGTTCAAACTTGAGCGATGAGCGCCTACAAGTATGCAAAATGGATTCTAGATGCTTGAGTGATAGACCTCCTAAAAGTATGCAAAATGGGATGTTTGATGCATTAGTAATAGAGAGCCTAAAAGTATGCAAAATAGGGTTTTAGATGCCTTTTATTATTTATTAATCAAGAAGTGGCTTCATTTACATAATTAATTAACTGGAAGCTCAAGATTTGACTTAATTAAACAACCATTCGTACGATACTGTATTGATAAAGCCGTCTGTTGTGGTAGTTATCGCGATACATCAACGCTTGGCTGCTCTATCGACTCATCTTTCTTCCTCCGATACGCTTTACCAAAGACGGATGATAATTCCCACAGGAGCTAAGTGTTCGTCGCACACACACACTCACTGACAGAGAAAAATCCCTTATCTTCAAACACCATTCAATCACGAAACAAAAATACTCACTTTCCCCATCGCCCAAGCACAAACAGTTTTGCTTGATTTAGTCGCCTATTGTCGCCTCCGGGGAGCGTCCTGAAACTTCCTCGATTTTTCACGCCCCTTCACACACACACACATACGTGCGGCCCGCCACTCACACTTAAAAGCATCCTACCTGCTTCCTTCAAATTTCAGATTTCATTGGCCACGGGGGACCACCGCCGCTGGACATACCGCAGGAGCCGCAGGTCCTCGACCCGGCCGACAACGAGATCGGCGACAATCCGCTGCTGCTAGCCGCACTCGGCGCCATTAGTGGACCGCGGGTGGTCGACCACGAAGAGGCGGCTCCCTCCCCCCACCACCACCACCCCCAGCCGACCGGGCGCATGATGGAAAGCATCGATCTGATCCGGGAGCAGCTGGAGCGCATCAAGCAGGAGGAGGACATCGAAATCAAATCGAATCTGCTGATGAAGCTGCTGACGGAATTGCCCGAGGGACCGCTGCCGATTGTCTACATCGAGGATGCGGCCGGCAAGGCGGGCTCGGTGCGACGCACGCAAGTCGACGGAGATGACACAACCGACGGTAGCGACGCCGCGCTCGAAGACGATGACGATGCCGAGGACGACGAGGAAAGCTTTGGCGAGGAGGATGGACCGCTCGGTGATGGTGGTCGAATGCGGACGCAGCAGCTCACGCCGAACGGTGGCAAACGGTCCGGACGGTACTACAGGCGCTATCCCTGGAAGCGTCAGAACGCACGCAGCCGAACGTAAGTGTGGAGCACGAGTTGGAATGAAGAAGCAACGTGGAATTGTAAATCGAAATTGAAAGAAGCATTTGGTAGGCGATGGGATCGTGAAACGATTCGCGCCGGTTTGTAACGGTGGGATTCTCGAAAATCGAATCTAAACAGCTTTCATTGTGAGGTGTTGTTTTGCTGGAGAGAGAAGAAGCGGTCTGTTTGATTAAGGAGTGGGCTTTTCCTTTTCATTCTTTTGGTAGGAGTTTAGTTTCAAAAATAGTTTCTACCATTAGTGCAGCGTTTTTTTGAAGGCAGAGGTTAATGTTTTTGTTTAATTCTAAATTTGTCGTTTTTCGTTTCCAATAGTGTAACTGTCTCTTATATGTTTATCAATAATAATTGATAAGATAATTTCAATAATTTTTAAAGATTGGATAAGATATGTTCAGTGACTTTATAATTTTAAAATGTACTAAAAAGCAAAAAAATATTTAAATGTTAACATTTAGAATTAACATACTTGTTTCATTATCTTTTTTCTTACTATAAAGGTTTTGAAAAGCACAGCCAACAATAAAAATGTTTTAGCCTTCAAAATGATCCATTTCATTATATTATAATTAATTTTTTTATGTTTTTAGTTAAATACATTTACAATACATTTAAATATTTAAGTATTTTCCTGTTAAAGGAAGGAAGACATTTTCTGCCATTTTAAAGGAAGTATGTTCAACATCATTACAATTGTCTTTAAGGCTTTTAAAATACAATTCAATTGTATATACAAATGGCAGGTGAATCCTGACCGACATTCATGCATTTTAAATTTATTCATTATTTCCCCCAAAGACATTCAGCCATTGCAATATTTGGACCCCAATTTGTCCTGATTTGCATTTCACTAACGTTATACCTTTCTTTTTTTGCATCCCCTCTTCCTCCTTCTATAGCTACGATGCCGAAGCCCGCTACCTGTGCGTCCCGAGCCGTGAGGACGTGTTCAAGCTGCTCGTCGGGCTGCACGAAAACCGAATCGGCAACCACCAGAAGACGGTCAACTTCTGCAACCGAAAGCGTCCGGCCAAAGCCATCTTCACAAACATCCGCTTCCTGGGCTAAGCTGGGCAACCCTGCCGCCAAGTCCGAACGTCATCACAATGAACAAAAATGCAAGGCCAAAACGGGACCGCAGGTGATCGACACCGGTTCCGGATCCTCTACCAGCAGGCGAGAAGGCTCAAAGGATCCGATCGGTTTGCTACAGCCCTTGCCGCACGTGTCCCGGTTACGCTGGTTTCCGCATATTTTCATCAACACACGACACGATACGCAAACTGTTACCCAAAACCGCTCTCCATTGTATCCACAAGTGTAGGAAAGTGAAGAGAAAACCCCCCAGTAAAATAATCTGTAAAACTGTTTTCCATTGTCCGCTCGTGTCCGCAAAAAGAAGAAAAAAACAATCTTTAATCCGTTTTTAGTCGATGGATGGGAGAGGAGAAGGTCGGGAGGGCGATGATTGGGAGTGAGCTTGTTGCTACATGGGCACAATCCCTTCCATACAAACAATTACCCATAAATATGTATACATTTATACCCTCCCGTTGGGCAGAACATTAAAGAAAACCCACAAAAAAAAAGAAATCAATTAACAAACACACACACACAGACACACATCCTCAGCACAATGGCGCCTATCTTATTCGTATTAATATCCGTTTTCCTGTTTGGGGCAAATCCTCCGTGTGTGCGTGTTGTCATTAAGATACAATCATTTACCAGTACCATGCACAATTTTGTCCTCGTCTCGGGCCGGACACGTGTTCCCCCGTGTGTTGACATCCCGGTCGGGTTGATCGAGATCGACAAACAGGGACAGGAGGGGAGGGGGGGAGCCGTGCACGGTCCCGGAAGCGGGGATCCTGGGAGAAATAGACTTCAGGGCGGCTGGGCGGAATATAAAAGGGGCATATGAAACAAAAACAAAAAACAAAAATACATAAATAAGCAAACATAAAAAAGGGCTCAAGCATACTTTAAGCAAAAAAATATATAAAAACTGTTCCAAACCTGTACGATATAGCTCTGTATGTAGGTGTATTTGTGTGTATTTCAAACATTTGGCAGCAAAAGAGTAAAAGCAACACAAAACAAAAGCAAAACTGGGGGACTGCTGATGACGGTGACGGTACGCGAGGTGAAAGTAGGGACATTCAACACACCCGAGGGGCATAAGGGAGGGTCAGAGAGATATGAAGAGAGATGGGAATTGTAATATTGTAAAAATCATATGTTGACAACCAATACAAAAGGTCCCGAAAATGGGAAGCAAAACTTAAATACAAAAAAAAAAACAACCTTCACACATTCAGACACAACAAACAACCCCATAAATAACTAAGTCAATCCCTTTGTAGTGGCATAGTTTGTCAGCAGAGGATAGGACGAGACAAGGAGATAGAGATGGCGTGTGCGGGAGAGGGAGATAGAAGATAAGGAGTTTGAGAAGGGGAGGAAATTAAATTCTTACAAAAAAAATATAGCACAACCGTAGAAAAGTAGAAAGAAACTCTTTCCAGCCCATCCCGTTTCTCCCTATGCCCTCTTCGCTCATCTCTCTCTCTTCCGCTCGCAAGCACGCCCTATACTGATACAAGTTTCAATTTACATTTCAAACACAAAGAAATAAAAAAGGAAAAAACGTAAAATTAAAAAAAATAATAATAAAGTTGTGGAAAGAATCCTGTACTTACACATTCAGCATGGCAGATATTGGTGGAATATGGTGGCTCTTTTTTTCTCTGTTTTTCGTTTGACATTTTCCGCGCACGGGCAACGTCTCGAAACGTGGAGCAGACAGGGGTGGAAAGAAAATGAAAAATAGTTTTACAAGCAAGCACCAAGTTGCCATGGTAAGGCTCGCCGGTCTGGGTGGTTGTTTCAAAAGCTCGGTTGCTGTTGACGGGAATGGAAGAAAGAGCTTGATCAAAGCAACAGGCGGCGTCGGTTGAAGACGAACCCTCCCGAACTGTCAATGCTTGGACTTTGGTAAACAACGCTGACCTTAATTTGGTTTATCCCATTTTCCGCTGTCGCTGTTTGCTGTTCGGTCGAAGGTAAGTTTGTTCTTAATTACGTCCACTTACTGCGAACTGTGGCTGGTTGGAATTAAGCTTTTCGTGCGAAATTTGATCACTTTTATGTTGTTCCTTTGAAAGTGAGGGCGCTTTCAGGAACTGTTGCGAACTTTATTTAATTTACAGCAGCATTACAACTTTACCGCTGACCAATTAACACTGCGCTGAGTTACTTCAAACTGCATACAAAAGGTAAAAAAACGTTCACCTTGACTCACTTGTTTGGTGTAATTAAGGTCGCTGCACTTGCAACACACAATTTTGTCACATTACCGCAAACCAAATGCAGTTTAAAAACAAAACAAAAAGCAACCAACATATCCCCCAAACATGAAAGGGTTCGTGGCTTATTTGCATAATTTCCTCTTTTTCTTCATCCCTCTCAATGTGTGTGTGTGTGTGTGGTTTGCGCATTGAACGCTTCATTCCATTGTTTGCTCGAGCGTAATGCGTTTCCGTGTCGTCCGGACGCACTTTCGATCTCATTGTGAGCTGGCTGTTGTTTGTTTGTCTGTTTGCTTTGGCTTTACGAGAAGCGGTGATTAACGGCCGGATCTGTTGCGACGAACGGAGTATGCTTCGTTTGCTTTAGCTTCGAGATCGTTTAATCGGCCCCGTTGGGTGAGAGTGTTTTGATACGGTTGATAGTTTCATTTTTCAAAACCTTAACTTACCTTCCATACATCGCCGCGCCGAAACAAATGACACACGACATAATTATGTGATATGGTAATACTAACCCGAACCATCATCATTTCTCAAAACCTTTTGCAAGCAAGCTCTCCTGTCTTGCGTTCAATCATTTTAACCCTTTTTTCTTGCTCACCATGTCACACATGATAAACTGTGTCCATTTGCGTACCCAATTACAAGCCACAGCACGTCGGCGTAGCGCAAGAAACAATACGCCAACGCCCACGTGCGCCTTCGCTTATTTCTACGCGAGCCAATGCGCCAAACAGCAGCCAGGCGACCTATACTGTCCCCCCCCTGAGTTCGTACATTATGCATGAAATAACACTACTGCTAATGGTGGATGACAAATGTGGTCGCCTCCCGAGGAAGCCTCCCGTTTGTCGGCCCGCTTGTAAAGGAGCGTGCTGGGAGCGTAAAGAAAAAGGGGTAACAGAGCTGACAAATGAGTCCGGGAAGCGTCTTGGGAAAACGAACCCAGCCCCAGAGGTTCGCAGTGGAGCAAATTGAAATGAATCTATCGAAGAACGAACAGACCAACCTGTTGCACCGTTTCCGAAAAGCGAAATGTACTGTACTGCACAATATCATGCGGGTTAGTATAAAATGCGTCTATATTTATCTTCATATTATCTCTCCGCATACACGGCGTGACGACTTGGGCTAGAAACGTCCTAGGCTAAACACACCGGCTTAAAGATCCACAACCAGTCCAGCTTTAATCGAAGCCAATCGAGCGTGGAGTAAAGGCATCGGTTCGGTCCGGCGGCCGGCATAGCCGGTGGAAGCGGCACAATCTTCTGAGAATGGGGCCACAGCCCCACAGGTCGTTGATGAAGCGCCGCGGGCTGCTGTTGACTTTCCTGGACCGCCACGTTTGGGACGTCCTGCGGGCGTTTGATTGGTTCCGCTTCGTCCAGATTGTACCAGTAGTAATGGTGAGTGATTTGTTGTTGCGTTGTGTTGGTCGTTTGAACGGTATGGACCGGAACGGCCGTCGCCAACTGACGGCCCTCCGCACGTGCCATTTCGAAGCTCGGCCTATTCCACACCGGACGCTCTACCATGCGCTCCCTATCGGTTCCATCGCTTCGCTTCAGTGGGAACCGTTGTGGACACTCCTCCTGATAAACGTCCAACACAAAGCCCTGTACGGTGGGGAACCGTCCGGCGCGGGAGTAGATGCGAATGGGTTTGCTTGGATAAGGGCCAAAGTCAGCCGTCCGGTAGACTTGCCCCGTCCGGCAGCCGCAGATGCGCTGTCCATCGATCTCCACAAACCCACCGGCACAGCCCGGATATTGGTCGTTGCCGAAGAGGAAAAACTTGAAGCTGATTACCAGCCGGCAGGTGAGTGGGGAGTGCCGCTGTACCTGCACCACACAGTCCTGATTGGGGGTGACTGGGGAGGGGAAGTTCGCACTGGAGAGGTAGAATCGGCGCTGGTTGAAAGCGTTCCGGCAGCACGCAGGGCCAAGTCCAGGGACGAATGAAACTTGATTTTCGGGCTCAACGCCTGCTGGAGTGCGTTCCGTCGTTGGTTCGGGGAATTCAGGTCGTGATTCCGTTTCCCGGACTGGTGCGTACCCAGGTGGAGCTGGTGCTCCGAGTGATGTGGTGCCTTCCGTGCCTCCCGAAACCGTTGGATATCCAGGGTAATAGGAAGGATATTGAGGGTACTGTGGGACAGGTTCACAAGGTGCTGTAGGACATCCTGGAGTTGGTGGTTGTACTGGAACGGGTTGCGGATAGGGTGGATAATACGGGTACGCAGGTCCACAGGATTGAACTCTCGGATCGCATGGAAATCTTGGAGGTTGTGGTGGAACAAATGGAGGAACTGTAGGCACCGAACATCCCCACGGTGGATAGGAACAAGGCACTTGAGAACACGGGAACGTTTGTGGTGGATACGGCTGCGATGGATAGACCGGAGTGGAAGGACTTACCGGTGGCAAGTATCCATTTCCTCCCGGGTTAAACTCTGGCGGTATATCCTGACGACTGCTCACATGCTTCACATCGTTCGACACGCTTTCCGGTCGCTCTGTGGCACCCTCTTCTCCGCTCGATTCTGTTTCATCCGCAACTTGGATCGTCGTGTACATGGTGTACGCCGTTGAAGACTCCGCCGCCTCATTGTCCTCGCTACAGGGCTGTCGGGTAACCAGCAACCGAAAGCCACGTCCCGAGCCCCATCCATCGGTCACAAACTTAACCCGCAACACACCACCCGGTGCATCGTACAGCTTCGATCCGATCACCGTACCGCACAGCACTTCCTCCTCACCGATCACTAGCCGGTCCTTGCTGCAGTTGCGCGAGGGTTCCAGTGAAAACTCCAAAAACTGGAAGTGATACTGACTGCTGCAAACGAACGGTGACTTGAACGTGTACTCGCAGTGGAGATGCCCTTGGTAGTCTGCAGGGAAACCAGGCGATCGGATCTCACTCTGCAATCGTTTGTAAACGCCACCACACTCTACCACACTGCGACGATCGCTCGACAGTGCAAACGCATCCGAACGGTCCTGGAGCTTCTGCGCGGCATGCACATCTTCGTAGTCATTGATCATCCTGAAGTAGGCTTCGGTTGGCGGACGTCCGTTCTGAACATCCTCACCCGTAACCGTGACGACAGCACCGGATGACGCGATGGCGAGTTGTAATAAGCTCAACCGTAGCGTGAACTTTATAATTGAGTTTGCGATTAGCTTTGCCATTACAATGCTGGGGAGTTTGGGGAGTTCACAGTAATTACGTTCTATTGCACTCGCACTCACAATCCCTCTCAAGACAACATCTTGCCCGGAACATTGGCAAAAAGCAACTTTGTTTCTTCAACTTTCGTCCACTTTGCACTCAAAATTGATACTAGCGTTGTTTGCGGCTTCTAAAACCCACTGTGGCCACACGCCGCAAACTGACCCGGTCCAATCCACTTCAGCTTCAACTTCCAACTGATCAAAGTATCGGATAAGCGCGCAACTTTTGAGCTCATCAATATTTTAATGAGTGTGTCGGTAAACGTACCTCCCAGGACGACTCACTCTCTCGCACTCTTCTCCCCCATTCACGTTTGCAACACTCGCTCTCGTGCCTCGTCTTTGGCGAACGAATGGTGCTGACGGCAGGAAGATGGTTTTAAAGTTAAGCCTTTGTTGACTTTGGAGTTTACTTTACCGCGAGCGCCCATTTGCTCACCCACCAGTTCCATTGCGGGTATTTCCAAAACTGAACTCCCCTCCCTTTATCTCTCTGCCTCACTCATTGTTTGTCGCGCCCTTTCATCGCTTGTGTTGTGTCACTTCCGGCCGGTGCAAAAGTGAAACTTCTATTGCGTTTCCTGTTCCACCTCAAGGGCCGTGTCCCCAAATTCCACTCCAACCCCGAGATGATGAAATGTCCCATCCTACAGTATCGTGTCCAAGTCCACTCAATACTGGACGTTGTTTGAGTTTGACGCGAAAGTGGCCAAAACCGGTGCCCTTTTTCCCTGATGTACCAGCACCAAGTACTATATCGTCATCGTAATCGTAAAACCAACCAGTCTGAGGGCTCTATTAAGCTGCCGTAGAGTTGGGGACAATTACGCACGTCTTTTATTATGCTGCACCACCGTCAATCGTCGGGTATCGGCGGGTTCTGGCAGCTTGATTGCTTCATCGAAAAGCTTTGCTAATCTGTATTTCTTGTTCACGGTAAGTGACTTATACTGCCGATTGATTACACTTTATGAGGTTCTTAGTGTCGGATCTCGGGAAAGGGACATCCGGTATTCATAAATCGCTGCCCACAGGAGAGTGGGGCAATACTTTGAGGGAGTTTGTAAGGGATTACGACATCTATTGGAGGAAGTTCCGATAGGAATAGATCAACTTTAAGAGCTATTTAATTACCACGAAGGAATCTTGTAGAATATATTCTGGGAAAAGGACAAAATCGCGAAATAATGCTATAATATCATTTATTGAGATAAAATTATCCTTATTGACTTATATTAACAATCAAACTGGAACGTTCTGGCTGCTCTGCTACTCTGTGGGAGTGTAATAAATGCACAAAAAAAATGATACAAATGCACTTCCCACACTCAACGCTTCAATCAAACAGATTGATTTTCCCTCCAATCCTTTGATGCATGTTCCAAAGGGTGTGTGCATCAATTTCAAAGAATTAATTATTTCACTCTTCACTGCCCACCACGCAAACATTCGAAAAGTGTCGTTTGTTTGCATGAATCATAACCTTTTTGGAGCATCATTTTGACCACAAAAACAAACGATAAGTATTAACAATTGGCGCTTCAAAGTCGTGCAAACATTCAGCAATAATTCACGGGACAGAGGTACATTCCAGCCAAGATGACCATGCTAAGAAGCTTGGCATGACATCATCACTTACGCTAACGTTTACTTGAGGACACACCTTAGCGTTCATAGAACAAAAACAAGAACAAACAGTCCACTAGCGTTGCCAGGTTTCGCGGGTCACAGTTCTCCATCCATCGACCACAGGCATCCATCTCACAGCTTACTCTTCACGTACTGATCCGATTTCCGATCGAGCTGGGCGTAGATGATGCCCGCCGGCTTGTCCACCGGCACGTACACCGTCTCCTCCTTCAGCTCGACCTCGTTCACCACCTTCGGGAACTTGCTGAAGTCGAACGTGAAGTAGTGCTTGTTTGGCATCGTCATGTCGATGGACGAAATTTCCGGTATCGTCTCCAGCACCTGCTTCTCCGCCAGGTAGAGCGTGTTCTGGACGCTCGGCGAAAAGATGCCTTTCTCCGTTTCGCCCGCAAAGTTGTTCAGGATGCACTGCTTCACCTTGTTCCAGCAGTAATCAAAATCAACGCCCGTCACGGTCGAGTACTGCCAGGAGGAACGGACCACCGTGCTGAAGATACGGTCGTGCTGGTCGGGCAGCGAGCGATACTCATCGTTGACAAAGTTCACGAACGCCGACTGTGTCGTCTTGAGGACGCGCAAATCCGTCAGCCCACTGATGACGGTCGGTTTGATTTCTGGACCGGATCAGAAGATTGAAAATAGAGCATAAGTGACACTAGCGGAAAATTGAATTATCACGCCCCTGTTTCGCTTACCGGTTCGCTTCTGCGTGACGTCCGTGTACCGGATGGCGGTCGGCGTGAAGACGAACGCGTGATTATGCAGATCCTTGTACGGGCCGGTACCGAAGCCCATCCGCGACCACGGATACTCCTCGATGTGTATCGACACCTCCTCCACGTGCGAGTACTTGCTGAGAAAGTGATGACACAGCAGGATGCCAAACTCTTCCGGTGACTTGAGGCCGTGCTTGCGCGCCAACAGGTAGACGGTGTTTTTCTGCGAATCCGTTGCCACAATGTCGCTGTTATCACCTGCCAGCATCGAGAGATGGGGGAAAAACCATAAACAAGCATTCCATTAGGCTCTCGCAGGAAGTTGGCTTCGGCACACTGCTTACCCTCAAGATAGTCCTTCTGGCTGCGTAGCTTCAGCTTTGTGCCCACCTCAAACTCTTTTATCGTGTGCACCAGCCCGTTGCGCACCACGTGCATCACCTTCACGCTGTCCTTGCCGTACCCGTAGTTGCTGATCAGGAAGGGGGAGTTTTCATTCTCCAGGTATCCTTCCCGGCTTTCATCGATCAGCTTTCTGGACATCATCTTGGAAGTGGTGTGTTGGGTCAAGTGCGGAGTTTCCGGGTTTGGTTGCTTCGATGGCGGATGCGCTTCTCCGGATAGGTAAAGGTAAAACGGTTCAATTCGAACCCACTCCTAGAAAGCATGATTTGAGGAAGAAGCAAGACACATCAAAAGTAGGTTAATAATTGACCGTTGCATGTAGCAATCAACGTCGGACGGAGCTTTGCAGAAAATAGCTTTTCTTCAATTCTTCGCTTCTACCATTCTACCACAAATTGCATGAATCATTTCCCAGCCTGACCTGGCAACCCTGGTGAAGGTGAACCTCCGTTACCCCATTCTACATACTTCAGGGTTCATCAACACGACCACAATGCGTTCTCCCTCACTCGCTAAAAAAACGAAAACCGGTTCGTCAATGGATGTTTGGCTGCAATTGTAACACATTTACTACAACTGCTCTGTTATTACGCTTATCCTTTCCTCTGTTTAGATGTGCCCATTCGCTGAAAATGACGGATGAGGCCCCCATGATAAGAAGGCATCCACAAAGGCCAGTGGGAACCGGTTTAAAACCATCCACCACTGGATTGACAGCTGTTGTATGCGCGACGATGACGTCGTCGACTACGTGCGGAAGCTGTGCTGTTGTTCGTTTTGTTGCGCCCTGTTCTTTGCCCAGATACCAGCGAGTCTGTGGGTCGTAGCGTGACATTCGCATTTCCGCGGGCCATTTACGATCCCTCTTGCGGTTGCTTATCATCATTCTGTCCCAATTCAATAGGTTCAATCGGCAAAAGGCAAAAAACAGGCGAACGCTAATCGCTCGGGCGAATCCCGTTTTCGTATGCCCTTGTCCTCAAAGTTAGACGAATTGCCCAAAAAGTGACAGCCCTACTAATGCTGATAAGCGGGTGGTTTTTTTCTTTTGCTTTTTTGCCAATTTACAATCTAGCAATCGAATGGCACCCATCGGCTGCTATTTGGATTATCTAATCAAGCAGGTTCGATACGGCAAAAAGATGACCTGAACCAATCGACGGACAGGTGTCAAACGATCGATTAAATTCTATTGCATCCCCAAAATAGCATCCTACAATTTTGATTGGACAACAATGGGAAAGCAGACCGGCTTTCTGACTGTCCGGGACACTCCGGACAGAAAGCGAACGTGCCACACTGCACGTACCCGCGGATGCGGAATTTCCCCAGCCCCAGCTGTGTGCACTACGCTCATAAGGCAGACCTACGCTATAAGGCAGGTTCTGGTTAGAAAGGTTATCAGGGGTGTTGCCTGCGGGCTCTGTCACAAAAACAGAACCGTTTTTGCAGTACCACGCAACCACGATGGAAGTCTTGGTTGTTGACAGGAGCCAGGCCAAGCCAAGCAGCCAAGAACAAGAAACGGGATGATGAACCCCGGTGGCGAGATAACGATGACGTGGTACACTGTCCGTGATCATCATCACCACTCTGCGGCAGATGGTTGCGCAGGGAGTAAGGAAGAATTTCATTGAGCATTAAATGAAATGATTTGAAATTGGAAATGGACCGGAAATTGTAGTTTTTATTTGACTGTGAGACGTCTTCATTAGTTGGCGATCTTTTTAATGCACTTAAAACCTAGATTAATTGATTGAAAAATGGCAGTAATGCTCTCAAACGATCTTTATTCTTCCGAAGTCCAAGTAGGCTTCAAGTTCCTTTATGAGCTGATATGTTTGTTATAAGCACTTAGTACATGGAGGTACAATGTATAAAAAAGCACTTTGCACTAGAGGTCAAAGGCCTTTAAAGATCTTCAGACAATGGTCCAAGCTATTCCAATTTGATTACGATGGAGAGAGATGTTTCATCTTGCTTGTGGTATGGATTATGAGCAACATACTAGAATCTTCATATAACAACATCATCAACTATTTAGAACAACATATTTAAACCCCTCTTATAACATAGACTATAAAAGCGATCTTCAAAGACATCTGAAGATCACCTCACAGCAATGATTCCCATGTGTTGTGAGCACATTCCTCTTTAAGTCACTCCTATCACTGCTGGTGTAACACTTTCACTCACTTCTTCGCATGCACACAATCACAAACATTCTTCCCCAAAATATGTGTAGATGCTACACTAATCCTAATTTCCATGTAAATTCTAGCCTCTTTTTGTCGATCACTTACTCGATTTCTAATCACCGGAACTAATAACGAACGTTCACCAAATTCGCAAAAAATCACTCCACTTATCACTCACACTTGCTGCTGCCACTTGCTGCTGCAACTCACTTGTCAACACTCCTGACTGGACGGCTGCTAGTCTTACCTTGGCCACTGCCACCGCTTAAATGGGGCACGGCAGCGAGAATCGCGAAGATTTTTCCCCACTGCCACGGCCCGAGATCGTTGGGCTCTTCTTCGTGCGCGATCGGTTCGCTTGTTCATTCTACAACGCGGGCTTGCCCCCGTGTGCCCGGTGCTAATCGTTCGTCCGTCTTACCTCCTGCCAGTGGCTCGGTGGCTCGAATTTCCCATTATCAGTCCGGTTCGGTCCGAATTGTTGTCTAATCGACACAGTCGGCCATCGACAGGGGAAGCATTATCGTCATTGTCGTCGCTTCTCAGTTCGTGGCTCGTCTTGCCTGTTACTCTACGTTTACAGCCTCCGCTGTAAGCTGCAATTGCAAGTGTACCGAAGAAGGGGAGGGAAGAATCATTTGTAATGCACTTTTTGTGTGTGTGTGTATGTATTTTTTTGCCACCGCGAGGACAATACCTGCATACCTGAATTGATTGATGATCGACATAAGACGGTCGGCCGGACATTTGTGCGATACAATGCGAATTGTGTGTCAATTCGCTTCCAAACGGTTGCAACACCAGCGACCACGTGCTTACCTGTGTTGCGCTGCTGGCTGTCGCTTCCCTTTTATGTGATGAGGTAAGGCTCTGGTGTTGTCACTGACGATCTTACCAATTATGAGGACAATCCTTGACCGATGATGCACTGCGTAGAAACCAAGCATACACACACTCACACACATAAACACACCCAAACACGGTTGGGGAAGTGATTCAGGAGTTAATGTTGTCGGCTCGACTGGACTGCAGTAAACATGTTGCTCACCCTCTCGCTTGATAAGGGAACAGGGGTGACTTTAAGAAATTCGGTGGTAACGGCTTTGTCTTGTTTGCTAAAACAACCAACAACCACCGCCGCTTGTTGATGCGGTGTGGGCAGTGGGAAAATTTTACAATTTTACATGCGTAAAACAACACAAACATGCGCGTTGTTTACCGCAGAACTGAGCCAATTAAACCAATGGAGCGACTAAGTGTATGGCCTAGAGGAGGTTCATCGATACCACATTGACGTCCCTTGGTACTTGTCGACGGTGTTGGCGGTCTATGGAAGGTTTAATTTTTGCCTCACGTGAACGTCGGCTAATAACAAGATCCACCCATTGCCATGTGTTTACTAAACATTGTATTACCCTACCTCCTCGGGGCGCACCAGCGAGCTGTCCCGCTAGCCTGTTGTCTATTTAACACACCGGTTAGAATTTGTAGCACAACATTGTTTTGTTTTTGCTTTCATCCAGTAACTGGCACCTTCATCCGCAAACTGTTACTTACGCTTATGAAATCATCCACCCGATAGATTGTACGATCGTTCGTCCGGCTAATCGCGTCGCGATCTGATAGATGATTCCTAGAATCAGTTTGCAGGGGATTTGTGGCACGAGCTGGAATCCGGATAAGGACTTTAGACAAAACAAGATGTTGTTTAAACGGTGAGTCCTAACGGTGCCATTTGCCGGCGAAGAGAGCAGTAGAAATAGAAAGAGGAGAAAATGAAACTGTTCTCTCTCTCTCTCTCTGTTCTTAGAACTGTTGTCTGGATGTAGAAATGCAGGCATTATCGCGTGTGTCCTTTAAAGGTGTTCAAGTCCAATTAGATTTCATTGCCACGAGACAGTTTTAAAACAACCGGCACAAAGTATGTCTGTAGTCTTAATGAGTAATGATCACCTTTGATTTGAATTTAATTGTGTTTGTCCCAAAACACAGGTCAAGCAATAAAAGTCAGACATCATAATCATTGCGGTACAGCGAAAGCAGGATACAATATAAATAGTTTAATAATTTGCTCAGTTACCTTACGATAGATATTATTTTTTTAAATATGCAGCTTTTCGAAATAAAAAAAAATATTTGAAATTAAATTCAACATCATTTCAATCGATGCACGACCACTGGTGGGCGTTACATATGTTAACGGATGCAGCCAGCTACACCGCTGTACGCAGCCAAATAACGGTTGTTTTAAGCGTTACATTTGAAATGCGGAAGATACACAGAAGGGTTGATTTTTCGTCTTTTGACTGCTTTCTCATTTCTCTACAACTATATTTAGTGTAAAATTGAGGAAAAACTATAAATATCACGTAAAACATTAATAACTTACCTGATTATATATCTAAAACAGGGGCCTCCAAACTTTTCAGTTCGCGGGCCGCATTGCTTTAAAAATAACAATGTTGGGGGCCATTTGACGCTACCTTTAACTGATGATTAAACGTTTAAATCTCGTTTTTATAACAAAATACTAACGTTACTTGTACAGCTTCGCGTTACTAAAGCTTGATTTTTGTCTAAGAAAAGTAAAAAATACAATTTTATGTGAAAAAGTCATAATAACGTAATATTTATATTAACTCTGGCAAAGTCATCGTGGGCCGCATTATAAGCTCTTGATGGTCGCATGCGGCCCGCTTGCCGTAGTTTGGAGACCCCTGATCTAAAATAATACAAAAATTGCTCATTTTAGTTACTCACAAACACTCCCATATTCCAATTGAAATTGTTTTATTTATTTTTTGTTCAGTAAAATTTGGTGCCTAAAACCAATAGCTATTACCTCCAA
Organism: Anopheles coluzzii; assembly: GCF_943734685.1. NCBI lineage: Eukaryota > Metazoa > Arthropoda > Insecta > Diptera > Culicidae > Anopheles > Anopheles coluzzii. Next base: position 10,739,606 of record NC_064671.1, on the reverse strand, counting down.
TCGAATTCCGATTCACTTTCGTATGGATGCTTTAAAAGCATTTTTATTCATTAGTGTTGCCAAAAAATACTCTGTAAAGTAATTTACCAATAACTTTTCTTTTTTTTTACAAAAATCGTATAAGACACATCAGAAGCAGTGCTCTGGGGTACCTGACTTGGCTTATCTCCATGATAGCGCAGTGTTGAGAAACGTGCTTTGAAAGGTCGAAGAAGAGTTTACGCTGCAATACAGTTGAAGAAATATTATCACTAAGAAATTCCACTCCCTAATATCACACCCGGGTTCCATGTAAAGACATAAGCGACATATTGATTGTCTTTGTAGACAGGTGATCGTTTTCGATCGCTTTGTTTTAACCGTAAACCAGTACTGTGTGTAGAAACATACATGATAAACCTTTCGATCGATATTGACCATAGAGATATTTAGTTATATAAAACATATTAGGATGCTTGTGGCTCGAGCGTGCGGTATTGCTGAAGGCTGTACTGTACAGCGCACTACGAACATGTTGATTTGTGTTGCTTCCATGCGGAAGAGTCAATTGTTTATGTTGCAATAGAAACACATTCCGGGTATACAATCGCTTCAAGATACAATATTGTTCAACTTCAATACCAGAGTTTATATCACTGAGTAGCGCTGAGCTGAGAGGGCAACAGGTTAGGATTTTAGAGAGAACAGTTCAGTTTTGGAGAGAGAATAAGTTGGGTTTAACAGACCCTAAAGATATTGACATGTAAATGCGTGTAAAAAAAGTTGAGATTACAGTCCCTTATCGATCACCCTAGAGGGATCGCAGATATTGGTGGATGGATTTTCAATTACAACTGTCATATAAAGATCAAGAGATTCCTGTTACTGGTAACAACAAAATATGAGTATTTTAAACATACTATTTTCCTTCTGTAAGATTCTAATGTTTAGATTGCCTTTTGCAGTCTATCAGTTCGCATGTATAAAAGGTTTCATTGGGAGAAAAATAACTTCCATAAGACAATAAATGTTCTGTTGATTGATGTTGCAATCAAAATTCAACTCTAAACCGTCTGCATCACGAGATCTTACGACTATTGCGAATCTGTGTGTGATCGTTTCGTTCGGAAACCTGTTTGCAAATGAATATCTAATAAGGATGCCGGTGTTAAACCTTTGATACGCTAAACCTGTTCTGCTCTCACTCTATCTCTGTCTCTTGTGTGGGGATGCCCCATCTCACAACTGTTGGGCTGCGATTGCTGTAATACTCTGTTCTGCTGTATGCTTCGACAGAAACTGCACTTGGATTGCAAGGCCTACTAGTATTGCTCCAGAAAACAAAAAATGCTCAATATTCACTCACTCACTGCTTTAACAACAAAAATGTTAACCATCGTTGTCCTTGCTTCCCTGGGTTCCAAGACTAGAAAGAAAGGCGCAATTTGGGAAGGGCAAAGGCCTAGAAGCGTACCAACTGGCGGAAAGCTTCCGACACGATCAGCGCACCAAGCGCTGTCATGAGTGAAACGGTCTTCATGCTGGCTCCGCTCGCCGTCCGCAGCGATGCAACGGCCGGTGTGACGGGTTCCGATTGGGTCGTCTGAGCAGCGGCAGCTGGTGTGACAGCAGCCTGCCCTTCAGCCGGCGGTGCCAGTGACAGTGGCGGGTGGTTCGGATCGGGAATGAACTGACCATTGGCTTCGTACCGCCCCGGCGTGAACATCTGCGTTAGCGGGTCGAACTGACCCGACTGGAAGATGGTCGTGTCGGGGATGTAGCGTCCCGGGGTGAAGATGCCCGTCGCTGGATCGTACTCTCCCGGTGGAACGTACTGTCCGGTGGCAGGGTAGTACTGGCCGGGCGGTGGGATGTACTGTTTCGCGTTCGGGTTCACCGTGGTCGTTTCGGTGGGTGCAGCAGCAGCAGCATCAACCTGTGGTGCTTGTGCCAGTGGGACCATCGTTTCCGTTCCGTTTGCCGGCGTCTGCTGTTCTCCTTCCGTCGTGGTGGTGGCGTTTTGGTTCATCGTTTCTGCGGCCTCAGAAACTGCTGCTGCCGGTGGTGCTGCAGATGAAGTCGAGTTGTCGGCAGTAGAATCTGGGAACGGAGCCAGCGGGACGGACGCTTGACCATCGGGACCAGGAGCAGCAGGAGCCCCCGCTGGAGGTGGGACAGCAGGTACAGCGGCGGCGGCAGCAGCAGCCGCAGCCGAATCCGTTGCCGGAGCGACTGGAGCTGGTGCAGCAGCGGCTGCTGGAGCGGCTCCCTCTGCCGGACTGGCAGCGGCAGCAGGTGCAGCAGCCGGTGCAGCAGGAACGTTGTTAATGATCGTTACACCGCCCGAACCTCCCTGGCTGTACCGTGTGCGATCCTCCGGACGGAGGGCATTGTACAGGGCGGAACCAGCCGCTCCCGCCAACAGACCCGTTCCAACGCTGGCCGCAATTCCACCGACACCGATGCCCGAGCTTTGTGGCTTGTACGCGCCAACCGGAATGGCCGCAATCGGGAACGAAGGGGCAGGGGCATAGTTCACTGGCGGAGCAACGCCACCGCCCTGGAAGTTGCCGTGCGGGGCAGCGAATCCACCCGCCGGAGGATGATAACCACCGCCGCCGCCAAAACTGCCCATCGGTGCTCCAAAGCCACCCGCTGGTTGTCCGAAACCACCCGCTCCCGGTTGTCCGAAACCACCCGCTCCCGGTTGTCCGAAACCACCCGCTCCCGGTTGTCCAAATCCACCCGCTCCAGGCTGACCGAATCCGCCCGCTCCAGGCTGACCGAATCCTGGCTGCCCATACCCGGGCTGTCCGAACGATCCCGGCTGTCCGAATCCGGGCTGACCCGGCCGGAAGCCCTGATTACCCGGGGTGTACGCTGGCGGTGGCACGTTGAAGCCCGAGTGCATGTTCGGATTGTTGGCGGCCGAGTACGGTGGCGGTGGTCCCTGCGAGTACGGCGGTGGCGGAGCGCCCGCATGCGTCTGGTGCGTGTTGTGTGTGGCCTGCACCGGATATGGCGGCGGTTTCGCCGCACTCGACTGTACCGGAGCGCTGGCCTGCACCGGATAGGGAGGCTTATTCACCGCCGCAGCTCCCGTCGCTGGCTTGGCCTGACTGTTTACGTTCCATCCGATGTTGCGCTGGTTCGACGTGTCGACCGGAGCGGACGGTTTCGGAGCAGGTTTCGACTGGTAGTTGCTGTAGCTCAGACTGCCCGGATTGCTGTAGCTGGAGGAAGAGGAAGAAGATGAGCTTGGCTTCGACACACGGCCCGACGACGAGGACGAGGAGGACGACGGTTTCGAGCGGCTTTTAAACTTGGCCGACTCGACCATCGGCAACAGTGTGGACACGGCCAACAGCGCACAGATGGTCAGCGCTTGCAGCTGCTGCCTATTTTCGTAACACCCGACGCTACGCATTTTTTCGCTCGTTTGCTCGACCGGAGCCACTTTCTCCCGATCCGACCGCGAGCGCGTCTGTTTTACACCTCTCCTAAAGAGGTTTGACCTTCACGGGACTGTTTCTGCGCTTTAATCCGGATTGATCACTTGTTGCACTTGCTACACTACTAATGCTCTTTTTGGCACACGAGTTCGATATATGGGAGGAAAAATTAGGACGAATGTCTCGTCAATCACAAAGTCGTTTTTCACCGCACACAGCCACTCGGAAAATCCACTCCACTGCGTTCGATCGCAGAAACTAAAATGAAGAGAAAGAATAAATAATAATAACGTGTGAAGGTAATCGTGCTCATGGGCATATAGTGATGTGCGTGCAAGGCTTCATTAGAGAGGTTGATGGTGTGCGTGAGATATGAACGAACCAGCGATGCGTGGTAGTGATGTGCGCAGTGACTCGGACCTATCGGGTTGGAACTGTTTTTGTCGAACGGGATTTTGCTGCATGCTACTGTACGAGAGCTGATGTTAATGGCAGCAGGCGAAAGTTATTCAGATTTTTTCCTAAAGTCGAGGCCGGACAGAATGTAAATATCAGCGTAACGAAAAAAATGATAGAAGAACTATAACGCTGGTTAATGGCAACTACTAAAAAACTGAGATAGGTCCATAATTTTGTGAACGAATTTGGTCGACCGAAAATAGAAGCGTTACGAATTGTTGTGAGGTGTTACATAACGTTACAATTTTATTATCAACTTTTTGGTTACGATGCTTTTTCGCCGTGTGACCTCGGCCTATAAAGCTATAAAATTTTGGTGAATTGGTATTTTTTTTAAGAAAAAGATTTTCCATACAATTGTATGCTTTTTAGTTGAACTTAACCATACATCGAACGTTTTATTAAAAGGTATTTTATCTAAAAATAAAACGATTAAAAAAAACAAAAAAGCATTTCGTTGCACTTTTTAAAAGATGGCCAAAACTGCAAAAAATTATCCCATCCAGCAACTAAAGAATGATAAAACTCAATAAAATAGAACAATATTATTTCTAATAAATAACTAAAAGGCCATTTTGTCACAAATGTTCAAACAAGAACCTTTAAAATATAACAAAATTTGAAAAAAATACCATTTCTCTCTTTATACTATAAGGGTAGTCATTTTCCTAGTAATTAAGTAGGATCAGTAGGTGCCAAAAATCTTAAACGACGCCAACCGGCATCAGTAGTCAGTTCAGGTCGGAATCGCTTGCACTTTCTTGCACCTATCGGAATCACTGAACCTACCTTCCTACCTATTGCGGAACCTACTTTGGCATTGCTCGTGCTTTGATGCTTATGGATTTGATTCTGGCTCCGATCTAGCGAACCTATGCATCAGTATCGATTCCAATAGACTCTCCGCACTCGAATCCAAGTACCGTTACAGGAATCGTCGGACCCACCGCTACCACTCTTCATTGCACTGGTTCAAGGACGGTGTGGTAGGGGTACGTGATCCGTTTACGTGGAGGGGATTTCTACACTCGAACGATCGATAACCGCCCGTACACGGAAGATGTGTTTACGCTGAAGGTAACCGCTTCGTGCTTACATTTCCATATTCGTAATGGGCTCTTCAGGTAAGGCCGTCTAGCAAATATGTACCGGTAGTGTGTTAGGGCGACCACACTTGTAGGCGAAAGCTTACACACAAAGCCCGTATTGAGGTGTCACAAAAGCGCGTAACGATGACGTCAGAGTTACACGTCGTTGTTTTGTTTGCGCGTTCGCGATGATTCATAGCCTAGGTGGATGATTTAAAGGTGTAGTACGAGCGATGCAATACTACCCTTCCCTTGGTTCATCATTTCGCTTGATCGAGCAGCTGTGACGTAAATTGACGGCATCAAAACAGCGATCAAGCTGAACAGAATGCGCGCGTTAGGAACTTGATGCGTACGGACAACAAATCTTTTCTTGTACCAGGAAAGATCCTCCAAATGGGAGTTCGGTAGGAGTTCGCTAACGAGCTGGACTTTGAGTGTTGTGGGTTGCAAAACAGCATCCATCGCGCTTACACGATCACGTGCCCCTGCCATGTTTTGCACTCATTGTATCACAGGCGACAGTTCACAATTGGTAAATTGCTTTCACTTCGTCATCGCGTTGCAAATCCCCGTTCGAGTGGGGCTCGACTCGTCAATCTCGAAATAGAACTTCTATTTCACAACATTCTGAAAGCTTCGAATATTCATGACGTCACAGAGGAAACCGGCATTCGTGAGCTTTCCGTGGCGCTACACTAAGAACAAAGAAAGCGGGCCAGTTGAGTGAACCGGTGGACTTGTTGTTGAGGAATTGGATTTGACGCCTGTAATTTACCCCAATTTCAACATTGACCTCCAAGGATTAGCTCTATCGCGAATCGGAAACGACGATTGCGTGCACGCCAGCCAGCCACCTCATAGAGGGTGGTCCCCGTCCATCACAGGAATAACTGGGCAAAGCTATACCTAATGTCCACTAGCACCGACACCTCGAAGAAAGTGTTCGATACGTCCACGAGTTCGTTCGAGTAATCGGTTTGTTGCGTGTCAGCGTGCGGTTGGATCGAAGCAAGCGTTTCAAGCGCCTAGAACAGTTTCAAGCGCCACGTGTTGTTTAGTAGCGCGAGAAGGTTTTGCGCGAGAAAAAGAGAGTGCGCGCCAACAAAGGGCGCTTGTATTTCGCGAAACAACTTTACGATTGTTAACATTTATGTTTCTCAACCACAAGGTGAGCGGCGATAAATCAAAGGAGGAAATTATTTTCAAATTGCAATTTCGATCGTATCGGGAAGATTTGCTGATCATTAAAGAGCGGGGTTGAATTGGAACATTGCGAGTCCGCCGACCGTGACTTGCGTTGAGTGATTGAGTGTTTCATTTTTTGTTTGCAAATTGAATTTTTACGTGATATTACACTTATATGGCCACAGTGGACAGTGGTATACACAAAAAGCACGACGCAAATCACGTTGGCACACTACCGGCTTACACTTTGTTAAATAAGTGCACTGATGACTCGAACGGCCCGGGTAACTGTTTGATCATCTGACGCGCTGTATTCCTACCCCATTACCATAGCCATGTGAATCAACAGTTCCACTAGAATGGAGAAACCCACCCCCCCCCCCCCCCCGCTCCAAAAGTCGGTCGGTGTTTGCGATTGTGCAATAAACAAATGGCTCTGTCTACAGTGTCCGCCCTTCGATAGCGCGTCATCCCCATAATGCTCCATCGATCGACGAGCCGGAGAATAGCCGGCCGATATACGTTTTAATGCAAAAATGTAAAATTTAGCATTCCACACCCCTTCCCTCTTGGGAAAAGCTGGTGCTTTAACGGTGCGGCCCGTGCTGCAAACAATGGAAATGAGCGCCATGAGGCCTCACTGCTACTGGAATGCGCTAATGTGCTATTCGGATGGACCATGTATTTGATATAACCTAACTAGTTTTGAGGTGGAATGCGACAACCGACGGGCTGTAGTGCGTTATCGGCCTGTTGTCTTAATTACATTTATCCGCGAAAACGTGAAAAATCCTACGCAAGCTTGTCTTGCGTAAACAAACCGCTGTGGTGTGTTGTTGGTTCCTTGTTTTGGGTTTTTGCATAATACATACTATTACATTGCTTGCACCTTGCTTTTGGACAACGTTATACGTTGTACTTCCTCATATTTCTCACTATTTTTCAAATTGATTACTCCAACAGACCCACAATACCACAAACCACAAAAAAGAGATGATGAATTTTTCGTTTAACCTTATTTATTACACATATCGTTGTTTGGTTTCTTTAAAAATTCAAACATTGAACATTCGTTTACTCGTTTACCTCGGCTCCCTGCTCCGGCAGACTCTACCTTAACCGGACTAACCGTACTAAAACATATTACAACGCAAACGGGCAAAGAAAAAAACAACAGAGAACAAAAAACAATACTCGCATCGGTCATCGACGCACCGCCCGGTAAAAGGGAAAACTACAAAAAAGTAGTGGCACAGTAACACAACTCTCCAACTCGTTCCCCAACTCCCTTTACAACCCCTGACAGGTGTTTTTCCCCCGATATTTACAATAGACGCTGCTGGGTGCGCGTTGCCCTCTGGTGGCTTAAAAGCGAAGATACTTCACAACGAACGGCAACAGCCCGAGCATCATCGCGATGGAGGACGGCAGGCGAACGATCTCGGCCGCTCCACCCTTCGCCGGTTCGGCCATCGAGGCGGACAGGTCGGGCTGGACGTTGAGGGACGAGTGCCGCACCTCCACGTCCGATCCGGATGCATTCGGTGTACCGTCGGCCGGGGTGGCAGGAGCTGAATCCGGCATTGGGGCTAGCGGGGCCATACCGAGCGGGTTCTCCGATGAGCTGGTTTCGAGGGTTGTGGTGGTGGTGGTGGTTGCCGTAGTTTCACCTTCTGCCGCTGGTGTCGTTGCTAGCGGTGTGGCTTCTGTTGGAATCGGTGCGAGTGGAGCATCTCCATTGGGGTTGGCCGGAAGAGGAGCCAGTGGAGCATCACCGTTCGGGTTCGCCAGTGGAGCAGGTGTCTCTGCAGGGGCTGCAGCAGCAGCAGGAGTTGCCGTCGCAGCCGTCGTTGCCGCTGGCTCTTCCTTCGCGTCCTTCGGCTTCAGTGCGTCGTACAGTGCCGCACCGCCAATACCCGCAGCTAGACCTGCTGCACCTGCTCCGAGTACCGTGCCGATTCCACTGCCCCCACTGGACTGCGGCTGCTCGTAATGGTGCACCACCGTCTGTCCCGGTTGTCCCTGGTAGTGTCCCTGATCGTAATGTCCCCCGGGGACGTACGACGGTTGATGGGGGAAACCACCCGGCTGCTGCTGCGGCACGTATCCTCCCTGCGGTTGATATCCGGGTGCGGGGAATCCACCGCCAGGATGCTGTACCGGTGCGCCCGGGAATCCTTGCGGCTGCTGGACCGGGTAGGCCGGGTAAGCACCGGGCGGAGAGTGTGCCAAACCACCGCCAAATCCACCCCCGGTTGCATTATGACCATGCGAACGGTACACATTGCTTGCCACCAGTCCCGTACCGGCTGCACCGGCCGCTGCAGCTCCGGGGTAAACGCCTCCCGACGCTCCCGGTGCCCCCTGGGGAACCTGCCAGCCGTACGAAGGTTGTCCACCGCCACCATGTGGTGCTCCCACTGGCGACTGCGGGTGTCCACCGGCGACCGGTGCGGAGGAGTAGACGGGCGCGACCGGTTTCGCTGCCGACGCGGGGGCCGCATGGCTCGGCGAGTAGCTCAGCTTGGCAATGTCCGCGTTCGCGTAACCCCGGTGGCCGGTCGGTTTGGTGACGCGCGACAGGGCCACCTTGCGGCCGAGGGCCGCCTGCGGTAGGGCGAGCAGCGCACAGAGGCAGATCGCCAGCAGCTGCCTATTTTTAGGCGAAAGTGAGCGCCTCGTCTGCCTTCCGATGGGTCGTGGGGGCTCCTCGACTAGCATGGTGGTTTTGTTTAACACGAACAACGAACCACTAGCACAGGCAAACACGAAAACACTTATCGGACACCGAGAAAGGGCGTTAGGTGGTGCTTGATCGGCGTACCAACGGCTAATAATATCGTTTGTTGACGGTCACGGGTATCTAGGCGGCTTGTTATCGAACCGCTAGCAATTAGCTTGTGGTGGAGGGGGCTTTTGGGGGTGAAATTTACATACAATCCCGGGAAAAATTCCCCTCTACTCGCTCCCTCGGTACGGGATGTTGAGGTGAAGCTTCTCCAAAGCTTTTTACCCTGCAATAGCGCGTAATTCACACTGGTTTCTCTTGCTGTCCCTCCCGTAAGCACCGCCTTCACACGTACAAATACACGCGCACACTTTGATCACAAGGTTAATCCCGTGGATACTACTTGACGACGACCGGCAGGGCTACTTGGCTTCCCATCCGGTGAACGATCTTCGCCCGACTGGCCGTACTGTTATCCGGAGGCTGCGATGTCGTTGGACGTTGTTATCTGTCCGTCGTGTTGGTTTATTCCGCTCGCCTCACAGGTGTAGGTGCTAAAACGATACAAAAAGAATGCAATGAAAACACGAGCAAGCAAACAATTGAGGGGGGGGGGGGGGGGCGAGGGCCACATGATGGATATATGTACATCGCCAATGTGGGAATGTGTTTGGTACGCCGTCGCCGCGCACTTCAGGTGATAATGAGTGGATGCGAGATCGGCTCACGTGAAGCCGTTTTCACCACCGTGCCCGAAAATTTGCATTCGATTGTAGAAGCGTTTTTCGTACAAGTGTTTGTGTGTGTCTTCATTCTCTCTCTCTCTCTATCTAACGAGCTACACAAATGTCGATGGTACGCGATGGATGAGTCTTCTGTGGTTTAGCCTTCGTCCAAAATCGGCACAACAAACTCACAGAGCTTTGTGCGATAAGAGCACATGCAACTGGCTTAAAACCCGGCGGATTTACGATGGACACTGTCACTGATCCGACTGTACCGAGCGCTGCTGTTATCTCTTACCTTGTGGAAAATGTTACTACTGCTGCTGCTGCTGCTGCTGCTCCGGAGGTAAGTCTTCACCTTTAAAGCGCGTGCGAGTGATTGTGCTGGTCGGTCGTTCGGTAGCGGCTACGGAGCCTCCGATGGAAGCGTCGCCTGCTTTGATATCCTACACACACCACCACCACCAGCAGCACAATCACAATCCAAGTGACCGGTTAATTGGACCAACACATTCCCACTCCCAGAGCCTTACCACAAAGCAGCAGTAGCAGGGCCCGTTGCTTTCGGCGGGAACTATACACACCGCTGGTGAGAAAGCGAGAGAGAGAGAGATAGCCCTCATGCCCTACTGCCGACCTTATTTTAAGACCCACCTGGAGGGTCCTTTCTTGGTGTAGGGCAATTCGTAGAATTAGTCTTTTTTCTTGGTGTGCGTGTGCCTGACGACCAGGTGCTGGTACCATGAGGTCCTTCAAAGGACATTAGCGAATGAACGCGCGCGCAAAGCGAAGGCGAAGATTGCGAAACAAAGCGGAAAGACAGAGAGAGAGAGATAGAGACAAAGAGAAGGAGAAAAGCAATAAAAGCGTTTGTCGTGGGCTCGGTCTTAACGGTAAAAATAGAAGTTCTCGATTTGTTCCATCAACAAATCGTAAATAAGTAATTTAACAATGTATAGAGTACAGTAAGGTGCTATTAAGCCATAATTTCCTTACCAAAACTTACTTAAGAAAGTACGGAGAAAATTATACTTTCTGGATGATATTTTTCCTAGAAAACACCTTAACCAGGCAATTGTGACGACCCCATCCCTTGGTTAACCTTGAAACTTCTATTTGCTCAGATCTACTTCCACTCTAATGCATTGTACTGCTGCTCTACACCTTGTGAATCACGACGACCATTTCCACACCTTTCCCTGTTCGAGGTTCGAGTTAATGCGATGACGCTGATGCTTCTGATACGCCATTAGCGTAATTTATCCAGCAGTTGGAAATAATTTTCCACCGGGACGCTTTTGCAATTGTCATTTAACGACTTCCAATCGCCTACCGCACCCGAAGGAAGGAAATGACTGATCACATGGGATTGATCTTGAACAGCCATTAGAACGTCGGCGATGGGGTCTTCCGAGGCCCTCCCTCATCAGCACATTCCAAAGGGTGGCAGGGAAAGGGTTAGATTGATTATTGAATATAGGAAGGGGATCAGGGCTAAACGTTTGAAGTGTGGGCTTAGAACTGGAATAGTTGTAAAAGTAGTTTGTAATGATTGGATTTGTAATCGGGACCGAATGACAATTTGCTGTGGCCGGGTCTCCAGGCTTCGGGTGGGAGTGGCTTGTGCGATACTTAATCGGCAGGTTTACGTCATCCCAAAAAGGAAGACGTTATTGAGGCAGCGAAGCTTGAACGCGGTTTGGTTTTTGTAGCGGTTTCGGAAGGGGCATTGTCGTTACTTAACAATGTGATTGCAGAAAGGGTATGCACTTACTAAGCACTTCGAGGGTTTTTGTTGGTACGGAATCGGTCAGCGAAGGAATGTACCGGCCTTACGCATGTTATTATCATGATGTTTGGCGATTTTTTATCCTAAATGATTTGATAACTCAAATCATGCATCGTCCGAGCAACCCATCTTACTATATCGTGCTATAGATAAACCATAAACCCGTGAAGCTCATTGATGGCTAAGGCCTACACTGAGCTTGCTTATTGCGCCATACAAATAGAGGAAGTTTATGATAACTTTAGTTAGCTAGTTAGTTAGTTTAGTTTATGATAACTTTGGAACATTACAACTTGGTTCTCCCTAAATTAATGGCTTAATGGCTAGTTCGTTGTGATATATTTTACCATCTAAAGGCAGTCGATCGTATAAGGAGTTAATGGCTGTTCATGGGCCTCTGGATCAGTGGATCAGCCTCGGGTTTACAGTGTCGGGGGCCCTAAGCAGTAGGAATAGTGTGAGAGAGGGAGGGGGAGGTTTATTGCTAAGGGTTCGTCTAGCATGGTGCCCCAACGTCCATCACCCACGAAGCCCTCCTTGCTAATACAGTGCCATATTATACAAACTATTATAGATGCTGGACTAAAGATACACGGGGCCCATCATCAACGGGGCAATTACTCACTTTGCTTACCGTTAAAATCGCCACTGCTCTGGATGGATGGATCATTACCTTCACTAAAAAGGCATTTTCAAAACAAACAAACAAATTTTCATTCCAATGCGTAGGCTTCTATTAAAAAGAATATTATTTCTTTGACAAAAAAGCTCATCTAGAATACATTTTTATTTTTTTATAATTTTAGAACCATTATTTTTTTATTTATTTAAATATCATTTGAAACTAAATGACGAGCTGTGTGCTACAATTTTTCCCACTATGCCGCAGCGAGTAGCTGTAGCGCGGATTGCATACCTTAGGCGCGCACTGCTGACGCACGGCAGGGTTACTATCGATGATACAAATATGATTGGTGACCCAAATAAAAATATTTGAAAAATAAAGGTTTAAATGAAACGAATTAATCTAGTGCCATTATTTAATCATTGAATAATTTAGCTTGTAAATATTATCCTGGAATATGAATAATTATGATTCACCTATTTTTTTAGCGATTTGCATATCAATAATACATCATTTATCGCCACTTTATAATATTCTGTGTGAAATGCCACCATTACAAATACAATTTTAAATTAACAAGAAATGAAAACACACTCTTTGTAGGTTAGATTAATTCACATACTTTTATTCACTACACTAGCCCTTGAAAAATGAGCCCGATTTCGAAACGAGCCAACGCAGTGGATCCAATTCCGGTACGTTCGGTTTGCCGGTCAGCAGCAGCGGGGGCACAACAGTTCCACCCGTTCCGTTTGCCACTGCAACGCAATCGGAAGTCGGTGCTGCATGTGCAATGCTCCAAAACACGCTCGCTGCTCCACTACCACCGTTGCTGCTAAAGGCAGCGAAGCACAGCAGCATGCACAGTACCACCGGCCAGGAGAATCGAGCCGCCGCACCTCGTGTGTACCGCATCGTGCGACCGATTAATTGCTACTGAAGCATCGCTACGTGTGACGATGAGTTGATTTTAATGTTTATTTGTTTGGCCTTTTCTTGGGCGATAAGAGCGTTCGCTCTACAATGACTAGACGTAGTTTTTTGGTGGTTGTGGTGGTATACACTGATCGTATAAGGACGGTAAAGACAGTAAACAGACAGGGCGACTGTGTTCTGCAGCTCATCCCTCGAGCCGTGCGATGGCACCCAATGGGGAGGCTATCAGGAGAGCAAGCAGAGTAAAGCCCACACTGGAACACGCACGAACGCCACTCCCATTCAGATTGCGATGGTGGAAGACAATTTTGAATTCTTTCAGCTTCTTATCACCACCGGACGGCATCGATGCACCACCGTCAATGGCAGGGCCCGGGAGTTCCTGCGAGCTTTCATCCGTATCAATGTTGTACTGCTGGCCAAACTCTGGCTGCAGTGGAACGAATTCACTGTTCGGATCATCCCCAAGCAGCATTAGGTCGACCGGATCGAGATAATCTTTCAGCTCCTCGATGTAAGGTTCCGCCCGCTCGCGAGTATGTCGTTTCAATCGACTTCCTGTGCTGTACTTTCCACCTTCACGACGACCGGACGTTAGCTTGGTGGCCCGTTGACTCTTTCCACCTCCCTTCCCACTACCTACCCGTCGATAGTGATAGTTGGAGTACGCGTTCGGTACACCGTCCGGGTTGAAGAAGTCCTCCACCCGCGGGGAAAGCCCATACCGCGACCGGTGACTCGTTTTCGGCGGATCAAAGGCGGACTTCCAGTCGCGCCGTGGGCCCGACCCGAACCGGGCACGCCAAGTGCGCTGCTGCCACTTTTGCACGCGGTTGCGTACCTTCGATTCGACGAAACAGTGTTGGGATAGGTGGTGCAGGAGCAGAAACGATACACTCAAACGGAGCAGCTGACCGGGGGTCATCTTTTTCACTGTTGTCCGCACGTACACGCACCGGACGGGTCGACCGCACACGCAGACCACTTGATGCTACTGGCACGGATGCTGGAATGTGTCTGCGCGTCCCGAGACGGGCTTTTTGGTATGCTCGACGCCGTTCGTAGCTGGGTGGTCTGCGAGGAAGCGCGATAATCAATAATAGTTGAGACAGACTGGCGCCACGCTTTTTGCCGTTGCGGCGGTTGTTTGTGTGCGCGGGAAGATGCGCTTCCGCTGTGAGATGGTTGTGCTAAAAAATGTAAAAAAGACATTCCCTTACAGCAGCGTTTGTATGGGAAAGTGTTGCCTGGGAAATGGGGAAAGTCCTTACGGTATTATTTTACATTTAATTTCTTCCTTCTAGTTCAGTTGATTTTGTTGTCCGTTGGACATGTGTCGCTGAACTTATTAATCATTTCTTTGTTTCTTGCATGTGCATTTTCCGGGTCAAATTATTTTTGTCAACCAATCTCTTTAAACTTAGGGCCTTTTCGTTGCTAGATGCACTTGACTCTACATTGCCGAACGCTGCATGGGAGCACGAACCTTTTTGCTTTCGTATGACATTAATTTACTACTCTGCGTTGGTGTTGTAAGACGTTGGAACAGAAAGGATCTTTGTTTCTTTAAACAGAAAAATGTGCATTCGGTACTTGAGTTAACATTCTCCGTGCGTGGATCGTCCCATTAGGTTTAGGACTGTTGTAATGATTTAGCTTTACTAGCCGTATTTGACCAAGGGTAAGATCTAAGCTCTTTTATTGCTAACATCTGTTCCATGACATGTGTCGGACCGAATGGTTGAGCGTAAGGGAAAGATATTACATATTCTTAAGAGCTAACACGTGTCTTTGTGTGCTAGTAAAGTTTTGATTGGAAGGTTTGCTTTAAGCATTAAACTGTTGCGTTCTCAACCGTTTTCGTTTCATGCTATCCCTATGGTGAGCTGACGCTTAGAGTGGAGATGAAAATTAAACAAGAAAAAATAGTTTTAACACTTTAAGCGCCGTGTCATATAAATTCGCATGACGGTTTTGCTCACCGTTCAGCTTTGCATCTGACGCTCAGTGATTCTCTTGAGAACGAACGAGGTAGGAAAGAGAGAACGAGAACGACATGTGCTACGCCGCTTATCGCAATGAAACAAAAGAGTGATAACAATCGCACGAGAAACTGTCGCTCTCATCGCTCTCTTGCCATGCGCTACGTGCTCACTCAAAAACTGTGACGTCAGGCCGGCGGTCAAAGTGTTAAAGTACTCCTACAAAGGTTAATAGAATTATTCGCTTTCAAACTAATACATTGAAACATGGATAAGAGGATGACACATAAGTGAAAGAAATTATATTTATTTATATTTATTGATTTTATTAACTTCATTATTATTATTATTAGTATTATTATTATTATTATTATTATTATTATTATAATAAAAATAATAATAATAATAATAATAATAATAATAATTATTATTATTATTATTATTATTATTATTATTATTATTATTATTATTATTATTATTATTATTATTATTATTATTATTATTATTATTATTATTATTATTATTCTTATTATTATTATTATTATTATTATTATTATTATTATTATTATTATTATTATTATTATTATTATTATTATTATTATTAGTATTATTATTATTATTATTATTATTATTATTATTATTATTATTATTATTATTATTATTATTATAAGTATTATTATTATTATTATTATTATTATTATTATTATTATTATTATTATTATTATTATTATTATTATTATTATTAGTATTATTATTATTATTGTTATATAAATTATCACAACTTTTATTATTATTATT
Organism: Anopheles coluzzii; assembly: GCF_943734685.1. Taxonomy (NCBI): domain Eukaryota; kingdom Metazoa; phylum Arthropoda; class Insecta; order Diptera; family Culicidae; genus Anopheles; species Anopheles coluzzii. The sequence goes on along the minus strand of NC_064671.1, from coordinate 10,723,857 downwards.
ATTTATTTCGTTCAACGGGCATAGTAGCCCAATGAAGTATTTACAAATTATAGTAATACTGTTACATTATTTATGCAGCAACATTTCTGAAGAAGGGATCCCAAAGCCAAATGCATCAATGCTCGCTTTGAATTCTTTTTATCTATCTCTTCTTATTAAGGCTCTTGACTCGTGCGGATGGTTTACTATAAAATATATTGTTCTATATAGTTAAGAAGATGTTTAATTTTAATCACGTAATAGTACATATTGTTACTGGCGTTTATTATATTTTACTCAAGACTATTGCACCCTTCCCCGAATGGTGTGATGTCCTTAAAAGCTGTATTAACCGAAAAATCAGAAAAAATAGGGAAACAATGATCGTGAAAAACCCTGTAATTTTGATCCTTTTTGTAATCTAGACCTTCTTACGAAGATACTTTGTTTCTATCTTATTAAATTCATTTTCCTTGCTTACAAATGTCTCACTTATCCATATTTCCAAATGAATTCCTCCTAGCAATGGCCCCCATCGGACGTTTGAATCACTCTCGCGTGTGGAAATAAACTTCCACACCGTCTAAATCAATTATCTATCATCGCATTCTAGGAAAGTGGAGCCGGCGAACCACCCCACACCCCGCAAACAGGTTAAACCTGCCCCGCTAAATATTAACAGACCCTTGTAACGGCATCCCCATTTTGCACCGCACCAAGCACAACCACTTGCACTTTCAATTCACCTGCACGTTGCAACGCTGCAAAACCGGCTGCTGATTGAACTGGCCGTCCGGTACAGTACAGTTTGTTTGCAGCGGCCTGATTCCAACGATCCAATTCTAACGCAACCGTCCTTAACCCAGCATACCAAACGTAGCGGCCACGCAATCCGCCCGCTTCCGGATTCCGTGGTCCATGTCTGGTGCTGGTCATCGACCACCTATTTCGGATGGTGGTGATGGTGGGGCTTAAGAACGCTTCTGCACCCTGTCTGACCCTCTGCGAAGGAAAACGAGACGCCCCCAAAACTACCGGCCCTGCAAGCTTCCAGCAACACACGCTTCCACATTGCATCATCTGCGAAGGTCGTCGTGCTGGCCATTCTCCTGCACTTCTCTCTGTCTCTCTTTGGCGTGCTCCTTCGTGTTTGTTTAGTGAAAATCAAAACAAATCACCCTCCACTCCTCCCTCCCGCGTTTGGTGACTTTAGAGATCGGTGGTGGTCCACCGAACCGCCGCAAAGTGACCGTAACACACGAGAAATGTCGATCTAGCTGCGATGTTTCGTGACTGGTTTTCCTAGGCGGCACGCCGTTGCAAAAAAAAAACCCACCACCACCACCACCCTCCCCGCTCGGGAGTTGGTGTAAGGGCCCTCCGTCGAGGGGCCAGTCCGTTCGGTCGGTGGCAGGGTTTTGGCACGGCCGCCAGTGTTACCCTGGCGATCGTACGGTGCGGATCGTCGTACCCTTGTTGTGTTTTTGTGATGCGTCTCTCGTGGAGCGTTCTGCGGCTGGTCCTGGCCGCTTGGATGGCGGGAAGCTTCCTGCTGGAACAGGCCACCGGAGAGCAGTCGGCGGACGAGGTTGCCCGCTCGCTGGGCGTTTCGGACGTGCACGACTGGGACATTCGGTCGCTGTACCGGGTGCGGTTCCAGCACGTTACCAAGCGGCCACCACCTGGGCTACGGGCGGCCGAACGACAGTCCCGGCTCGCCACACGGTGGGCCGCACTGCGCGAGCGGATTGCGGACTTTTTCCCCTCACGCCACACGAACCCGCGCACGGTCGTTACGTTCGACAAGATCGCGACGGACTTTGTGAACGTGGGCATTGTGAAGCTGGCGAAGGCGTTGGACCCCCCGAAACCGCTACCGAAGAGCAGGCTGGGCAGGAAGGGTAAGGTGGTAGCGGTGGTGGAGCCCAAGCAGGAAGTGACGGTACCGGAGGAAGCAGAAAAAAAGGAAGTGACGACCACACCAGCCCCGAAAGATGTACGACCGAAGCGGCGCGTCACGCTGCTGGTGGATCTTCCCGACTTTGATCTTCAGGATTTTGATGGCTTGATCGAGCAGCAAGCAGATCAGATCATTCAAGCGTCGAGCACAACAACGCGAACTCCACTATCAACAGAGCCTGCAACGAAGTCGTCCACCACATCACCCCAGTATCCTTTGCTGCCCGAAACGCCCCAAAGGCTCGTCGCCGACAGTCCCTGTGCGAGCAGTGGCGACGCCATTGCGCAAGGTACCGTATCAAAGTTCCTGCTACTGCTTCTAGCCGGGTTCCTATCAACTTTCCGCGCATTGCGAATGTGATCCTGCTGCCCAAGGGTCACGGGACGTCTACGTAGTTTGATAAGACTTTTTTGGCGAGCCTCGAAACGCAACGTTTTGGGCAGCCACAAACAACAGCCCCACAAACTCTATTTTAGACCCGGTCCGTTCGGGTGGAACGACTCATTTTGTGGCCAGTCGTGCTAGTGTCCAGTTGTGGTGTCCTCAGGCAGCATGCGCATTCTTGGTGCTCTCTATTTGTTTTTCCTCGTCCAGGGTAATGTGCGCGGCTTCCAGGGCGATGGCGATCGTGGCGATGGTACTGCCGGTGATCTAACTCGCCGCAAGCGTAGCTGGAGCTGGAGCTCCTCCAGCAAAGTAACGCAGCGACCGATCGGATGGAACGTGAACGCAAAACCAACCCAACAGGCACAATACCCAAGGCAGCAGTACTATCCCCAGCAGCAGTACTATCCCCAGCAGCAACAATATCCACAGTTTGTACTGCCGCAGCAACCAAAGTACAGGCCGGCCGTGCAAAGCTCGTTCTCGTTAAGCTTCGGTCGGCCAACGAAAAGCGTGACCAGGCAGTTGGTCAAGGCTGCCGTAGCGGTCGGCGTTGCGGGAGCCGTCTCGGCCTACGCCAAACCGGTCCGGCCGAGCACCAAGTCACCGGCCCAGCGGGCAGAAGAGCGGGAAAGGCGTCGTCAGCAGCGGCTGAGCCGACGGTCGACCACAACGACCGCCGTCCCACCGGTCGAGGCCAACTCCACTTCGACGACCGCAGTCCCGCTGGCGACCTCCGAGCTAATCCCGGTCATGGTGCAGGACGCAAACAAGCTGCTTCACGTCGTGTACGTCCGGCGGGATCAGATCCCACCGGGGGGAATTCCGATCGCCATGTCGCTTCCTTTCCCGGGCGAACCAACGCCAGAGCAGCAACAACAACCCCAACAACAAGCTGCAACCGTCACTCCGCCACAGTTGCCAGTGAACTCCTTGGACTTGGAGTCAACCACCGTACCATCGGTTCTTCCTACTCCACCAGCACAATCGTAAGTGGCGAGCACACACACACGCAAACGCCCTCAGCCCTGTTTGCGCAACGTCCTCCAAAAAGCTCGAAAATTAATTGGACACAGTGCCTACACCCTAAACGGTGCCTAATTTAGGAAAATAAGAAACGCTCGACACCGTTTGCGCATCCTTCTCCAGCCGCTGGTGCAAGAAACCTGCCCTGAGCGCTCGTGCTTGCGGTGAGGTGTGAAAGCTTGAGCTTGTCGAGTGATTGCGAACACACTTTGTACCGCTGCTGTGCAACCTTGAAACGATCGGGGGGGGGAGGTGCGAGCGCGCTCTAGTAGGAATCCTATCTTACTTTCATCTTATCCAGCGGCGTTGCATCGATATGGAGATTGAGCCCGGGGTAAAATGAGAGCAACTATGATTTGGCAAGAAAACAGATACCGTCACGATTAATCGTCGGAGTAGCGCGCGCGTGTCTACTCCGAAGTGGACGTTCGGACGTTTCGGGAAGGTGTAACGGTGTGTTGCCTAATCTCGTGTCTACCTTTCGAAAGCTCTCACGCCGAATAGGTTAATAGCTCTTTTTTAAAGTGCCTTTTGTTACTGTATACCCAAAGCGCGTTAGTTGTAATACTCTTGATTGTAAGCCGCAGCAGCCGCCGCCAGTGTAACCACCTGGTGTGGCCTCCTATTAATGACTCGCTCGTATCAATAAATACTTTAAGCTTACGTTATACCTTACTGAGAACATCATTTGTTGGGATTTTGTACGCTCAAACCTGATGACCTCTGGCTTATCGCTTGCATTGAGGGGATGAGGGAATGCAACCGGAGCGGATAATACAACCTGCCATGCGTGCGTGCGTGATGGAAAATTCTTCAAAATTCAGCAATTTTTATGCCCTATCGCAAGCGAATCGATCACACGATCGAGCCTCGTAGCACGTTTTTGAACCGCACCGTACTTAGAACTGTCTGTCAAACAAACCCCAGATCCCCTTTTCCCGCAGACTCCAGTTCACAGTCTTCTCCCCATCCAGTCACTGGGATGGAGCAAAGGTCATCGCCAGTTGTACGCCGCTGATTGATAACTCCAGAGCACAGCGGGTCCGTCGGGAGCGTCTGAAAAACTCACGACTCATTCAGTGTGGAACGTTCCCGGAGGGAAGAAGCAACCCGAGCAACGTTTAGTGGTAGTTGTTCTCCATCCAGTGTCATCGCCCTCCCCCCGCGCACACACCAAGATGCGTCTGACGGTGTTAATCTGTCTCTACCTCACCTTCCTGGAGGCGTCTGTCGGCAGCCTGATCTACCCGGAACGGACGCTCATACAGATGCTGCTCGGCCAGGGGCGGATGGTAACGGTGGATGAGTTGGTGGCCGCCGGTGGATCCATTGCGCAGCTACGCTCCCAGGAGTCATCCGAGCCGTCTCAGCCGAGAGCAGCGCGTGTTGGAAAGCGAATGCTTGCGATCGGTGGCGAACAGCAGCCCGGTGAGATACCAGCGGAAAAGGTGGTGGCGCTGAAGAAAACGATACGAAAGCTGGCGACCAAAAAGCCGGTGAAGCGACTGGTAAACACGCGCGGATCGGTACGCCCGAAGGTGGAGCGCGTACGCGAGTGATGGGAAATCGAAAGCTCTTTCAGTTTGTGTGCAAGTGGTGAGCTGGGGCGGAAAGCTTAGTTGTTAGTGTTAGAGTGTACTAATAATGTAGTGTACTAAGAACATTATGGGAAAACAGGCATCAAGCCTTCATTTATGGGACACAATTTCCAAAAATAAACGACCTTATACTTACTCATATACTGCAGTTATCAACTGTCTGCGCTTCTATTCCCACATGATGACCAATTTGTCAGTGATAAGCCCTGCGTAATTAAGCATGTCATGGCTTTTTGTGTTCACCTTTCATTTCTACCGCCATCGCCCATCGTTCGCCTGATAAGAATGTCGTCTCGTGCATGGATTGTTTCGGATTGTCACATTGATGTGGTGCTGTAAGGCAACGAGAAGAAGTATAAAAGTCTCCCCCAGTATTTGTCCAGTTTTCAATCAACAATCAAAAACAATTAAATTTATTTTACTTCGTTTCCAACACAAACATAATTTACACCGACACACGCACGCACGCAAACATTTACGCAACTCCGGGCGCACCCACACATACGCACACACACACCGGTCAGCAGAGCAAAGTTATCTAAAACAACTCAAGCGGTTACACACAACAACATCCTTCTTTAGAATATAGATTTAATGTAATTGGGAAAAAAAGCTTCTCGACGGAGTTTGGGAACTTTTCGTTCCACAAATTAATGCATTGCAGTACAAAGTGGAATGTAGATTGTAAGTGTAGGTGTGTGTGGGTGTTTGATAGGAATGATGAAATCCATTGCCTTCGTTTGCGCCTTTTTGTCGATTTGTTGCCTTTTCTGCTTCCTTTTCTCTGTCTGTCTTTATGTAGAGCTTCATTTTTTTCCTTTTAAAATAATCCATTATACACACTAGCAATTACAGTAAGCTTCACACAATAGTTTAAACATTGTTTTCAAATTATTTTAATTCTTCATTTATCCCGTTCTCGTTCTCATTATCATCCTCCCGTTAAATCGTTCTATATCAAATGCTGGTTTGTAAAAGTTGCTTTTCACACGTTTTCTTTAAATGTGTGAGTGTGTGAATGTGTGTGTTTGACCCTTAAACTACACGTAACCACCACAAACACCCTCGGCTTACACGCGTGTGTGTTAATAATAATGCCTTATATCAATAACATTTCGTACGTTAATAAGATTTACTAAAGGTCCAAACCTCGCGCTTTGTGATTATCTGTGATTCATTTGGTATTTACTTTGTTTCTCCACTGTTCGCTGATTTTGTTTCATGTACATTATGCGTTTTGTATTTTTCCCCCTCTTTTGTTTTGTTGTGTTTAATATAAGTCCTTTGGCTGCCACGTTTGTATTCTGTCACCTGAAGGCACTGATTTGCTGTGATTTCTTACATTTTCTGCTACGCTTACATTATTTACTCTTTTTCTTCTTCCTCTTCTTCTTCTTCTATTTGGTTCCGTTTTGCTTGTGTGTGTTTTTTTGTCTGTTAACCAATACGTACTGTGCTTATGTACTTTATCTGCTTCCATACCAAGCCAATGTGCATCATTTGGTGGCTGTGCTTGTGTGCACTCGAAATCTTTTGCTGACGTTAGTTGCTTTACTCTTACGTTGATGTTGTTATTTATTTTCAAACAAATCCCCACTTAACACTGTTTTGTTTGCACACCTTACAAAACAAGCGCAAAACAAATAATAATAATAATAATAATGCCTTATGCCATAATGCCTTACTAAACACGGCTGCTTACTAGTCTACTAGTGCGGGGTTTATGTTTATCGGAAATCATTGTTTTGGGTAGGAATGTTAACATTACTCTTTGAGGAATAAAATAAACACATGCACACACACACACACGCAAGCATGTGCACACAAACAAACGCACGCTGACACTCTTGTTGCTAGTAGATTTGCCTGTTTTTCTGTACAACAACCGGACGAGCGGGGCATTTTTAGTTTACTCAAGCACACTATCTTTTCTATGCTAAATAAGGTGGTTGAAGATTGTAAAAGCGTTTTTCTCTTAAAACTGATCCACTGTAACACACGTGTTTCCACTTAATACACTAAGACATGCTTCTTTCCTCCTTTAGTATATTGAATGCGTACTATTGAATCCCTAAAATTCCAAACCATCAACACAGGAATGCAGCAACAACACTTGACTAGATGAGCGGTAGCAATTGGTTGTGTTTATCGTTCTGTTTTTGTTTGATTGCTGCTGAAGCAATTAACAATGTATATCAATGTTGCTTACTTTGCAACATGTTTTCAAATGATTGCTTAATTAAAACGGTTGAAGAATAAAATTAAAACCTTGGATTTTTATAACAGAAAAACAACGATTTATGCGACCAATTGACGAAATTGTTCCATTTTTGTTGCTTTTTTCGTACTTTTTTATAAGCTCGAAAGTACCCACTTTTGCTTAAAATCGATGCAGAAAAAAAATGCAACAGGTTCGTATAAAACCAATTTAAAAAAAATGTCGTAGCATTCCTCCAAGTGCCGATGTGTAAAACAGTTTAGTTTTCCGTTCGTAACAGCTTTGCTGAATGCTGAACTTTGCCGCTGAAGCTTTGCTATAAACGAGCACAGCGAGCTATAATGTTGGCCCCACCACAGATTATAGCAAACATTGCCCCAGCCATAACTGCCTAGCGACCGTAATTTTACAGGTGTGTGCATAAGTGTAAGCCTCCAGTGGACACAGACAAACATTCCCTGTGCTAATTAATAAAAAAAATAAAATAAAAACGTCCGCAAAGCATTCAGCGAAACTCCTGCATAACTCATCCCTTACCGCGCTATGGACCCTCGGTGGTCGCCTGCAATTAAGTACGTGCTGGTAGTGATGGTTTCTTTTGTTGCTTCTTCCACCCAGAAGGGAACAAAACTACACACCTAAGTTACTGTGCCAGTGGGTACGCGATACCGCGCCTTACCAAACCAAGAAGCGGGGGTAAAAAATAACACAAACAAATAAGGTGCATTGTTTGTGGCTTACATTTTATCAGCTACTCACGCGTGTGTAAAATCGTCCAAACATACTCATCGAAAGGAATGCATTTTGCTGTGAACACTACTACACGCACTAGCTACCGTTTGCCGTTAAAAAAAAGCGAAGCTGAAGCTGCGCGCAGTGCAATTTAAAACACACACCCGGCCACGTGGCCGTTGCTAAAACTGACTTATGCTAGTAGAAATTATTGAACAAGCTTTACTCCCTTAATTGATAAGATTATTTGTCCCTTATTAAGCGCTCAATAGAAATGTTGGTTGGTTCGCTAAATGTTCTCCTCATACAGGCTTCTTCGGCACACACTAAGCTTTACACCTGGGCCCCCCTGGCAAATCCGCACGAGCACGAACGAACCCTACGACGACCTTGGGCGCTGCTGGGCCTGCCGTCGATAGCTCTCCGCCAGCTTTTCCACGTAATCGTTTCGCTCGAGGCGCACGTACGGTACCGGTGCACCAGCCTGCCCGGCCAGCAACGGTGCGGGCTTTCCGCACACAGCCAGCCGAGGTGGGCTCGGTGGTGATGGTGGTCGCAACGGCGAGCAGCAGCAACTGCGTCGCCTAACCAGGGCCGCTTTTCGGCGCTCCAACCCGCGCGCACGTCGATCGAGCTCGGAGGAGGAACAGCTGGAGAATCGACTGTACGACGGTGTGGCACTGATGGACGTACGACGTTTGGAAATTGGTTTGCTAAAATCGACCCGGCTTACCTCGAGCACCGGCGAACGATCGAGCTCGATCGATGATTTGCGGTGATGCCCGTTGACAGCCGGTCGCGATTCGTCCGTCGTCTGGTCGAAGATCTTGTACGACGGTATGATTAGCTTGCGGGGAGCTTCGCGCCTGTTGTTCACGTTGACGATCACGTTCGGACGGGCCGCTCCACCGGTATACTGGTAGAGGGGGCTGCTCATTCCGGCACGTGGCATTAGCGAGGTGGGAGATGCTGCCATCGTTGTTGCCGCCGCCGGGCTCGAGGGTTTCCGGTACATTTGATCGATGTTGAGCAAACTTTCCTCGAACGAAAGCTTTTTCTTCTTTTTCGCAATCGGTGGTGAAACGATCACTGAGCGCGCTCGGTCTGTGGCGTAAGCGTTCTTTGGTGTTGTGCGCAACTCCGACGAACTGGTGGGACTTCTGCTGACACTGCTTTTGCCGCTGCCGCTGTATGGACTGCTGTTGCCGGTGTTTTGACTACCGGGGCTGCTTTTGCCATTGCTGTTACTGCTACAGCTACTGGCACTATCTTCACACCGGGCTGGACTTCCACTGTCCCCTTGCACTCCAGGCTGTACATCAACGGGTTGAGATTCTTGGTGCAGTACGAGCTGAGACTGTACTTCCTTCTGGCGCTCTTGGGATAATTCCGAACTCGTAAGATCAATGGTGTTGTTGTTCGCCTCATCTGATAGCGCCACCGGGTCACTCACTTGCTCTTCTGCTGCGTCTAACTCGGCTGCCGCTACCAGCTTCACCGTTACCTCTTCATCTTCCATTTCATTGCTGCTAGTGCTACTACTGCTGCTGCTGCTGCTGCTGCTGCTACTACTACTACTCGACGACGATGAGCTAGAGGATGACGATCTCGACGAGCTTGAGGAACTACTACCACTAGAGCTACTGGAACTGTTCGAACAGTTACTCTCTTCGTCTTGGTGCTGTACCGGAGGAAACGATATCTTCCCGGGCAATCTCCGCACGCTCACCAACTTGGTCCACTCAATGGAGTTACGCGGAATCACCTTCCCCGTACGTGTCTCAAGATATCGCTGATGAACGATATATTTGCGCACCAGTCGCTGGTGAAGCTTCCGTTGACTCACCCCTCTCGAGCTGTACTTCACCCGCAGTGTCTTCAGTACGCCCTCCTTCACGCTCTGCTCCTCCGCATTAACCGGTATAACTTCCTCGTACTGTACGCACTGCTCATCCTCCGCAAAGGCAAACACTTCCGACTCTTGCTTGGCCGGCACCTCCGCCTCATCCTCGGACGAGCTCGTGTGCATCATCTTCTCGATCTCCTGCTCCACCCGGCTAAAGATGTCACTCTCACTGTCCGCTGCCACTAGCAACGGTTCCTCGGGCTCGGGCGCTAGATCCGCCATAAAGATCTCGTGATCTTCACAGCCTTCGCCGAGATCTTGCCTCACCACGACGAGATCTTCCTCCTGCAGCTGAATGTTTTCCCGCAGCAGATCGGCAATAGAGCCACGGTCCTCTTCCACAATGAACACGCGCCCTGTGTTTGAGGCAGTGGTTCCTTCCGGAACCATTTCACAGCTCTCACCGTCATCAACTTCATCATCATCGATTATGCACACCTCGTTCGTGCTCACATCAATGAAGATGTTCGTCTCGCTAAGCACGGCTTTGCAGAGATCCTGCAGCCTTGGTGGTTCACTCTTCATCTCCTCAATGATGTAGAGATGCTTGCTGTCGCGGATCACCTGCTCACACAGCTCTTTCAGTGTTGTGGGCTGGCGGAACAACTCCAGCGACTCGATCCGCTCGTAGCACAGGTCTCTCAATGATGGAACATTGGAGAACACGAGCACTGTTTCCCTTTCAGGTTCCATTGACGGAGACGGTTCGGGAATCGGTTCCAGCTCAACACGATCCTCCTCGATTGGCTCTACCTCAACCGGTGGGCTCACCTCAACTGCAACCTCACGCTCACTTTTCTCCCGGTGCAGTGCTTGCCGCCGGGCCAGATCCTCTTTCGCCCAGCGTCGGAACGGTTTCGAATTGAGCGTGTCCACCAGCAGGTTGAGCAGACTTTTTGGGCTACGCTTCTCTGTTTGTACTTTGAATTTCGGTATATCACAATTGATAAACTCTTCGATGCTCGAGCGACGCGCCTTCTTCGGAAACCGGGGCAGATCGTAGTCGTAGAAGCGTCGCTTCCGATACTTTGGAAAGCAGCGAGGCACCTTAAACGAGGCCTCCTCATCGGTGGATGAATCTTTGAGCGAAGCGTCTGATTTTACCTCATCGATCCTTGCTTCTGAAGGTTTTTGGGCGTCATCTTGTCCCTCTGAATGGTTCAGCTGCTCGATCGTTTGAGGATCTTCTTTCAGCTCCTCCTTTAACTTCGGTTGGGAAAGATCTTCCGGCTTACACTCAGGAGATCGCTCAGCCTCTTCTTCCTTCAGCTCCTCGGTGCAGTCTAGCTTCATCTCGTCGTCCGGCAGATCTTCCATCTTCTGCTCCTGTTCCACTTTGGGAGCTTCAGGTTCCTGCTTCGTCTGCTGAATGACCGATTTCTGCTCGGGCAATGTATCCCGTTCCTCAGCCGATTCGTCATCATCCTCCTCAACGTCTTCCTGTTCCTTCTCTTTCTCCCTTTCCTTCTCCTTCTCCTCGTAAACCACCTCCGATTCCAGTTCCGTTTGGTAGTACTTCTCACGATTCGACTCGATCTCCTCGAGGAACTTCAGCGAATCAGCACTATCGTTGATCGGGACGACGTTCTTCGGCAGCTCGTTGATAACGCTCAGATGTTTGTACTTGTTCAGCTCGCTCTGCGGCACATCGTACGTCTCCAGTATGTACAGCTTCTCGCCATCCTTACCGGTTTCTTCCGGTTTCGCCGGCTTCTCAATGTCCACCAGAATGTCCGGCAGGTTACCGTTGCTTTGCACATTGGTCACGATCACACCCGTGTGCCCGGTAACGGGCGCTACCGGTGCTACTGTTGGTGGTGACGGCGATGATTGGAGTGTTGTTTCTGCCACTTCAGCTTCGACGGCATTATCCTTTTCTGTCTGTGCCTGTGGCTCATCTGTCAGCGCCTGCTGCGTCGTCACAGGAACATCTTCTGGAGCTGTCACCTGGACACTTGTATCGAATGTTTGTTGTTGTGGTTGTTGTTGAAGTTGCCCACCGTACTTACACGACTCATAGTTCTGATGTGCAATCAAGTTGTTGTTAGTCTCTTTGGGAGCTTTCGCTGCAGCAGCAACACCACCACCATCCTCCTCCTCCATCTCACTCCAGCTTGTGAGGTAGTCGCGCAAGCTCTTATCTTTCAGGCTTTCGTCCAGCGCAAAGCTGCGCGGTCCCAGTCCGAGATCTTCCATCGTCGCATAACCACCGTACGCACCCACCGCTTCCGGGTGTGGCTGGTGATGTTGGGGCTGGTGTTGGTGACGAAGATGATCAGGAGTAGAGATCGGCTGGCCCGTACCATACCCAGCAGGTGCGGTGACACTATTCCCAGCAGCTCCAACCATAGGCTTGGAGTGCATGTACCGGTTCTTGAGATACATCTGCTGGCAGTCGTAGTTGAGCGCATGGTTCGTTTCGTACATTGAACCCGCTCCGGGTGGCATCGGTGCGGGCCCGCTGCCACTCTTGAGGATCTTCACACTGTTGATCTGCTCCTCCAGGTCGATCAGTGGATGGTTGATGTCAATTACCGGGCTCGGTGTGTCGAAGTAGCAGCTGGACGACGACTTGCGACTCGTCTGGCTCATGGTGGTTGGGACACCTGTTGCACCACCATTAACGCCAGCATGCTTCTGCGACGGTACGACAGGTTGCGCTCCATACTTCATGCCGTAGTGGCTCGAGTGAGTCAACCCGGTCGGTGGAGCACCTCCATAGTGCTGCGGTACACTGCCCGACGTCACGTTTGGTGTGTAGAAATCGTTGAGATTTTTGCTGAATGTCAGCTTCGGATTCGGATAACCCATTTGGGTCTGCACTTGATGGTGATAGCTTCCAGCACTCCCTGGAGCTACACCGTACGACCCACTGCCCGTCTGCAGATGGTGTGGATCGGTGGTGTATGGATGGGGCAGTGGAACTCGCCCACTCATCGCACGCTGATGGTAGGGGTCCTCGTAGGACGCGGGGACGGTCCCATTCGCACTCGTCGTGTAGCCGTACCCGCTGACCGCACTCTTGTGGTGCGGATGTGGCACATGATGATGGGGATGGGCATGGGGATGGGTCGGGTGGGATGGGTGTGGATGGTAGCTAGCAGCTGACTGGCTCGCATAAGCCATCCGGTTCGGTGGGATGTATGGATTGGTCGACGCGTGATGGTGCGAATGCGAACTGGACTGAAGTTGCTTGGTGAAGCTGTTGCCGTAGTACTCCATCGTTGGGTTCATCATGCTCTTCGTTGGACCCATCTGGGTGTAATAGGTACCGTGGGTGGAGCTACCCGTGCCCGGAGCAGTTCCAGCATTACCAACAGCTCCACCGGCAGGCATGTAGCCACTCCCGGTACCGTACCCACTGACGTATCGTTGAGATCGTTCGTTGTACATGAGATCTACGCGGGAGCTACTCGGCAGATGCATCCCGGGCGAGGGGACCGCACTCGTGTACTTGTTCCGCACGATGTGAGGATAAGCATCGTAGCCTGGATGTGTTCCAGGAGCTCCTGCCGCACTCTGGGACTGCTGAATCGGTGTCGCTTGCACTCCATCGGGATGGTAGAGACCGTAGCCAGCGGCTGTCGCTCCACCGGAGTGCGTTGGACCGTAGTGACCCCCAGAGGCTGCCACCGACTGCTGCTGCTGCTGCTGGTGCTGCTGCTGCTGTACGTAATCGGTCGCGCTATACCCGCGATACCCGCCAGCCATGCGCGACCCAACCGATGACGCACTTGCCCCGGTGTGATGGTACTTGTTTGGGTTCTTCGCCTCAAAGTTCCCGATCACGGTCGCCTCGTGATGGTGCGTCGCCGCGTACTCCGCCCAACTGTTCGCTGTTCCGCTCGCGCCACCCGTCCCCACAGCACCATACTTCCCCGCCAGCTCCTTGTAGCCACCGTGCGCACTCTTCGGCTGCGCGTACTGTGGCTGGGCACCGTGCGGGTACGGGTACGGTGGGGCCATAATGTTGTGATTGTTGTTGCTAATGTTAATGATGGTCGGATTGCTGGTGACGCCCTGCGCCTGTCCACCGGCCGTCCCGGCAAGCGAGGAACCGGCGCCGTACTGTGTTGCCGCTCCCGCTGTTACACCGCCGAGAAAGTCGGTCCCACCACCACCATTCGTGATGGCGGCGATGGCGGGCGGTGCGCCCTGACCGGCGCTAATGTTGTTCACAATGTTGGTGTTGATGTTGTTGATGTTGTACGTGATGCTGTCGCCGGTGTTCGTTTCGAACTTGCGCGACGTGTTGGTGACGTTCGAGCTGGTGTAGCTGGTGTTGGTGGACGCCCCACCGCCGGTGCCGGCTGTTGATGGGCTGTTGCTGACGCAGAGGGCGCTTGCCGTGTTGGTGCTACCGGTGTTGTACAGCCCGGTGGTCGTGGTGGTGTCGGTGTAGAGACCGCCGGCTCCACCTAGCGTTTGATGCAGCGTTTCCAGATGATGCTGCCGCTGCTGGGTTGTCGCTGCTGTCGCTGAGCTTTGCAATTCGGGCTGCTGCTGGGACTGCTGCATAACATGACTTTGCTGTATGATGCCGCCGGTTGCCGGTTGACCGTAGCCTCCAACAACGACGGACTGGGCCGGTGTCTGCTGCCCTGCCGAGGCCGTGGAGTTCTGCAAATGAACGTTTAGGGACTGCTGATGTTGCGGTTGTTGGGAATGGTGATGTTGCTGCTGCTGCTGCTGCTGGTACTGATGGTACTGCCGACTAGACCCTAAGGGTGGAACCGGTGGCGGCGGGGGCTGCGGTGGGATCTGGGGTGGGTTGTGAAGGTGGTACTTCACGTTCGTGGACGGCAGCCCGCCGGCGCCCGGGAAACTGTTCGAAATGTCCGCAAACAGTCCACCATGATGTTCCATTGTCGGGTGTACGGTGGGGGGTTGTGACGGCCACCCTTGCCTAGCGATACATCTGATACGGCTTGTGCTGTGGAGGAGAGCAGGAAGAAAGAGGAAAACAAAACAACGAATTAGAAGCAGAAGAATACAATTCTCAGTGCGCTCTTTCGTTGCGAAATTAAAGCATCTGAGTGACTTCCAATTCTAAA